>NC_091146.1:18548575-18873549 GCF_041381155.1 Argopecten irradians
GTTTCCCCCATTAATCGTAGATATAAACAGGTCGGTCGTTTTAAAATGTCAATTTTGTTCCGATAAAGGACTGAATTGTTGACTGGTTTGATATACAATGTAGCCAATCTTTCTATCTTTAGAACACTCGTAGCCTTGACCTCTTGACCCCTATTAACCGATATCAATGTCGTATATCGACTTCCCACCAAACGAAGTCATATGTTGGTTTGGTGAAACGTCCTATTAACAGATAAGGTCATATAGTTACGTTCACTTGGTATTTCTATTATATAATCTAACCAAGTCAAAGTGAAGTCTATTGGGGTATAACTCACCCAAAACGTTACCATTGTGACATTAATGTTGACATGGTAACGTCAATTAATCACCGTCGAAATGGCTGTTCAATCTTGTGGATTAAATCGTCGTTGATAAACTTTTTTTCATGTCTAACTTTAACAATGAATACAATCATCCCAAAATGAGTTAATAATGTAAATATAAGTATTAAACTATCTTGCTATGGAATCTATGATCTATATAGATACGAGAGATCTAGATCTGCAGACAATCATCATAATGCACGCTAGACCACAGATTCCATAGGAAGACAGTTTGATGCTTAATTAAAGGACGTGCCATGTTTAGGAGGTGGAGGCAATGTAGTAGAATGATTTCTAAAGCTAAACAAATTTTATTTTCATTTCTATTTCTTATGCTGCTTGTTTATTCTAATGTTGCAAGGAAATGACTGAAATAATAATTTTCAGGTAATCATCACGTTTTTTAATAAAACATTTTTCTTTGTATTTTGTTCACTTACAAATATGTATGTTGTGTCCTCCTGGAGTTCAATATGAAAAGTTTGTAACGTCAACTAAAATCATTAACATCTTAATTATTTGTGCGTAACATAAATTTGCTAACACCCATCGATCCAGTTGAACCCGGAGATATCATGATTAATTATGCGGTACTATTTACTCTTCATAGATAAGACTTGTTTTGACGAACCGAGATTTTTAAGTATTTAAATCGATCACATGATCAGTACGTATGTACCTCAATATATTACCAGATAGACCAGTATACAATCTGTTGATGTCGAGACACCACCAAACATGGCCGACATGCTCGTGATTGTCCTGGTACTTTGTCTGTGTAGAGAACTAGAGGGAGCCGTCCCCCAACAACGTGACCAACCACAACAATGGACGGAGTTTGAAACCTCCCTTAACCAAAGATTAGCCACAATGGAACGTCAGCTAACAGATAAAGATGTTCAAATTAGAAACCTGGAGACGAAACTGGAAAGCCATATCACAGTTTACAGTAAATATGTTACCGACAACGAGAGGGAAATACAGAAGAAGAACATTGAAATAAATCAGCTCAAAGAACGTGTGAGGATTCTCACTCAGAAAGTAAATTGTGTCTCTTCACAAGATACTTATAATGATGAGTCTGTACCTACGTCTGATGCTGTCCAGATAAACAGTGATCAGACCATCACTGGCAGTGAGTCCAGTGAGAGAAAATCACCAAGACACAGACAGACGAGTAAGTAACTTGAATATCTATCAAGTATTTGGTTATTTCATCAATATCATTTATGTTAAGAAAAGACAGTTATATCTAAACATTATTGTTACCTCAACAATCTATTAAGTGTGCGGTTGTCTCCTGGAAAACGACATTAAAAAGATATTTGATTTAACGATGCTAAATTGAATGTTGCGTTACCCCTGCAGCTCTTTGTAAAAAGACGGTCCAATGCATAACCAGACAACTTTCAAGACACCTTGATTAATTTGTTTTCCGCTTCCAGAAGAAAACAATAGTTTAAGATATGTGTTAAAAGCGGAATTTGGTCTTCCTAGATATACAAAAACAAATGGTAATAAAAAATACCCATTTTTGATAAATTTCACGAACAATATTTCTCTGAAAATGATACATTTGAATTAAATTGTACTTGAAGATGTTTCATTTGGATGTTGTAAAAACACTCCAAAGCCGATTCGTAATGGAGATGCCAATGGTTTGTTTCAGGGGTGACCCAGCCGTCTTCAGTCGTGGCCTTCCATTCTGAGTTGACGCAGGAACCTGCTGTTAGCAAAGGAAACACTGTGGTATTTAACCACGAGACACTCGACGAGGGCCAAGGATATAATCCCGTTGATGGAATTTATATTGTACCAGAAACTGGCACATATGTCTTTGTGTGGGTCATGTTTGCTGAATTTCGTCAACATATTCAAACACTATTGATGGTTAATGGAGCTGTGAGAGGGTCTTCATTTTCTGATGCACAAGAAGTACACGACCTACATCAGGCGACCTCTGTAGTTGTCCTGAAGGTGAACCAGGGAGATCACGTGTTTATAAAAGTAGGTCATACAAGTGTCACTAGTGTCACCTTTCACTATGACCGTAATTACAATGGTGCATCCACATTTTCAGGCTGGAAATTAACCTAAAATAGAGCTGAACGGATGTAGACAAACGGATTCATAATGGTGTGAATAATCAGATTTTGTTTGAACATAGATTTATGAAGTAATTTGAATAAACAATGGTTTAGAGAGGTGCTGGGCATGAATTGAATCTGTAATGTAAAAATAAACAAAACAAAATAAATAAAAGACATTATTTTGATGATGAACTCAACTTCAAAGCCTCTATGAAAGAAGGTGTTTATCCGACCACTAAATCCATATTTTTATCACTATAACTTAATCACATAAATGGCTCGTCCAGCCATGTCATACAGCCATGCCATAAACATCGTAAAACACATATGTAATAACACTATTATGACGTCACATGTAGTTTTGACGTCATGATCTATATACGACGTCTCATGATTCTCTCAGTAGACGGAATGGTCACTGATTATTTCTACTGTTTTATATAAAGACGAAATTTTATTTATATTTCCATTTATAAAAGTTATATGGTAAATAAAATCTTTCACTCGTGACTATGTGTTATGGAATTTATCAAGCTTATCCTCTTTTTATTACTCATTTAAAAAAATCCAAATATTGTACTCCAGGTATCAGAAATTTTGTGATCCTGAAAATTACTTAAGGCCATTCATTTTTACGGTTGGATGACTTGCATCCTCTACGTGTCTACGTGTGATACCGTGACCTGATACAGGGTTGAGTTTTTCTGAAGAGTGTACACAATATTTATTTATGGTTAATAGGAGAATAACCGGTTTATTTTCATAGACTATAATTTGAATACAGTTTTACTGATATTGTTTGTGTAGATAACGAGGGCTATTCCGTCTTTGGATATTGCAGAGTTAGCTCCCTTCTGGGTAGGTATCGATTGTTACGTCATTATTTTGTGAGCGCAATTCACGTCGTTTTCTCCGAAACGTATGACATTACGCTCGCAAACACATGACGTCACAATTAATACCTACCCGCAAGGACAGATAACCCTGTAATATGCTAATGCAGAATGGTCAAAGTTAAGACAACTTAAACGTACGATTATGATAGTCTAAGGAGGAAGGGCTTAGAACATCAGAAACTTTACCTACTTGACTATCGCGGCTTACAAAGTAAAGATGTGTCACACACCTTAACCAATATGCCAACGGACTAAGTGTTGAAAGTGCTCGACACCTTAACTACTAGGCCATCAACCTCTAGAGGTGGGAGGCTGGTAGTGGATTATATGATAACTTGCTTTGACCCGTGTGATCTAGAGATACGAATAGTAACATAGTGCTAGATACCTTCATTCAACTCAGAGATCTTGATTTTGGGGGTTTTGGCAGAAGGCCACAAAACTTTTCAAATGACTCGACATCGGAGTCTCAAAGGTAGAAGATATAAAGATATGGTGGTTTTATGAAACTACCCTCACAAACTCAAGTTCTCCTGACATGTCGCAATATCTTACAAATACTGAGGAATACTTAGAGTATTGATTACGTAATAGTCAGTAGATGTCGAGAGGAAACACTTTTACATCAAATAGTTCAGTTACCGTAAACGACATAACTATAGAGGTATTCAAAGAAATGGAGACATGACACGTGCTGGAATATGTTTAGAGAACATCCACTCGTCAATCGGGTTTTCTACCTGGTAATTCTCGAAAAGAGCAGATCAGTGATATACTTAACCTCACTCCTACTGTTTGTTACTTGGTTATATTTGAATTTCGGGTATCAGGAAAACTATCTTTGTAGGTCAAAAACCCCTACTCCGTTATTATGTAAGACCACTTTTAAGCCAGGTAGCCAGCGCTAAAACAATGTGGATGCAATGACATAATTGTGTTTTGTTGTCTTCGTTCCAAATAATGGCACTCCCTCCTAGTATGAATCCGAACTGCTGTACCGATTTTCAGGTATTCGGAGATCGAAATTACGTTACCATTTAGTATGAAATTGAATAATTCAAATTGAAAACGATTGGAGTATTCTAAATGGAAACGCCACCATTTTCTGATAGATTCAATAATTATTGAACTCTGGATATGCATGATATTTCTGTATCAATGCGAAAACGATGCACACATTTAAAATGTTGTAATACATGTAGTGATGTTTTAAAATGGTTGCATATATCAATGACAAGCATGGACCTATACTTTGTTAAGGTTAATACTATCAGTTTATAAAATCATATCAACCGAATCAAAGGTCCATATAATTTGCTAGATCTTTGAGGTTATTTTCCCATAGACCAAAATAATCTTACGTCACGTATTATGATGTCATAAAAAAAATCGCGGAGAATTTTAAAAGCGGTACAGTCATTGTCCCAACTGAATTATTGGATAAGATATCAATGTGCCACAACTCAATTTGTTTAATTGTAAAAGTAAGTAAACATACGGAAATTTATGAAAAATTAGTACCTGATTGAGTGATCGGAATTAAATAATAAGCATTATTCTCAATATATTTTGGGGTTAAGAAGTCTATGAAGAATGTCCTTCCGTTTTTTGTCTATGACTTCATACAGTGTAACCCCAAAAGATTAAAAGAGAATAATGCTTAACAAGAAAAACGATTGCCATAGGACAATACCCTATTGAACTCAACAATTCACAATAGTTCATATTTTGTTATGTTAACTCAACATTTTTCAAATAGGCAACACAGGGTTGATATCACGTATCTACCTGCAGATGACCATGTATTAGCCAATGACAATAGTGGAAACTCAGAGCATATATAACATAGATGATTACTAGCATTTCAATATAGTTGCATTCCCAACCATATACTTTCATAGTAACGCTAATGTTTAAATTTCAAGGAATTAGGAATTGACAAGAATGAACAGTTTTGATGTTTGATGCAGTAAAACATGTCTATAAAGATAATCTAAAGGACCTGGATGCATGGTCTTTATACACACGGCGAAATGTTTAAAATTAGGCATTTGAGACCTGAATTTGACACAGATCTATCATCGATTACCCTGTATATATAGATGAATGTCACACTGCCTGGTATAGTCGACAATATGTTGGCTCTGTTAGTTATATATCATTGACATGTCCACCATTGACGGCGGTTCTCGGTTCTAATTTCTCAGCTATTTTTGTATTTGGTTTTGCTCGATGCTACTAAACTTTAAAAGATACGTCTTATAAGTATCCACTAATCACATGACCAGAAAGCGCATAAGTATATTACAATGTAGACTAGTGTGTAGTTTGTAAGCGTCTAAATACCAACACACATCACCGTCATGCTCCAATGCTCGTGATTGTCCTGGTACTTTGTCTGTATAAAGGACTAGAGGGAGCCGTCCCCCAACAACGTGACCAACCACAACAATGGACGGCTACCTCTAAAACTTCCCTTAACCAAAGATTAGCCACAATGGAACATCAGCTAACAGATAAAGATGTTCAAATTAGAAACCTGGAGACGAAACTAGAAAACTATATCGTTGTTTACATTAAATATGTAAACGACAACGAGAGGGAAATACAGAAGAAGAACATAGAAATAAATCAGCTGAAGGCATGTGTGAAGATTCTCACTCAGAATATTACGGCACTAGAGCAAGATTGGTATGCCCATGACGCTGTCTATCCAATGTCCAGTTTCAAATCCGATTTTGCCAATGAAGGTATACACAGTAGTTATTATCAGCGTATTGAAGCAAAGACTTTACCTACTGTTGTGAGTGGTGGGAGAGCATTAGTGGAGTCTGTGTCCGTATAAAAAATGCCGATGATGATAGGTCTGTACCTACGTCTGATGTAATACACAAAGCTAGTCAGATAAACGGTGATCTGACCATCAAGGACAGGTGGTCAAATGACAGGACGTCTGTGGATGATGTAATCCCTTCACCAAAGATGTCTGGGGATGATGTAGTCTCTTCACCAAGGAAGTCTGTGGATAATGTAGTCTCTTCACCAAGGAAGTCTGTGGATGATGTAGTCTCTTCACCAAGGAAGTCTGGGGATGATGAAGTCCCTTCACCAAGGAAGTCTGGGGATGATGAAGTCCCTTCACCAAGGAAGTCTGGGGATGATGTAATCCCTTCACCAAGGAAGTCTGGGGATGATGAAGTCCCTTCACCAAGGAAGTCTGGGGATGATGAAGTCCCTTCACCAAGGAAGTCTGGGGATGATGTAGTCCCTTCACCAAGGAAGTCTGGGGATGATGAAGTTCCTTCATCAAGGAAGTCTGGGGATGATGAAGTTCCTTCACCAAGGAAGTCTGGGGATGATGAAGTCCCTTCACCAAGGAAGTCTGGGGATGATGAAGTCCCTTCACCAAGGAAGTCTGGGGATGATGAAGTCCCTTCACCAAGGAAGTCTGGGGATGATGAAGTCCCTTCACCAAGGAAGTCTGGGGATGATGAAGTTCCTTCACCAAGGAAGTCTGGGGATGATGAAGTCCCTTCACCAAGGAAGTCTGGGGATGATGAAGTCCCTTCACCAAGGAAGTCTGGGGATGATGAAGTCCCTTCACCAAGGAAGTCTGGGGATGATGAAGTTCCTTCACCAAGGAAGTCTGGGGATGATGTAATCCCTTCACCAAGGAAGTCTGGGATGATGTAATCCCTTCACCAAGGAAGTCTTGGGATGATGTAATCCCTTCACCAAGGAAGTCTGGGGATGATGAAGTCCCTTCACCAAGGAAGTTTGGGGGTGATGTAGTCCCTTCACCAAGGAAGTCTGGGGATGATAAAGTCCCTTCACCAAGGACGTCTGGGGATGATGAAGTCCCTTCATCAAGGAAGCCTGGGGATGATGAAGTCCCTTCACCAAGGATGTCTGGGGATGATGAAGTCCCTTCACCAAAGAAGTCTGGGGATGATGAAGTCCCTTCACCAAAGAAGTCTGGGGATGATGAAGTCCCTTCACCAAGGACGTCTGGGGATGATGAAGTACCTTCACCAAGGAAGTCTGGGGATATGATGAAGTCCCTTCACCAAGGACGTCTGGGGATGATGAAGTCCCTTCACCAAGGAAGTCTGGGGATGATGAAGTCCCTTCACCAAGAAAGTCTGGGGATTATGAAGACCCTTCACCAAGGAAGTTTGGGGATGATGTAATCCCTTCACCAAGGAAGTCTGGGATGATGTAATCCCTTCACCAAGGAAGTCTTGGGATGATGTAATCCCTTCACCAAGGAAGTCTGGGGATGATGAAGTCCCTTCACCAAGGAAGTTTGGGGGTGATGTAGTCCCTTCACCAAGGAAGTCTGGGGATGATAAAGTCCCTTCACCAAGGACGTCTGGGGATGATGAAGTCCCTTCACCAAGGAAGTCTGGGGATGATGAAGTCCCTTCACCAAGGAAGTTTGGGGATGATGTAATCCCTTCACCAAGGAAGTCTGGGATGATGTAATCCCTTCACCAAGGAAGTCTTGATGAAGTGTAATCCCTTCACCAAGGAAGTCTGGGATGATGTAATCCCTTCACCAAGGAAGTCTGGGGATGATGAAGTCCCTTCACCAAGGAAGTTTGGGGGTGATGTAGTCCCTTCACCAAGGGGGGTGATGTAGTCCCTCCACCAAGGAAGTCTGGGGATGATAAAGTCAGTCTGGGGATGATTGGTATCGTGTATGAAGGTCTGAACACTGTAATCTGGTAACATTTATGTGTGAATTTTCCACAGGTATAAACCAAAAATGAGTCAATTTCAGGTACAAGCATTTGGGCAGTGCAGACATATGCGATTGCCATGGAAGTACTCAAACCGTGTATCCTAGTTCAAAAACAGGTACACTGCCATCAGGTAAATGTAGGTCAACAGCGAGTCTAGGCCGACGGTAATCGTACGTACTCGGGTATTGTCGGTACGTGAGGCAGAAACAAAACATCCGCTCAGTACTGTCGACGATTGCTGTACAGGGGAAACTGTCAATATGGCAAATGACGTACAGTTGAAGGGCAGTACTAACTCAGGACGCGATTGAAATGTATCCACCTCCAACAGGCTATAGTTCAGCCAAACCAGTTTTTATTAAAGAAACTGACGTTTTCGGTATACAAAACACATAGTTCTAGATATAAACAATGGTTAAACAAACTTGAGAACTGTACCAGATCTGATTTTGGGGGTTATAGTGGACCATTTGTGGCCGGTACAAAGAATTTTTTGTGGCGCATATATTCGACAATTTGGGTGATCGGAGTAACTCAAACTATAGAGATAGGCGTGGCGATTAGAGGTAAACACGTACTTGAGTACCAGATAACCCCCATCGTCCAAAATATGATGTGACAACAACAAGAATAAAAGTGTCTAAATTCCCCTACAAAGTTGATGAAGGGTTATTAAAAGAGCATCGGAAGGTTTTCTGTACAATAATTGAAATGTACAGAGAAAAATCCGGATAGACAACAAACTTACCAACTGTGACACGGGTGATCGCGTTGTCATAACACAGAAATTGACAACGGATCTCCCGAAATCAATCAAAGTCGGCACAAGGTATTATGGTGCTATTTGGTACTATGGCCAGCCGAGAAATTCAACCAACCAAAGTATGACACAAACAAGAGCGTGCACAAAGTGTAAACAAGAAGGACATAGAAAATGTCATATAATGTACAAACGACTCAGGAGTTTGTAACAGATGTAATAAAACTGGGCACAAACAAATGGACTGTTCCCACACGACTCAGAAAAGATGAGGTGAAGGAGGATGGAATAAGAAAAAGAAGAGGAAAGAAAATATCTGAAGAAGAAGAAGAAGAAAAAAGAAGAAGAAGAAGGAGAGCAAAACGGCAAAGAGAAGGGATGGAGAAGAAGAGAGAGAAAGAACCGAAGGGCGAGAGAGACGCAAAAAAGCAGCTAAGGAGAAAGGACTCTGAAATGGACACGGGCAACACAAAACTCTTTGAAAAAATTCGGTTTCATGAGAGAAATGAATCCTAAGACTCCCTGTTCAATCAAATGGAAACGCCAAAAAGGGATCGGAGCAAATCAAAGCAGAGATCTCCACCCACTCCTCAAAATCAAGGGGAAGGGAAAAAAAAACACAAAAAAAATAGATCATTAAATATATAATGTAACTAAATGGTATAAATGGTAACGACTAACTTGATTGACAATCCTTGAATTACGCAAGGAATAGGCCTGGGGAATACAAATGAGTATGTTGTTATGAGAATGGTAAAAAAAAATTTCATATTTCTTTTCTTCAAGAAAACGCATCTTCACTGTTGAACTGTAGACATTACGATTCACCGTTTAGAATTACATGATGTCAATGGATGTAGCAGCTTAACAGTGTATTGGTAGATAGTCAGTGAGTCTGTGGAGTTTCCATATCTTAGTTAAAAAATCGCTATACAACAAATATTGTTACTTTTTAAAGTTTCAAAATGAAGGAAGATAGATATGTCTTAATGAATATGGAAATTGATAAAATACAATAATTTACTTTAGATAAATATGGTTTTATGCCACCTAACGACGAGAAAAAATTGTAAAACTCGTATTTAAACATAAAAATTGAAAACAGAATAATGAAAACTTCGGAATTAAATAAATGGGATTAGTCAAATATTAAAAGTCTATGGAATGTCCTTTCAATGATGACTTCATACTTAACCAAAAATTAAAAGGAATAATGCTTAACAAGCAAAACGATTAAAACAAGAACTACCTATGATTAAAATTCAAATAGGTTCGTATTTTGTTAGACATCTGGAGAGACTCAAATTTTGCAAAAATATCAAACACATGGTTGAAACACGTATTCTACCTGCAGAATGACCATGTATTTGCCAATGAAAAAACTTTCGTAAAACTCAGAGATATATAACCCGCCATAGATGATTACTAGCATTTCAATTACTGTAGAGAAAAATAATATAGGTCAATCATGGAAAATAACGCTATCGTTTTTTTCAAAATTAAGAATGACAAGAAAAATATGTACAATTGTATTGAACAAACAATAGAAGAAAGTAGTAAAGCAGGCCTCAACAAAAGACAAACTTGGGACTACTGCAAAGCTACGATAAAAAGTGAAACAATAAAATTTTGCAAAAACAGTAACGATGAAAAAAGATCCAAAATTAACCAGATAGAAGATAATTTAGCACACATTATACAACAAAAAATGATATTTCTACTACAGAAGAATGAGATACTGGCTGGATTTTTAGAAAAATAAAGTGTTAGAAACTATTGTATGAAGATTGAAAGGGCACGAGGGGCACAGGTCTAGGGGCGCGGGAGTATTTGGCTAGTAACAGGGTGAAAAAAAACTTTACAAAATGTTCTCTTAAGTATGAAAAACAAAAAAAAAAAAAAAAAAAAAGGCAGGGACAACATAGAGTGATTACAAAGAATTAGAGATGGGAAAAAGGAAATGTTGTAACGGAGCTCTAGTACCAATCTACTTTAAAATCTATACATCCAATTCTCTATACTATTTTATATATGTTCTGTATATCTAAATAAAACTCAGATCGATGTATATGTGTCAACAACACAGATGTAGGTGCTAAGTTATCAGAAAGTGAAAGTAGATCATGTGAAGGATACATTACGTACGAGGAATGCACCAAAGCTATTTTTTAAAATGAAATTAAATAAAAGTCCAGGAAACTGATGGCCTATCTGTTGAAATTCTATAGATGTTTTTGGGATAAGATTGGTAAACTGGTATAAACCCAGAATCCTTAAATGAAGGTATGAAGATCAAGAGCTAAGGGAAACACAAAAAATTTGGGCTAGTTTCACTGATTTATAAAAAAAATGAATCTTTAAAATCTTGAAAAATGGAGACCTATCTCATTATCAATGATATACGGATTGATAAAAATTGCTGCAAGTTGTTACAGTTTTTCTACATGCCGACTAAAACGAAGTCTATCCAAAAATCATCCAGTTTCACAGATCAAAATGGTATATTTGAAAAATAGGTACTATTGGGTATTATAATATTAGACAAATTCAAGATATCATAGATTATTCGGAAAAAATTTAACTATAGATGCATGTATACTCTTTCTTGACTTTGCTAAAGCTTTTGATACAATAGAATGGGATTTCTTGTTTTCTTGTCTTTCAAAATTTGGGTTTGGGATTTCATAAATTAATTGGGTTAAGACTTTTTATTCAAACATTAGGGGCTGTGTCAAAAACAATAATTGGATTACAGAAAATTTTGAAATAACTAGTCTGGTGATGGCTGTCCATTATCAGTCCCTTCTTTTTGTCATACAGTAGGGATGTCCCTTCACCAAGGAAGTCAGGCGAATGTAATATTCACCAAATATCTGGGGATGATGAAGTCCAGATTAAAATTCACCAAGGAAGTTAGGGGATGATCAAGTCACTATTTTTCACCAAGGATAGTAGGGATGATGTAGTCCCTTCACCAAGGAAGTCTGGGATGATATGAAGTCCCTTCACCAAGGGATGGTCTGGGGATGATCCCTTCACAAACGCAAATCACATCAAGGTAATCTGGACTGGGATGATGAAGTAAAATCCCTTCACCAAGTAATGTCTGGGGATGATGAAGTCCCTTCACCAAGGAAATGGGGATGTAATAAAGTCCCTTCACAAATCTGGGAATGATGAAAAAGTCAATCGATGCATTAGGAATTGGGGAAAAAAGTCCCTTCACAAGGAAGTTGGGGATGATGTTTCCCTAGTCACCAAGGAATTGGGGATGATGAAGTCCCTTCACCAAAGTTAACTTTCCTGGGGATGATGAAATCCCTTCACCAAGGAATGTCTGGGGATGATGAAGTCCCTTCAATGGCAATGAAAAGGGGATGAAAGTCCCTTAAAGAGAACATCGTGATTGGAAAAATGAAGTCTGGAGGACTCAAGAAGTCTGGAGATGATGAATCCCAACAAAGGAAGACTCTGGTTGATGATGAAGTCCCTTCAACCAAGGAAATTCTGGGGATGATTATACCAAAATTATGTTGAAGACAAAGGAAAAGTTTGGGGATGATGTTCCCTTCACCAATGAAGTTTGGGGATGAGACTTCAAAAAATATATCTGGGGATGATAAAAATTGTATCTGGGGATGATGAAATCCCTTCATATTAGGAAGTCTGGGTAATGATTAAAGTCCCTTCAACAAGTAGTCTGGGTGATGATGATACGTCCCTTCATCAAGACTCTGGGGAAATAAAGTCATTCACCAACTTAAAAAAATCGTGGGGATAAATAAGTCCCGTCACCAGATAGTGGGGATATACTTTTTATAGATCCCTTATACCAAGAACGAGTCTGGGGAAATTGATGAAGAGATTCATGAAATAAATTGGGAATGATTGATCTTTGAAACACTGAAAATAAAGAAAGCAGTTCCAAAGCAATGGCAGGATATTTAACCCTGAATCATGTAAGGAAAAAAGGGAATGATAGACCAAGTTATACATGCAAATATGATGAATGTCATCAAGGAACATTTATTTATTTGTTTTTATTGAAGCAATGAAGGGTTACAAGAAAGTAATTTTGTGTAAAGTGTGCAAAGATGTTGAGAATTATACACATTATTTTATTGAATGTAAATATTTCAATGAATTGTGGAATTTAGCTCTAAGCATATTTAAAATATTTGGTTATAGTATCAATATGAGAAAACTCAAACACATTATATATGGTTATAAAATTAACCAAAGAAATTGTTATGATATAAATATTATTTTAATTATAATAGGTTATACGATTTATAAAGTATATCACATGAGTGAACAGAAAACTAAGATAGTAAATGTTATGTCAGTATTCAAATTCGAACTCAAAAACATGAAATCGAAAAAGCATAAATCCAGAATGCTAAACGCATTCATACAAAGTCTGGAATGATCTTTTGGTTCAGTGCGGAGACTGCTCAATTGTACCGACTGCAAGTACGATGTGGATAGAGTTGATATGATCATGACCAACACTGACACTTAGCTCTTGGTATAATTGACAGTCTATCGGTAACTGGTATGATTTATTTTATCAACATTGAATTGTTTTTAGTTTGTTTAATACTTCCATACAGGTAAGAGTATGATTGAAAAGAATTATAACAATAACATATTAAACATGAATGTGAATAAAAAGAAGATAAATTATTGTGAAGCACAATGATGAGAAAAAAAGGTACGTCAGTAATACCAATTCGAACTGAAAAAAACATGAAAAGAACATAAATCGAGAATGCTAAACGCATTCATACAATGGTTTGAATGATGTTTGGTTTCAGTGCGGGGACTGGTCAATTGTACCGACTGCTTACGTAAATGTGGATAGAGTTGATATGACCATCACAAGCACATAGCTCTCGGTAAAATTGACCAGTCTATTGGTAACTGGTATGATTATTTTTTATCAACATTTAGATTGTTTTAGTTATATGTAAATGTATAATTGAACAGAACAATAGAAATAACGTATTAAACATGAATGGTGAATAAAAAGAAAATAAATTATTGTGAAACACAATGATGAGAAAAAAGAGAAAGTTATGAAAATCGGCAAAAGTAGAAATAAAAGTTGGTAAGTATATATAAATATTTCACAAACAACGTGTGATTTGTGTATGTAGATGTATGTATAAATAAGTATATGTGTGCGTGTATGCATGCATGTATGTGTGTGTGTATGTATGTGTGTATATATATGTGTGTGTGGGTTTGTGAGGGTGTGTGTTGGTTTGTATGTATGCGTGTGTGTGTGTGTGTGTGTATGTGTGTAAATGTATACATGTACATAATGTGTGTGTGTGTGTGTGTGTGTGTATGTGTGTGTATGTATGTATGTATGTATGTATGTATGTATGTATGTATGTATGTATGTATGTATGTATGTATGTATGTATGTATGTATGTATGTATGTATGTATGTATGTATGTATGTATGTATGTATGTATGTATGTATGTATGTATGTATGTATGTATGTATGTATGTATGTATGTATGTATGTATGTATGTATGTATGTATGTATGTATGTATGTATGTATGTATTTATGTATGTATGTATGTATGTATGTATGTATGTATGTATGTATGTATGTATGTATGTATGTATGTATGTATGTATGTATGTATGTATGTATGTATGTATGTATGTATGTATGTATGTATGTATGTATGTATGTATGTATGTATGTATGTATGTATGTACGTATGTAAATGTATGTATGTATGTATGTATGTATGTATGTATGTATTGTATGTATGTATGTATGTATGTATGTATGTATGTATGTATGTATGTATGTATGTATGTATGTATGTATGTATGTATGTATGTATGTATGTATGTATGTGTGTATGTGTGTGTGTGTGTGTGTGTGTGTGTGTGATGTGTGTATGTGTATGTGTGTGTGTATGTATGTATGTATGTATGTATGTATGTATGTATGTATGTATGTATGTATGTATGTATGTATGTATGTATGTATGTATGTAGTGTATGTGTGTGTTTGGTGTGTGTGTTTTTGTGAGTGTTAGGCCAGTTTATGCAAATTTAACGGTAATCGGAAAAATTCCATTAGAAATTTAAAAAGAAATAGGGAAATGATTTTTGCTTTTGCCGCAGTCATATTCTCCACCTCTGAGTGTAAAAAAGGAAGTCTGGGGATGATGTAGTCCCTCCACCAAGGAAGTCTTGGGATGATGAAGTTCCTTCACAAAGGAAGTCTGGGGATGATGAAGTTCCTTCATCAAGGAAGTCTGGAGATGATGAAGTTCCTTCACCAAGGAAGTCTGAAGTCTGAGGATGATGTAATCCCTTCACCAAGGAAGTCTGGGGATGATGTAATCCCTTCACCAAGACACAGTCAAATGAGTAAGTTACTTGCAGATCTAGTATGACTCATTATCCCCATAGTGACTTTCATTTTGGTGTTTTTATGTTTTATGATATAAATTCGTCTTAAAATTATATGTGCCGTAACTGGTCGAAAATTTGGACATGCTATTTTTTCTTCAAGTATCTATTTAAAACCTTAAGTTTTAATGAATAAAGCTGTGAAAATCATTCAAATGGACAGACAATCATATATAATGCCTTAAAAACGTTAGTTAGAACACATTGGTTATGCACTGTGAAATTCTTGTTTTTTATGCCTTATACGTGTTTATATGGAAATATACCTTCAGAAACCACTTTACAATTGCTAATAATACTGTTAACTTTAAAGCCTACTGTACTTACGTGTAAGAACATTTGCATTGTGTTCCTCGAAAATTGACCACATAAATATTTTTATGGTGCTTGATCAAATATGTACTATTTAAATGCTTACTTTGTGCCTTGAAGGACGTTTTCTTAACGAAGTAGGCCGTATCGCATAAACAGTACTTTTTCAACTTGTTCCAGAAAAGCTTCAATAAAAACGCCTCCAAAGATCGCCAAAATGCTTACTAAAGTACTTAGTTGGGTAAGGAACACACTCCGCTCTTTTTGTTTTCCATTAAATGATGACGTTTCTCGAAAAAGATTTTCTGAAATCAGGATTTTGCCTAGTGGCAGGAGTAACTAGAGTCATTTCATAAGTGTAGTGCTACCAAATGAATACAAATGGAAGCGAGTTATCTCCCTTGACTAACTTAAAAATTGTAGGAAGCTGATTTACATGTTTAGGTAGTCATCATGAAATAAACATCACTGTAATATTAAGAAGTTACGTTCTGGTTGTAACACAAACAGATGATGAAATAATTTTCGTGATTATCTTGGATCTGGATTGTTGTTCTGAAATAAATCACAGGAATGTTAGTCTAAAAAGGTGGCTGCCTCCTAACAAGGATACCATGCTATCATTCCGTTGTTTCAAGGGCGGTTCCGCACTCTTCAGTCGTGGCCTTCCATTCCGAGTTGACGCATCTACCAACAATAAGGACGGGGAACATCGTCGTTTTTAATCACGAGACACTGGACGAGGGACACGGATACAATCCTGGTAATGGAATCTACATTGTTCCCGAAACTGGCACCTACGTCTTTATGTGGGTCACTTGTGCTGAGTTTTATACTCAACTTCAAACGCTCTTGATGGTTAACGGAGCCATTAGAGGGTCTTCATTTTCTGATGCCCAAAAAATACACGATCTGCATCAGGCGACCTCTGTAGTTGTTCTAAGATTGAACCGGGGGGTTCATGTGTATATAACAGTGGGTCATTTTTGGCCAAGTAATAGTACATCGGGATTTCATTATGCTACTAATTACAATGGCGCGTCTACGTTTTCCGCCTGGAAATTATCGTAGACTGTAATTGAGCTAATGATTCTTTTACGCTTTGTAGTTCGTGATGAAGAATCGAAGACTTATATCCAAAGTAAATACAGTGGAAAATAATATAACTAGATTAAAGGGTTTACGTAATTATTAATCCTGAAACTAATAGTATTTAAATTCAAGTAATATGGTATTGTGATGGTAATTTAGAAGTAGAAAATTAAAAATATAATGTTTAGCAACAAAACTAATCAATGTACATTGTATATGACAATACGCACGTAATCAAAATAATAAATCATTTTAAGAAATCTATAAATCTATTTATCAGATTGATGTCTTTAACTACTTATTCCTAAAGATCGGTCAAGCGTTTTCAAAAGTATAAAGAATGGATTAGGGTAAATACGATGATATATTCTCAGCATTGGATAAAGGTAAGGAAATTAGACTTTTGTAATATCAGTAAGACCTTCGACTTAGTATGGCACATGGAACTAATATTTAAATCAAGACAAAAAGGCATAGGGGGTTATCTATTTTCATGGTTTAGAAACTGTTTAAGTAATTGTCATAAGTAGTAAGGCCTATGATTGAATGGATACTAAGGCTGACTCAGGGGTTAATATTGTGTCATTT
This sequence comes from Argopecten irradians, assembly GCF_041381155.1. Classification (NCBI taxonomy): domain Eukaryota; kingdom Metazoa; phylum Mollusca; class Bivalvia; order Pectinida; family Pectinidae; genus Argopecten; species Argopecten irradians. The sequence continues at coordinate 18,565,872 of NC_091146.1, forward strand.
GTTGTTTTTAATCCGGATTCGCCACAGGTTTACACTTCAGGTTCATGTAGTTTTACATGTTGACTAAGTATGCATTGCTTAAGATTTTCCATATTTCAAATCTAATGCAAACAGATTCATAATCTCTCAGCTACTTGGTAATTCAATAACGGTGTTTGACCTTCAAGACGGCAATTTTTTCATCTTCTGTGAAATAATGACCAAAATTATCACACTGATTGACATATCAGTGCTGCGCATGATTAGAAGACATAAAATGCTACGGACTATAACTATGTCCAGTTGAGTTATTTTGATACAGACTATAGTGAAGCCTCGTTCTGGGCACTCGCGGACTATCAGCCATAATGGTAACATAGCAAGCTACAGTATCTGTGTATGATTTCTGTAATGTTGCAATGTATAAATAAGTTGATGTACAACATAACATGGTGTCAGAAGATGTCGGAAGATTCAACGAACACGACAATGTGCGTTTAGACTGTTGCCATGAGCCATATTCATATTATGAACTGATTTTGTGACGACACTGTGGCTGACCACGTGCGTTTGTGTTTTGAAGCCCTACCATTCTGCTGCATCGGACTGACAGATTATAAATTATAAAAGATGACCACGTATAGAGTCCCTCCACCAGATAGTTTTGACTTTACTAAGTCCGACGAATGGCCAAATGGCTCCAGCGTTTTGAATGATTTGGAATAGCGTCGGAGCTAAATGGGAAGGAGGAGAGTGTTCAGGTCAACACGCTGATTTACGCGTTGGGGAACGACGCAGCAGATATATTCAAATCTTTCCAGCTAACAGCGGAAGATGCGGGAAAATACAGCGTGGTTTGTGAGAAATTTGGGGGCCATTTTGTGAAACGAAGAATATTCTAACGTGCGAAATTCAACCACAGGAAGCTAAACGAGGGAGAATCTGTAGACAGTTTTATCTCTTCGTTATACAATCTAGTCGAATATTGCGGGTATGGAACACTATGGGATGAGATGATACGTTATCGCATTGTTGTTGGTATAAGAGACAGTCGCCTATTAGAAGAAATACAGTTGGACCCTGATATAACGCTTAAAAGGGCAGTACTACAAGCGAGACAAAAAGAGGCTGTACAAAAACAGCAGACCGTCACAAGAGACGAGACCAACGGTTCCGCAAGTGTTAACGTTGACACCGTTACTAAAAGGAAAGCTAAGAACCCAAACAAAGTTATGTCGGGAACGAACATTATCCAGCGTAGAAATACACAAACAAATCGCGGTGAGTCAACTCGCCTCAAGTCACATGAGAACAACTCTAACACAACTTCATGTTCAAGATGTGGATTCAAGCCGAACCACAACAGGGAAAAATACCCAGCTCGTGACGCGACATACCGTAAGTGCAATAAAAAAAAGTTCACTTTGCAAAAAGGTGTAGATCTAATATAGATGAGTTGACACAGGAGAGCGAGTTCCTGGGTATCATACATGATAATGATGGACACAACCCATGGCGGATAAAGTTAAAGCTAGAAGAGTCGTCTATAGACTTTAAACTAGACACTGTAGCAGACGTAACAGCAATTCCAATGAGTGTGGATAGGGAAATCGGTAGCCCTAAGTTACAGTCTTAAAATAAAATCCTACATGGGCCAGGACAGAACAAACTTACAACTCTAGGCAGGTTCAACACTAGTGAGCACAGAAACTGACAAGAAAGCTTATGTAGAAGTTTATGTGCTAATGTCTCTGAAAGTACCTTTGTTAGGCAGGCCAGCTATAACTGAACTTAATTTACTGAAAGTAGTTGCTGCTGTTCAGGACTCTAACAAACTCGACCCAATATCTAAGTATTAGGAAAGATAGAAGGAGAGTACGAAATCAGACTTCGCGAGGACGCGAAACCATACGCGTTTACTACTCCGCAACGCGTACCATTACCCTTACTCGACAAAGTCAAGCAAGAACTGTCCCGAATAACTAAGTTAGGAGTCATCTCAGCAGTGGACGAGCCTACTGACTGGTGTATTGGACTCCTAGTAATCCCAAAGAAAAATAATTCTATGAGACTTTGTGTGGACCTCACTCAGCGCAACAAGTCGGTTAGACGTGAGAACATCCAACTTCCAAGTGTCGAAGATACGCTTCATCGACTTTTTCGAAACTCGATGCCAATTCTGGGCTTTGGCAGGTACCCTTGACTACATTCATGATGCCGTTTAGGAGATTTTGCTTTAACCGGTTACCTTTCGGTATTTCGTCAGCCCCAGAGCATTTCCAAAAGTGCATGGCAAAACTTCAGGAAGGAGTCAAAGGAATCGTATGTCAGATGGACGATGTCTTGGTATGGTATTCGGTTTTAATCAAGAGGAACACGACATATATTTGAATGAAGTGCATAGCAGGGTAGCTTAAGCAGGCCTAACTCTAAATCGCGACAAGTGTGAGTTCAACAAGTCGAGTATCATAATCGTGGGACATGCGATTGATGAGAACGGTATTCGATCGGAGCCGGAAAATGTCTGTAGAGTACGTAGATTCCTTGGTATGGTCAACTAACTAGGTCGTTTCACTCCGAATCTGTCCGAGCTCTCAAAGCTAATTCGCGATCTGTTACACAAGGATAATTCGTGGATTTGGGAGGATTTATAAGCTCAAGCATTCGAAGCTATTAAGAAGGAACTAAATTATACACCTGTCCTTTCCTTGTACGATCCGAACGCGAAAACTAAAGTTTCATCGGATACGTCGTCGGACGGCTTAGGTGCAGTGTTACTACAGAACACGGAAAGTGACGAAACAGGAAAAGAATCCTGAAAGTCAGTAGCTTATGCTTCGCGTTCAATGAATTCAACCGAGCAACGCTATGCACAAGTTCACTGTTGAATAGGAATCATTAGCTGTCACCTGGGCGACAGAGAAATTCTCTGACTTTCTCATTGGAAACATTTCTCAATAGAGACTGACCATAAACCACTTGTGTCACTGTCGGGTATGAAGGCTATTCAGGATGAGACTGATGAGGTTTGAGTATGACATTACATACGTACCTGGAAAATTCCTCTACACCGCAGATGCATTGTCGCGTTCACCTCTACCACTACGCCAACCTCAAGATACAAAACTTCAAGAGGAAGTAGAATCGTATGTTCACTTGATGTTAGATAGCTTACCAGCATCGGAACCACGGTTATTGAAATCAGAACAAAAAGCGCGGAGGACTCTGTGTGTCATGTCATCATCAAATATTGTGAGGAAGGCTGGCCGACTTACGAACATCCCTCGATCACGGTCTCTACAGGACCTTACTGGTAAGTACAAGAGGATTTATCAGTATGTCATGGACTCTTATTTCGCAGTAATCGACTAGTCATTCCTACTGAGTTACACGCAGAAATTCTTCAAAGATTGCACGAGGGCCACCAAGGCATAGTAAAGTGTCGAGAAATAGTCAAATCCTCAGTGTGGTGGCCAGGTCGTAGTCGTGAGATAGACGATCTTGTAAAGAACTGTAGCTCATGTGTGAAACATCGCAACGACCGAGCAGAACCTCTTATGCCAAGTAAGTATCCAGATCGCCCTTTGCAGAAAGTTGGTTCAGATCTATGCCAATTGAGAAACACTAACTACCTGGTAGTGGTCGACTTTTTCTCTCGATACATTGAAATCGCGAGACTTACATCGACGACATCGCAAGCGATAGTTCAACATCTACTATCTATCTTCGCGCGTCACGGTATTCCCGAGGTTTTAGTGTCAGACAATGGGCCACAATATGCCAGCTCAGTGTTCCAGAATTTTGCTTATGTATATGGATTTCGACATATCACCAGCAGCCCTCATTACCCTCAAGGCAACGGGGAAGCAGAAAGGGCTGTCCAAACAGTTAAGAGACTTATTCAGAACTCACCAGATCCATACTTAGCATTACTGGTCTATCGCGCCACTCCATTACAAAATGGATATTGCCCATCTGAGCTATTGATGGGACGAAAATTGCGGACAACGTTACCAGAAATCTCTCCTAATCTAACTCCACAATGGCCGTACCTTGGGAAAGAAGAAAACAAGGTAAAACAAAAGGAAAAATTTGACATTGCTCATCGTGCTCTCAGCTTCCCCAGACTGGGGCCTGTTGAGACCGTTTGGGTTAAAGGAAAAGGAGTAGGACTTCCTGGAACAGTCTTGTATCCTATAGACAAGAACGACCTATCCCACTGGGTGACGATATCAGCCGGTAACATACGACGCAACAGACGTCAATTTGTTAGTGCCCCTAAGATTACCCATTAGACGATAAACATAACGAGAAAGAACCAGATACATTAATCCAAAACCTACTATACATGTGGAAAGTAATTGTTCCCCTAAAACTCCGATGGCTGGTTTAGAAAGACGTGTACCACAAACACCAAGAGCTGGATCTGAGGAACATGTGTCGGGAACTGGTCGCAGACCACAGGAGAAACTGAACTTTTAACTCGCTCATACCGGTTTTATAGTGATAGTGATCTAGTAAAAAAAGTCTAATCAGTGACAGTTTAATTTGTTTTGGTTTCTGGACTTATAATACGGGAACCTTATTTGAAGTACAAATTCAGTTAGAGTTATAATTGAATTCTTGTTAGAGTTCTAGTTATTAGCCATCCTCGATACTCCAGGGCTTCCGATCACTTACGATCTCTACACCCCTGGACTATCTCATAGTGAAATTGAAGGCAGCTCAGCGGAAAACATTTGACCAATCACAGGCTAGCAAATATTTCATTTGAAGACTACAGAGAGAGCGACGCCTAACATCAAAGCCACAGAGTCAACCACAGTGTACCGTTATACGGCTCTTTTGATGTACATCAAATGACTAAGTTACCTGTTCTATTCTGTTGCCTCCAGTTTTACTATGAAATTGTCCAGGGGTGTAGAGATCGTAAGTGATCGGAACCCCTGGAATATCGAGGATGGTTATTAGCTAAATGTAGTTGTTCTACAATACTGTTCTTCAACTTTCGGAAAGGGAGATGTGATGTTATTCATTGACTTAAATGATACGGACTATAACTATGTCCAATAGAAGTATTTTGATACAGACTATAATGAAGCCTCGTATAATCCTGCAACACAGGGACCTGGCACGAAAATTTATAACCAATAGTATACATATATATATTATAGTATCAAGGATACTATACTATGTATATATATGTATACTGTTAGTTTAAAAAAATCGTGCCAGGTCCCTGTGTCCTGCAACACGGACATTTCATATATAATACAAACTTTTTTTGAATGATAGTTAGTTCTAAAATAGACCAAAAAAATTACATTTGTTTTCGCTTAACTCTATCTCAGACCATCCAAAACTTTACAGCTTAAAATGCATCAATTTAAAAATAGCTCTGGGATTTCAAATGCAGTAATATGGAGTTTCAAGTTTTTCTTGATTTTAATTATTTTTCCTCTGCTCGAACCTTTACAGCGTGCCTTTTAAATTTAAATATGAAAGTATGAAAGTTGCTAGTCGAATGGATCCCCTCCTGTGTGAGGGCAACTTATGTATCATGTCTCTCTTATAAGTAATAGACTATATTTAAAATAATAATAATAATAATATTTCCATAATTGTGGAACCAAACTGTCATACGTTTCAAGTGAAATACAATGAAGGAAAATAACTTGTTATATACAAAAACTAAATTATCTCCCTTAGACTATTATACTAAGATTATAACATAATCTTGCAACACCCATAATTGTAATCTGTATACACAACAAGTTCTTTTTGAGAAAACAAAGAAGGAAATGACGTCATAAAATTTAAGTGGTGCACAAAAATAATGATGTTTTGAAAATAGATCATTTGATCATTGCAAAATTTTATAAGCTACGTGCCAAACTTGGTGAAAAATTATCGATAGATGAGATAATTCACAAAAGAAAAGTAAAAAAAATATATATAAGTGAGATATAATTAATCAAAAACCGGTGTATATATGATAGACGTCATCAAACGCACCTAGTTTTTCATCCGGGCATTCAAATATTTTCCCGCCTCCCAGATTTTATGACGTAGGCATAGCCTTCATGTTGAATCTTCGACAGCGAGAAGACGAGTTGACCGTATTCGATTCAATCCCCGCTTTCAGTTATTTTCATACTTACATTTTGTAAGAATTGTGTAAGTATGCGTTGATTAAGAAGTTTTCCCCACAATATCCAGGGACATGCAACTACTTAAAGCGCAAGAAATTCAAAATACTTGAAGCAGCCAAGGCCTGGCTCTCAAAACAAAGGTTGCAATGTCTGAGTATCATTGCATTGATTATGTTCAAAGTATAGACATCGATATCGTATATCGTTTTTTTTACGATGATATGAAAATATCCAGCTAAATTTAATAAAAAAAAATAAAAACCTCTTGTTTGGCCATGTACATGTACATGTAGATTCTAAGCCAAATTTTTTTTATCATTTTTTCAAAGTAAACAACAAACTGGTTGTCGCCCATAACTGCCATAAGGCTGCTAGCTACTAGTCTGGGTAAGTAAGTTCTTCAAATTCTTCTTGCCCACTGTTGTCGTACAGCAGCAAATTTATTTTAATTACTGTTTTTGCCATAATAAGCGCCCCTTCCCCTTTTCTGGAGAAGGATTTGTTAGAACTAGGCCTATAAACGCCCCATCCCATGGATTTAACCACAAGAGTTTGACGTTCTGTCAATAATATATAGTATACATATATAAAAAAATATACCCCAATATACTGTTTTTATATAGTATATAGGGGTATTTTTATATATGTATACTATATATTATTGACAGAACGTCAAACTCCTGTGGTTTAACAATGTTTTACATGTGATGTCTATTAAATATCAGCAATGTAGGCCTATCCCATATTACATGAACCTGTGTGTTTTTAATTTAAGTTTGACATGTGAAACTACATGTAACTCACTACACAATAATGTATTTAAAAGATTAAGAGGCATATGCTCGTTTACTGTACAGAAAGAGTTGAAATATGGTTTGTTTTTTGTCCACAACTTACATTTTGGTTTACTTAAGTAGGCCTAATTTAATATATAGCACTCCCCTTTGTTACCCAGGACACTAATTACAGCGAATACGATCACTGATTATGACCTGAACTAATAAACATGTAATTAGAAATTATAATTTATGTAATTTGTCATTTGATCATTTTTTCTAGGTTTGCACAGTATCTGAAATAAGAAAGTGTGAATACATATTTGCAGATCAGCAACATGGCATCGGTAAGTTACTGTTAGAAATGTTGCATCTATTTGCACAAATTACTTTTTTGATATTTTAGAGTCCCATAATAGAATTTGGGAGTCTAGGGGTTTTTTGCTAAAATTCCTGTAGATTTTATATGTACCTACCAGGTATATCTTTTACTGTAACGACTTAATATTATTTTGGAAAAAAGTAATATCCAAATGCTTATTGTTATTTAAAGGTAGGTTTCGCCCAACCAAATTAAAAACTTTGTTGTAAAATCAGATAAACGGAAGAAAAGATGAAAATCGTATTAAAATTACCTCACTTTTAATTTCTTTATGCGTATAAAATTGAAAAAAATGTGTCTTGAATACAAAATTGAAGGAAAACCTTGATTTATTACGATGTCAGCCTAACAGGATAGTATGCAAATGAAGCTGCGATGAATTGTTTTGTCGAAGTTGCGCATGTGCATTGTTACTCACTAAAAGTAAACTAAATGGCTGAATGAAAGCGAGAAAAAAATGTGTCTGAATCGGCAACAAAGAGAAGGAAATTAGAATGAAATTGGTAGCACCCTAGGTTATCTCTAGGGAATGAAACTCAGAAATGGCATGTAGCAATAGAAGAAACAGAAGCCACATCTCAAGCGGAACTTGCCTGGATTCTGTTGGGACTCGTGTTGCACGTGGTAAGTTAAATTTCAACACATACAGCGTCAGACTAACTACATATATGTTTGATGTACTAAGCAAAAGAGCGTATGTAAGTAACATGAAGTGTTTTAGATTATATGATACGTAAAAACAGTCCATCGTACTTCGATTTGTTGTTGTTGTTTTTAAATAAACATGCTGTGGCAAGACTGTCACTGCTATCTGACTTCTTGTTGCACGCTTCCGTTTGTGTATTCGGCCTCGTTTTGAAAAAAAAATCGTCATTTTCCATGTAAAGCTTCACTTCACTCTATTTTTAGAGGAGTATATATATATAGTCAATTACCGTATTCAACCCAATAAGCGCCCTGGGCGCTTAAAAAATGATAAAAAATGAAAAGGTGCTAATAATTCAAAATTATTGCAAATCTATACCGTTTTATGTAGTTTTGGTCTTTATTTATGCCTGGGAAATTAAAATTGAGGCCTCAAAAAAGGGGGGCGCTTTTAGGGACATGGGCGCTTATTGGGTCGAATACGGTAAGCTAGGCAACTGACCTCTCATATTGTTCGCTGTATGCATTGAAAATGATCTGAAGATTATATCTATGTACAGGACAAATTTCAATTTCGTAGTCTTTATATTTCATTGGGCTAAACCTACCTTTGCTTTAATGCAGTTGTAGTTCATTTGATCTGCATGCAATTCTTAAGTTTAAAAACATTAAACATTTAAGTCCAAGGGTCTCGCATCATTTGTCCCTTGTCATGCTTTTTTGCGTCAAACACAGGAAACCTGCATAATTTTTTTCAGAGAAGATATAAATTGTAAAATTTATACATGGTATCGTCTTCCAAGTTCCATGATTTTTAGGTGATGATGTGATTTGGCTGAAACTTCCCTGAAATGTTCCTGATATGATCTTGAAAAAGTGTTGTTATATAGATCTCTGGTTGATCCCAAATCAAAGATGGCTACCATTACACCATATCTAATTAATTTCCTATACGATTATATGTTTTGCCATTGCCCAAGGTAGCCAGATGACTGTTTAGGCCCTTGGGCCTCTTGTTAATTCATTGGTGGCGGGGAGTGATAAAAGTGCTTTCCATTTTCCCCTTGTGAATATAATTATTGAGTAACCCTTAAAGATGCTCCACCGCTGACAAATGGTATTTTTTCACTATTAAAAACAGGAGCAGACGATTAAGTATTTTTCTTCAGTTACAAAAGTTACTTACTTTACACCATTACCACCATTGAAAAGTTTGAGCATCTAATTTTACTTCAAGTTAAAAATATGAAAAATAATTAATTGCATCCCGAAAAAATTCTGTACCACTATATCCTATATGGAATGAACTACTGAATGTGCATGCACCAAAGGCAAAATAAATTATTTAATATTATTTTTTTGTGTTAATTATACTATTATCAACACGATTAAACACCAATTATTGTTCAAATGATGAATATAATTTATGCTCTGTCGGCGGTGGAGCACCTTTAATTTAATCCTTTAAAATGTTTCAAACCAAAATGATGAAAATGTCGTATCTATGTAATTGATTATCTTATTCAGAAATTCCCAGATTTTGGCATGCAGCCTCTGGACTTCTCCAAGCTGGACAAGCAAAATGACGACATAGATGAATTCTTCACTAAAGCACAGCTCTCCAATATGTCTGAATATGAGAAACTGCGATTTAGGAACATGAGGAAAAATTATGAAATGATGGCGTCTCTAGGTATTCAGTTCAATAGATCAGCACAATATTGTTTGCATCATTTATATTTGATTGGTTGAGACATTTATTTTCATGCTATCAGACAGGAAGGGTATGATGTACCATATTTACCTTAATTAGTACCAGGGTGCTTAAAAAATTGTAACAAAGGTTGTGGGGTGGGGGTTTGGGGTGGACTTTTTACAGAGCTTTTTATCACTGCTTTCGGAATAGGGCCAGTGGCATTGATTTGGGAAAATGTGCAACAAAATCAAGATTTAGAAAAAAAATAATGAAATGAAATAAAGCGTAAAAAAATAAGATTTTTTTTATTGCCAGAGCAGTCTGGTTTATATACTATTCTGAAGGCAATTCACAAATATTTCAAGCCTTTAAGTTCATGCAATATTTTTGGAAAGTTTACAAGGAACTTTGATTTTGGGAAATTTAAAGCTTGAATATTGGGAAACATTTAAAGGCTTTGCCATGGGGAATTTTAGGCCCCAAATTATGCTGAAAAAAAGTCCTGTAATAGGTAACGAAAATGGAAGTTGTGGACAAAAAAACTTAAAAACTCAGCCATATTTTAACTCGTTCTGTTCTCACAGGCTTAGACACTAACTTTATTGAATTGGAGATTGCCAGCCTCCCTTAAGGATGTATTCTTCTGAGGTTTCAGTCCCGTTGAAGTCTCGTTTCGACAAAAATCAAAGAAGTTATGAGATTTTCAAATACAATTTATCAATATCTGTAGCAAGTTGCCTGTTGCAAATTTTGTCAAAAAATTACAGTTCTAACTTTAGCAGATTTTTTTATACAGGGATTTTAAGAAATGGCCCATTTGGCGGCCATTTTGAAATTTTGTCTTTTTTCGATTTGAGTAGAGCCAAAGTTTTACATTTTTTTACTGAAATTGTTTTTACTTAAATCATCACTGCACCAGCTTTTTTAGCTGTATCGAGTTAATTTTTGCTGTAAATCTTTACTTGGTTCGTGATAATTAAAAAATTGAGCATTAATATGTGAAATGATTCACTTTTTTCACTTTATTTTTTTACATTTAATGGTAATTTGAGCGCTTTTATTTTTTACTCTAAAATACTGAAAAATAACAAATACTCAAGTGGGGCAAAAAAGTTAGCACACGGACCCCCCATTTTTCTGCCTGATTTTTGAAAGAACAACCCTTTCCCTATTGATATACAAAATATAAAAAAAAGTTTAATACCAGAACTTTTTCTATAAAGGGTTAGATTTGGCAAAAATGGCTGAAAATGGTGCATTTTGTAGCTCAAAATTAACGGGTAGGGGTAGCATATGTTGTTATTCTGAGAAAACATATTAGTCTTATGAATCAAAACTGGTATATTTTAAAAGAAGAACTACTGGAAAATAAATCCTACAAACATTAATGCATATCAAACACCTCATGAGGAAATTATGGCTTTAATCTCTTGTGTATATGGTCAAAAAATCCAATATTTTGTCAACTAGGTATCTTTGAGTGACAGTAGCTCAAAAACGAGCACACGGACATATGTTTTTTCTTTCATTTTCTTTCATTGTATGAACTCCTCTTTCCAAAAATCTATATGAGAAAAAAAGTTTAATACAAGAAAATTTTGACTTCTCAGAGGAGTACATCCTTAAGAAAGAAAATGAGGGCCATGGAAAAAATCTTGAGGCCAAAATTCTATACAGGCAATTAGTTTATAGCTGGCTATTAGGTATTTTTGTCTAAAACAAAATGTTCAAATAGAAGTTTATTTTAACTGCATGATAAAAGAAAAAAAAAATGATACTATATAATGTAGAGTTAAAATGTCACCGTAAGTAAATTTACAAAAATTAGGCCAAAAAAAATTATATGCATGTTTCAGGTTACATGACTGAAAAAAATAGGGTAGGTCGGTCGGGAATTTATTTTATTTTTTTATTTTAATTTTTTTTAGGAGAGGTGGGGGAGGGGTTGAGTTGCTTTATTACTACATTATAAAGTAATTTGTCTTTCAGGCTTTAGGCTGGCTAGAAGTCTTTTATTTCTCATTACCATAATTGAACTTTATCGGGATAAACTTAAAGCCAGCGTAAAAATCTTAATTGAAAACTTCACACACTACATTTTTTTTTTGAAAAAGTGTGATAAAATAGGTAGGGTCGGAGGTAAAAACTAGGGTAGGTAGGGGTACCTGAAACATACATATTTTTTTTTTGGCCTTACTGATCGTTTCAGCCCTTAATGTATACCACAAAGTTTTATATGAAATTGGATCATTGAGCAAGTTGAAAAAGCACTGAAGTATCTGTGACTAATATAACCATTTTCAACCAAAAGGATTGCCTGCCATTAAACCAGACTTTATGAAAAGTCGCCGTGGAAGGACAAAGAGGAAGAAGGTAGATTTGTCTGATGACAGTGATGATGAGTGGACTCCTGCTTCTGAGAGGAGAAAGAGTCAAAGAGGTATCTGAACATGTTTTCCAGATGAGAAAGTGTAGGTACTGTAGGGTAGAAACATTAAATTTTTGTACTGCAAAATCCTTTTTATTAATTAGCCCACACTCTGATGGTGGTGGGCTATTCAAGTCACCTTTCGTCTGTGGTCTGTAATCCACCCGTTAACAATTCTTGTTAAAGCTATTTCTCAGAAACTGAGAAAGTGCCAAAGGGATCTTTTTTTCAAATTTTATATGTAGGTTCCCCTCAGGCCCTAGTTGTGCAATGCAATTTGGGACTGATCTGTCAGCAAGATGGCCGACATGCAGGCAGCCATCTTGGATTTTGATAGTTAAAGATTGTTACCGCTATTTCTCAGAAAGTACTGAAGGGATCTTTCTTAAATGTCATATGTAGGTTCCCCAGCTAGGACCCTAGTTGTGCATATTGCATTTTTTGATTGATTGGTCAACAAGATGGCCGTCAGGTAGCCATATAGGATTTTGATAGTTATCGCTATTTGTCTGCAATTACTGAAGGGATATCTCTCATATTTCATGCGTAGTTTCCCCTTAGGCTTTAGTTGTGCATAGTACCTTTGGGACTGATTGGTCAACAAGATGGCCTTCCTGCGGCCATCTTGGATTTCACCGCTGATTCTCAGAAAGCAATAAAGCGATCTGTCTTAAATGTCATATGTTGTATATTTGAAAAAGTTTGAAAAGCAGGGAAAAGATCCTTCTTTCCATGCATTGTCAGACATAGATCATTCTATGGTGGGCGCCAAGATCCCTCTGGGATCTCTTGTTGGTTATGCGAAAGTTTTGATCCAAGTACTAGGGCTGCCGCGGTTAACCGGTATATTGGGGTATTGCAATGCACCACCAAAAAATATTATACCGCGATACAGTTTACCTGTACCGGTTTTTTACCGTATTTTCCGGACAATAAACCGCACCTGTGTATAAGCCGCAGAGGCCTTTTTTACGATTTTTTCAGGTTTTGTACACGTATAAGACGCACCGTAATATAAGCCGCACCCAAAAGTTAGGCCCATGCACCCACGTAACCATATGTGTTTCATGTTTCTGATACGATCGATCTCTATTGAAGTACGATAATGCTTATAGATGTTTATAATCACAAAAACTGTCTGTAAACTTATGCTGTATATATATAACAAATAAAAACTCACTATGGTGTAAATATCTTTAGCATAATGGACTTGGTCATGTTTCTGTTCGTTGTTTATTCTGCCATTACGTAAGCCAACTTGTGTGTAAACAAACATGGCGGCCGTACGAATCCATGCTTACTCTCTCTCATATTTCAGCATGCCGGTTAAAATACTTTCTTAAGTATGGATATGATTTTATTTTATCTCTATTTTGAAATATTTCGCATATTTATTATATTGATGTGTAAAGGATTACTATTACTACATATTTTTCTTAGTATCATAATTTCATTAATTTAATATAATTAAAACGTCCTGTCATTAAAACAAAACCAGCAAGTTGTATTTGTTTTCCTTTCCGATAATATGAAGCCATGTGGGTATCCCTTTCGTTTTCATTCGATTCAGATGTCTGTCAAATGTTTGTAACTAACGTGTACAATGTTCAAATGATTCAAACATTTGCATGACGTTGAATATAAACAATATGGCATTAGGCTAGTTTCTGAAATATTATCAAGCTGATTCGCTCCATCAATCAACAATACCGGAATAATTCTCTAAACACATTTAAGGCCTGGTGAGTATATATGGCTGCAAGGATTTTGACAGCTATTTGAGGCTTTATCGTCCGCCGCCATTTTCGAATTCCTACACGTGTCAAAACAACACTGCAAGCCGATCAGCCCTTTGAAGTTTAATCACGATCGTAAGCTTATTTTGCCAAGACAATTGTACATAAATTTGTTCATTATTAAAGTTCAAAAGTGTAAAAATTTGCAGACTCTATCATGTTTAGTTATTGCATTATTAGATTACGATCGTCTGTAGCCTAGCGTTATCACAAACAGACTCGTATTTTTTAAGACAAGAACCTCACATTTGAACATTTTTGTTCAACAACACGGTTCAAATCGATGTAAAACTACATAACATAGCACTGTATGTTTGTATAATGTAAAGGGTGTTTGTATTATGGAATACATACAAAATAGACACCACATATGTTAAGTTCAAAATATTGCAATACATATATATCACAATACAGTTGTTGTATCACAATATATCGTGGTATGCTTCTGCCGTATCGCGGCAGCCCTACCAAGTACTATGCGCATCAGGGTCAATATATTGTAATACATAATAGTTTGTTCCGATAAATCAATTTAGTCGATGTCTAGTCGTTTCTACCCCTGAATTGATTAATCGATCTTCGTTTATCATGATCGATCACAATTTGACTATGCCTAACTAACATTTACAATATATAATGATAAGAATTTTGTGTGTCACGGAGGGACCGTGTTTCTCGCTAAGGAAACTATCGTAATATATTGGCCGATCCAGCGTTTTATCGTGAAAACAATTTCAAAAAAATGTAGCAATTATAGACAATATTACATATCTTCATTTTCCTATGTAAATGTGTGAAAGACGATCCCCGCTCCAACATCATGATATATGGATTTTCATGAAAACAAATGTGAAAATAGATTGGTAATTTCGCAGAAAAGTGAATAAAAAGTAAATAAAATGAAATCAATCATTGGAGTGAAATAAACTTCAGCTCATGATCGATCTTTGGTCAATCATCAATCACTTGCTTGGAAATAATGATCGATCATGGAAATACAATATGTATTGCAATACATCAACACAATATTGCAATATATCGCAATACGCTTTTACCGTATCATGGCACCCTTATACACTATATGGGTAATATGCAAATTTCATGTTTTCAAATCGTTTAACTGTGTAAATCTATACTAAGAATTGGCATTTTAATCTAATCATATTGTATTTTAGATAAGAGACCAGTACCTGAGTTTACTTTTCCCATCAAACAAGAAGTTGATACAATACCTAAGAAACCAACAAAACAGAAGGTATGACTATTTATTTTGGGCTCCCATCTTTTAGTGTGATGCTGAACTCTAGTAATCACTGTCCGCCTGTCTCTTAAAGCCTGACTGCAATTGGTTTTCGAAGATTTCTTTGAAAGCCTATAGGCATATATATCCATTTTTGCAGTTTTATTATATTAGGTCTTGAAATTGTACATTGCCTTATAGCTTATAGTATATATATCTACAATAGGTAGGTTCAAAGTTTTCCTGAGAAATTCCAAGGTTATCTCTGAATTGGACCCTGAGGTGATACATTTCAAAATAGTCCAACTTTAATAAAAATTGGTATTAAGGATACAGTATTGTTGATTATTTGGGACTCTGAATATCATATGATAATAGATTTTATCGGAGGTATTAAAATTTAGTAAAATTGGTTTAAATGAAAAACATTTGTTTAATTTCATTGAAAATTTGTACATAACTACTGGGAAGATCTGAGCTACCTTTAGGGTGGGGGATGTTTTTCATGGGCGAGTAATCAGTATGCAGGTGAAAATGGTTTGAATGTGTATAAGAAATTATAATATACAAAATTAACAGCTGTAGCTTATGAAAGGTGTGAAAATTCAAAATTATCTGATTTTGTGATTTCAGTGAAAATTGGTATAGATGTTTTGGGGAATATTGAACACAACAGCTATCATAAATACATGGTTACCGTTAGCCAGTGTCATGTACAATTATGAAAAATAAAAAAATTATTAATATAAACCTTTGGCAAGTCAATGTAATGCTGTAAACCATGATAATAGTTTGATTATTATATTTTATGCAGTTTGTATTGATAAATTCTGACCAGATACATTTATGTTATGTCATAGACTTTGAAGATATTAATTTACTTAAAGGCCCACCACCTTTCCGAAACGGCTTTTAATTTTTGAAATGGGAATGTAAAATGTGATTAATAATTTTGTAGAGTCGCAAAAGTTATTAACTTACCGTTAATACTACACCTATCATCACCTTCTGAACAATTTGATTGAAATAAATAAAACGTTAATTTTCATAACGCGGGTCGTCTTATGTTTCCCGCCGTCGTCCTAAATACCGCGCGGTAGTTGACTATCACTGCGCCAGACGGCAAAACAGCGAAATAACTCTCAGCTGTTGTCATATATTACGCAGGAATCTTGCATATGTTTGGTGTTGTAACCTCATCTTAGGCCATCGATATGTATTTTCTGATGTTATTAATGTTTTTAATAAACCTTTATATTTTGCTCCGGAAAGGTAGTGGGCCTTTAAAATAAACCATGTATGATGAAGCATATATTTCATGATAAAAATGTGATTCCTATGAAATTTTCTGCATTATTCTTCTGTTTTAGAAACCTGAGACAATAACAAAGCCTGAACAAGAAAAACCTAAAAGGAAAACTGCAAGTAAGGAGCCGACACACACATACCCTTTGAGACCTGCTGCCTCA
Source organism: Argopecten irradians (assembly GCF_041381155.1). Lineage (NCBI taxonomy): Eukaryota > Metazoa > Mollusca > Bivalvia > Pectinida > Pectinidae > Argopecten > Argopecten irradians. The sequence goes on from NC_091146.1 coordinate 18,582,435, forward strand.
GCTGTTAGCTACATGAAGATTGAGGTTCCAGATGACGATGAATTTCTTTGTAAGTATTTAATAGACAACAAAATCAGTTAAAATTGGTGTAAAAAGTGTTGTCCTGATGATCGATGTATAATCGAAAAGACAACCGATTTCAATTAACCTCACAAGAAGGAGTTAATTAATTAGCTTCACTAAAAATTGTTCCTTTAAAGAATACAATTCAGGAAGTAAAATGTATTAAGCTGCCAGTGGCCAAACAATCGAAGAATGCAATCTGTATCTTCTATACTTAGTATTTTCACCATCTGACTCAATTTGAAAACAACATTTCGCAGCTGTTAGGTATTTTCATGAAAGGTGAATAACTCCATAAACTACATTTTGCAAACCCTGCAACTATTTTGTCCTTGACAGAATTTTTACAGTAATTATTTGATTGTCCAATCAGAAAGGTTACCAGAACGTGACCCTTATTAGGATGTTGTCAATGTAACAAAGTGTGAACAAGGATTTATATTTTAATAAGATTTGAAAAGTATATATTAAATTATGAGCACCATGCATGTGTTTGCTGTTTAAAGATTGTGAGGAATGTAACAAGGAATATGAAGGAGATTGTCCTGTTCATGGTCCGCTGAACATTGTTGAGGATACTGAGGTATGAACATGAGATACTGAAAAATACATTGAAAATTTTAGTACATGTTGGAGATCTATCTGCATGATTCCCTTATATCAAATTTGATTACCACAATTGTTCCGTTTTATTTGATTGAAGTTGTTAAATAGTGAGTCAAGTCCTTCAATAACGAACAAAGACACCTTACTCTGAAGAGTATGGTCAAATAGCCACATTTTTTGCCATTTTGGAACATATCTTTTTTAAAGTTTTATGATACATGTATATGATTGAATGCCGTTGCTACGGCTTTACAGTACAGTTTTACAAATGTGATGTCTGTGGTAAGGGGTTAATTTGTGTAGAGGTTGACTAACAATGACTATACACCAATTTTAGTGGAAAGTCAATGAATGATTCAGATTTCCACTAAAATTCCCTGTATTAAGCATCAAAATATCCAATATATGGGATATTTTGATGCTTAATACAGAGAATGGCTCTTAATTCGCATCAACAATATGATAACCTCTTTAAATGGCTACATGTATTTATGATCACTTCAAATGAATCAAATCAAGGCTCAATTTAATTAAATCTTCTTTCATGATTATGTGATTTTTAATTCCAGATTGTGGATGTTAAGCTCAAAGGAAAAGACCGATCTCTCTATACTTTACCACCTGGCCTTTCTGTACGGGAATCATCAATACCAAATGCTGGTCTGGGTGTTTGGTCTGATCATGAGATTCTACCAAGGACAAGATTTGGTCCATACAAGGGCATGGAAACACAGGATTTAGACAAAGCACACTCAACCGGATATGCCTGGCAGGTAAATCATAAATATTCTTCAAAGGCTGTGATTCTTTCTTCAGTAAAATTTATTCAAAATCATCAAAGTCATCAAAGTCTCTTTTTTTCTTAAATTAAATTACTTGTTATAAAATTCTACTGAAATTTCCCTGAAATGTTTCTGACATGGTCCTACACTAAGTGTTGTATGTATTTAGAGAAAGGAAGGGCCGTCAAAGAAATTTAGGCCCTTCTCATGAATGTTCTGAAGGAATCTGTCTCAAATTCTATAGTCGTCGCTCATGGACTCTAGTAGTATATTGGAAGTTTAGAATGCTCAAAAATAAAGATGGCTGACAGGCAGCTATCTCGGATTTTGATAGTTGAGTTTTGTTACTGCTGTTTCTCAGAAAGTGCTAAAGGGATCTCTCTGAGATTTCATGTAGGTTTCTCTTTGTCCCTAGCCATTTTATTAGGTCACCTGAGACGAAGTCTCAAGTGACCTATTCTAATCGCCTTTTGTCCGTCATCGTCCGTCGTGTGTTTGTGAACAATTTACATTTTCGACTTCTTCTCAAAAACTACTGAAGCAATTTCAATGAAATTTCAACAAACCTTCCAAGGCATATGGCCAATTAAAATTGTGAATTATATGACCCCCACCCACCAGAGGGCTGTGGGAGGGGCCAAAAGAGGTAAAACTGACCAAAAGTTCAAAAATCTTCTTCTCCACTCACGGATATGGTAGAATCAAATTCTCCTCACAGATGGAAAGGTCTCAAGGCCCTCTACACAAATTGTGAATTATATGACCCTGGGGTCTCAGGTTTCCCCCTGGGGAGGGGGTTAAGTTTACTATAGTTTATGTAGTGAAAACACTTTTGCAGAGCATTATTTTGTCATTTATTATAGAAAACTAGTCAAATGTTGTCAGAATTATCCTTATAAGATAACCATTGAATCCTATTAACAAATTTTCCATGTCTGACCCCCAGGGGCCTTAGGGGCAGGGCTAAAAGGGGTCAAATAGGCTTAAACTTATGTTTGGCCTGTATAGCATGCTGGGATGAAGGGCAACCAAAGTTGTGAAAATTAATGACCTTGACCTACTTTCAAGGTCACAGGAGTCAAATAGGCTAAGATCTTTGAACGACTTCTTCTAACTAACCAAAAGTTTCAGGGTTCTCATATTTAGTTTGTGGTATGCTGGGATGAAGAGTTACCAAAGTTGTGAAAATGCATGACCTTGATCTACTTTCAAGGTCACAAGGGGTCAAATAGGCTAAAATCTTTGATCAACTTCTAACTAATAAAAAAAGTCTTGGGTACTCGTATTTGGCCTGTGGTATGCCTGGAATAAAGGGCAACCAAAGTTGTGAAAATGAATTACCTTGACCAACTTTCAAGGTCACAGGAATCAAATAGGCTAAGATCTTTGAACGACTTCTTCTAACTAACCAAAAGTTTCAGGTTACTCATTTTTGGCCTATGGTATGCTGGGATAAAGGGCATCCAAAGCTGTGAAATTGAATGACCTTGACCTTTTTCCAAGGTTACAGGGGGTAAAATTGGCAAAAAATCTTTGAACAACTTTTTCTAACTAACCAAAAGGTCCAGGGTACTCATATTTAGCCTGTGGTATGCTGGGATAAAGGGCGACCAAATTTGTGAAATTGAATGACCTTGACCTACTATCAAGATCACATTGGTCAAATTATATAAAATCTTGAATTTTGAACTTCTTCTAAAGTTCTACCAGTGTAATTTAGCCAACACTTGGGTGAAATGATCCTGACATGGTCCTGACCAAGTGTTGTTATATTTTATGTCCATCCTAAATCCAAGATGGTGGCCTTACCCGCCCTCTTGTATAATTCTATAGAGAAGAATGAAAACAGAATTAAGAGAAGAGATATGCTGAGTAAAGATTTGTCTGTCATGTAGGAAATCATTGAGATGTACATTTATTATTCTTTCAGATTTATGAAAATGGAAGACCAAGCCATTTCATTGACGCCTTTGATAAAGTTCACTCTAATTGGATGAGGTATGTGAATTGTGCCAGGACAGAAGAGGAGCAGAACATGACAGCCTACCAACACCAAGGCCAAATATATTACCGGACCCACAAAGTCATCCGACCTGGCAGTGAATTGTTAGTTTGGTATGGGGAGGAGTACAGTGATGAGCTGGGCATCAGGAGGAACGAGGATCCAATGGAACTAAAGCCATTCACTGTCAATGGAACAAGTAAGACATGCAGTTTTACATATGTAACCCAACTTTACGGCTACATAATTTTGTGTTTTTAGCTCCCCTGGCTAAAAGAGTTTATGTCTTGTGTGACACAGCATCTGGTTTTCCGTCCAGCTATCATACGTCAACATGTCCTTTAAATTGCTACTCATCATAAGAGTTCTACATGAATTGTAACCAAAACAGGCCAGAAACATTCTTGGGCAAAGGGGAACAGTTTGTATAAATATTAGCTCTGAAACCCCCATTAGTTAGGAATTAAAATTGTACAACTGGTTGAGTGCCCCCAAGGGGTCTGAGGGGTGGTGCTAAAAGGGGTCACTTTGGCTATTTCCATATACTGTAAACCAACTTTTATTTGCGTGCGATCTACTTTCGCAAATTTTGCAATCGTCTTAAAATTTATGAAAGTTTCTTAATTTCCATTTGTATGGCTATAGTTCAAAATGCTCTGTTAGCATAAAGATTATGTAATCTTGGTCAATACTAGCCACAATATATTTTCTTGGCTAGAGAGAACTTCTCTTTAGCTCGATCAGTTGAGCTTTAGACTAGTAATCATAGTACCATACTTATTCGGCCCAATTAGCGCCCATGTTTCTATAAGCACTCCTCTTCTCTTTGAGGCATCAATTTCAATTGCTGGGGCATAAATAAAGGCTAAAACTATAAAACCTGTATAGATTTCCAATAATTTTGTCTTATTAAGCATCTTTTTGTTTTTGTCAATTTCTTTAAACGTCTTGGGCACTTATTGGTTTGAATATGATAATATTTTATACGTATACATTCACATTTGACATGGTGGGTAAAGGCCTTGAAAAGTCCTTGAATTCATGTGTTGGCCTTGAAAGTCCTTAAATTAAGAGTTTGGCCTTGAAAAGTCCTTGAATTAACCAAAAGGCCTTGAAAAGTCCTTGAAAAATATATTAGTTCTAAAATGACAATGATTCCTCATTCAAAATTTGTATTATAGCGTAAAATGAACATGAAATTTGATCAAAATTGCGGCAGAAAAGTTGTGGGAATCAACCTGAAATCCATATTTATTAATTCCGGACTCCGGACCATGTTCTCATTCTGATTCAGACATATCCTAGAACTTCTTTCCATGAACTATTTATTAACTCGTAATCATCAGTGATGGTAAATGATCAATTAAACTATTGTTCCAGAATTTGTAGCCGACAGAACATTTGATTTTTGTATTGATTGATTCTAAATTTGATTTCAATGGGGCCTTGAAAATGACAAAAAAGGCATTGAAAAGTCCTTGAAAAATATATAAGTTCTAAAATGACAATGATTCCTCATTCAAAATTTATATTATGGCGCAAAATGAACATGAAATTTGATCAAAATTGCGGCAGAAAAGTTGTGGGAATCAACCTGAAATCCATATTTTTTAATTCCTCAGGACTCCGGACCGATGTTCTCATTCTGAAATTCAGACATATCCTAGAACTTCTTTCCATGACACTATTTATTAAGCTCGTAATCATCAGTGATGGTAAATCGATCAAAAAACTTTGGAAAGAAATTTGTTTCCGATCAGAACATTTGATTTTTGTATTAATTGATTCTAAATTTGATTTCAATGGGGCCTTGAAAATGACAAAAATGGGATGAAAAGTCCTTAAAAATTCCTGGAATATTTTTTTAACATTTCTGTACGAACTATGTTTGAGGAAGTAAGAATTTAAATAATTGTAAATAATGTTATTATACTTTGTTTTTTTCCCTCAACGATGTTGCCCTTTCTGTGGAAAGTGCTTCAGCTCAGAGAAATGCTTACTCGGACACAGTCACAAAAATCAAGCATGGCATCCTCAGACACATACAGGAAAAGAACCTTACAAATGTGATGTTGTGGAAAGAAAGATTTAGCAAGCACAGTAACTACAGACACATTCAGGACACATACAGGAGAGAAAAACCTTACAAATGTGATGTCTGTGGTAAGGGGTTTAATCAGACACAAAACCTACAGACACACATCAGGACACATACAGGAGAGAAACCTTACAAATGTGATGTCTGTGGTAAGGGGTTTAGTGACTCACAAACCTACAGAAACACATCAGGACACATACAGGAGAGAAACCTTACAAATGTGATGTCTGTGGTAAGGGGTTTAATCAGACACAAAACCTACAGACACACATCAGGACACATACAGGAGAGAAACCTTACAAATGTGATGTCTGTGGTAAGGGGTTTAGTGTGGCACATAGCCTACAGACACACATCAGGATACATACAGGAGAGAAACCTTACAAATGTGATGTCTGTGGTAAGGGGTTTAGTCAGGCAGGTGACCTACAGACACACCTCAGGACACATACAGGAGAGAAACCTTACAAATGTGATGTCTGTGGTAAGGGGTTTAGTCAGGCAGGTGACCTACAGAAACACCTCAGGACACATACAGGAGAGAAACCTTACAAATGTGATGTCTGTGGTAAGGGGTTTAGTCAGACAGGTCACCTACAGACACACATCAGGACACATACAGGAGAGAAACCTTACAAATGTGATGTCTGTGGTAAGGGGTTTAGTCAGGCACAATACCTACAGACACACATCAGGATACATACAGGAGAGAAACCTTACAAATGTGATGTCTGTGGTAAGGGGTTTATTAACTCGAGTAATCTTAAACAACATAAAAAATCACATGAAATGTAATGACTATGAAGCATGTTATCTATATTATGTAGCAATTTACAACGTGATGTTTGTAATAACAGATTATTTATATACACTTTTTGCTTTAATTATATTTATATAAATATTGTTATATGAGACATAATCAATTTATATTTGTATATGTCATATTGTGTTTGCATCTGCACCATGAATAAATTATATTGTGCAACCATTTTCTTGTGTTATGATATGTCTTTACAAGGCTTTCATGCTCCAGAAATCAATTTCAGTCATCAGTTTCAAAATGTTAATTTTGTAATGAAATGTACATCAAAACTGCTTAACAGAGCTTCTTAAAGGCCCACTACCTTGCCGGAGCAAAATTTAAAGGTTTCTTAAAAACATTAATAACAAAAGAAAATATATATCGATGGCTTAAGATGAGGTAACAACACCAAACATATGCAAGATTTCCTGTCTAATGTACGATAACAGTGGAGATTCATTTCGCTGTTTTGCCGTCTGGCGCAGTGATAGTCAACTACCGCGCGGCATTTAGGACGACGGCGGGAAACATGAAACGACCCGCGTTATGAAAATTAACATTTTTATTTATTGTAATTAAACAGTTCTGAAGGTGATGATAAGTGTGTTAGTAAACGTATAGTTGATAACTTCTGCGACTCTACAAAATTATTGATCTCGTTTTACATTCCTTTTTTTTAAATTAAAAGCCGTTTCTGAAAGGTAGTGGCCCTTTAAACATGTCGATTACAGACACTGGTGATTTTCTGACTAAAACTATTTAACCCTTTCCCTTTCATAGTATCTGCTACACACCTTGTAAATGACATACAGAAAATACCATGCCAACCACAGGGACCTGGCACGAAAATTTTTAACCAACAGTATACATATATATATTATTATAGCATTATATTATAGTATCTATAATACTATAATATATATATGTATACTGTTGGTTAAAAATTTTCGTGCCACCAGGTCCCTGTGATGCCAACAACACTTACATAAGATACTTTAGGAAATATGAACGTAACAGCAAGCCTTATAGTTCAGTAAGCTTAAGAAACACCAGTAAAGGCCTATAATCTCCAAATAATTGCATTCCGGACAGTCGTTTTAAGATATATTATTGTCATCATGTATCGAGCGCCGTGCTTATACTTTTTCATTTAAACGACTTCTCAAAAACTGAAAGGCCAAGGCTACTGGTAATTGGCCTGCAGCATGCATGCTAGGATGAAGGTCTCCGAATTTGTTCAAATGATTGGCCTTGTTTTCAACACCCCAAAAAGTATATCTTTCATATGTAAGTATGTTGATTTGTGCAACAACAAAGCCATTGATTGTATCTCAGCGTTTATAAATATTACAGATGTTTACGCGCACGACTATGGCCGAGAAATGAGACTTTATTCTAATTATCATGCAAAGTTGTGTATTTTCACGATCTTTTTAATGTCCCTCTCTTTAATATTTTGCACGAATATAAAAACAACACTATCATGTATTCACCAAATTAATCTTTGGTATTAATGAAAATCAGAACAGTTAGAAAGCAGTGTTTGAATCCAAGTCGGTAAAAATAACGACTTTAAACGTCTTTGATACTTTAGTAGTGGTATAATACGGAGAGAAATTAATTTGCTGATACTATATGAATATGCCTAATCTTCTTGTGTATACTTTAAGAAAGCATATCTGCTAATAATGTACATATTTCCCGGTGAACGACAATTTCAAAAAAAATCCATGGTTTTCAAGAGAGAACCAGATATAGTTTAATAACCAGTTTAAATCATAACCTAGTATGAAACCATGTGACTTATAAAAATTTCTTCTAGGGAAAAAAGCACCACTTTTTCATCAGAGGCGTGTTCAGGATGGCGAGCGCTCGCAGCAGGGGGTGCTCGAACACTCATTCGATATGGTGTATGTGGTGCACTTGCTCTGGTACTATATGTTTTTAAAAAATCCCAAAATAGGGCTCCTTTCATGTCCCGTTCAGAAACGAGCGCCCGCGAACGCTCGCCATCCTGAGCACACCTCCGATGTTTTATTTTACACCACCATTTAACTAGCTAGGAGCATCCTCGATACTCCGGGAGTTCCGATCACTTACGATCTCTACACCTAAAAAAAGACTACAGAACTTCAAAACCACACATTGTACCGTTATACGGCTCTTTTTACGTACACTAATTGGCAAAGGACTGAATTTACTGTTCTGTTGCCTCCAGTTTTACGATTAGATAGTCAATGAGTAAAGTGATTTATGTAATCGTAACTCCTGGATTATCGAGGATGGAAAAGTCAATACAATCAATTAAGGGGATGGCAGGAGGAGTACACCCCGTTCCCCAATTTTCGACGAGTGAAATGTTCTAAAAATGCACATATGAAAGAAAATAGGATCCTGCACATTTTTGTACTGCATTAATATAGAAAATTTTGCTCGGCGCGTTTTCTAAAACGTAGGGGCCGCGGTGGCAGAGTGGTTAATATGTCTCGACATACTACCACAAGCCCTCCACCTCTGGGTCGCGAGTTCGAATCCCATGTGGGGCAGTTGCCAGGTACTGACCGCTGGTCGGTGTTTTTTCTCCGGGTACTCCGGTTTCCTCTACCAACAAACCTGTCACGTCCTTAAATGACCCTGACTGTTAATAGGACGTTAAACTAATAAAACAACAATTCTAAAACGTTCTTGAAAAAGCACGTATGGAAGATTTCTGACAGATGGTCGTCGTGAACGGAGCGGAGGCAGGGTATGATTATTCGTTCTAGTAATGTTCAAATCCTTAATAATGAAATTCAATACACCTGAACTAGACTTATTTGTCCATGAAGGGATTATACTATTTCAAAAAATGTCCATTAAAAGATTAATTTGTTTATGTCTTAGCAAGACAATTAATTCATTATTAATATTTTGAGTTACAGAACAATGTGCCCATAGTGTGAATCTGGTATGTTCAAATCGAGTTTTAGTGTTTGGTGGGTCGTGGGGTCCCCCCCGGGGAAAATACGTTTTACGACTTATTTTAATGATCTGTAGATTATATCTATGAACAGGGTAAATTTCAATTTCGTAAACTTTATATTTCATTGGGCGAAACCTACCTTTAAAGTGTTCTTACCATGGTAATTTTTCGATTAAAGTAACCTGCATTTAGAAATGATAATTGTGTTAATTGTGCCGTCATATCATTGTGCAACCCTGCTTGATCTGAACATACCGGCAACACACCATCGGCACATTGTTTTGTAACTCAAAATAATGAATTCACAGGCCTGTGATTGGTTCAGCTGTTTTCCGCTGAGCTGTCTCCAATTTTACTATGAGATTGTCCAGGGGTATAGAGATCGTAAGTGATTGGAACTCCTGGAGTATCGAGGATGTTGGACCGCATACCCATAAATATATATATCCTCATCAAACATGCCACATGAATTTATCCTCGTAACCCCAGGGGTTATTATCACTGACGTTATATCCACCCATGGACTATCTCGTACGAAAACTGGAGGCAACTTTAGACACAGGTAATTTGATTATTTAATGAAGTGATCAAAAGAATTGTATAATGGTGTTCACTTTGATTGATTATGGTACTTTGTCGCTTTCTCCGTAGTCCTCAAAGAAAGTTTTTTACAGGCAAATGATTGGTCAGTTTTTTTTCTCTTAGACTGCCTTTAGTTTTACTATGCGATAGTCTATATACATTGTATGACGTCAGTGATAGTAACCCCTGGATAGCGGATGACATGTATGAAGTAGACCTACATTTGAAGAATGGCCACCAAATATCCAAGACAGACGGTTTTTTACAAAAAAGATACAATGTAAGTCAAACTTTCCTGACACTAAGGTAAAAGGTGCGGCCAGGGGGTTAGGGCGACCTGCTAAAACTAAGCTGGGCAAAGAGGGTGGTCTTTCTAGCGGAAGAAGGACCACTTCTCTCGATCTCGAAAACTGTAGAGTTTTCATAGTTTAAACGTAAAAAAAACGACGTAAAAAAAACGACGGTAAAGACAACATACATGTGAAGATAGATCTACGTCCAAGCACACCGGGGCTAATCCTACAAACCGGGCTGCGCAATTTACGCTTGTGGAAACGCTTCTTTTATATAGAAAAATGTCGTCTAGGGGTGCGTACGTGTTAATATATTTGCTCGGTGTTCAACTCACGGCCATGAATCCAAATATACAAGTTACTCATGATCACGGAACAGCAGAGTGTTTAACTAATGCGTAGAAGGAAAATTGATGTTTTATTGTATTATACTTTGTCCTGTATTTCGTACACAGTATGATTCCGTTCATAAAACTATCACAGATCAATGATTAAGTGACTTTTTCTTGTTGAATGTTACTGTTATAACTATATTTTCTAAATTACGCATGCGAAAACGCTGCAGACTGGTATAGCTGTACGCATATGGAACACTTAAAAATATACATGACCGTGGATATTAGTTCTTAAAATATTATTTCTTCAGTCGAAAGTCAATTCCGTGACAAAAGTACGAACCTGACGTCAAATTGAATACGACGTTCTGTTGGAACGAAACCGATTCGTCTAGTAGGTCTCGTTTGGGGATTTCAAGTTCTAAGACGTTTATCAGTCATGTTAAATAATTTATGCTTAGAATGTGATTGGTTCACAGAGTATAAACCAGAATGTTCCCCAAAACTTTAATTCCGCTGTTCACAGTTTCAGCGTTGAACTGTTCAGTTTAGTTGGCCATATAATCAGAACAGGATGAATTAAAATGCGAGAACGTGAATTGAATTTATTCTTTATACACTGTATTTCAATTCAAAACTATTAATTTTTACTCAGATTCTACTAAAAATGAGAAATGATTAAGGAACTATGACATATCCATTGCCTTATATGTTCTTTAGTGTATATCGGTTAGCGTTTTCGCATGCGTAATTTGGGAAATATACATGTAGTTATAACAGTATAACATTCAACAAAAAATAGTCACCTAATCATTGATTTCTGTGATAATTTTATGAACTAATCCAGTTTTAGCTCTGTTTCTCGTTTAGATATATATCTGTTTGAATATATAACAAATTCACACTTTTCAACGATGATATGACATACCCGTCTATAGTGTGCGCGAAATACTGGACAAAGTATAATAGAATAAAACGTCAATTTTGCATCTACGCATCGATGAAACACTCTACTGTTCCGTGGACAACTTGTATATTTGGATGCTTGACCTTGAGTTGAACACCGAGCAAATATTTATCAAGTACGCACCCTAGACGACATTTTGCTATTTAAAAGAAGCGTTTCCACGAGCGTAAATAGCGTAGCCCGGTTTGTACGATTAGCCCCGGTAAAGCAGGAATCAAAACTTCTCTTGACTAGAAAAAATAGTCCGCTATACAATATGTTATATACCTGCTTATATTTTTAGGCTTTTTTGCCTTGTATATATCTACTTAGCAAATTTTCTTTCTTTCGGTACCAGAGATTTTTTAGTATGTAATGTTTTAAGTTTGTATTAGGCCTAGCCTTCAACTTTAAATTATTGCCTAATTGACTTTTGGAACTCTTCGTTTTTTTCTATGAAATTATGTAAGAAAGTCGATGTGCTCCGAATATAGGCTGTCGCCATTTTGTTACACTATTCGGAACATTTGATTATTAAGTTACGTTTTGTTGAAAAATTTGAAGGAGTTCCGGTGGATATCGCGCGCGCACTTGTCAATTTGACAGATCCGGATCATTCTTGCAGACGATAACAGGAAAATGGAAAGAACGAGCAGCAATTAGCAAAACTAGCTGGGATTGCTGGATTTAAAAGGTTTGCATCTCCCGTAATTTAAATTAGGTCCTATATATAAAACTTAGTTTTTGATTAGCAATTAAATTTTATGTCTACCAAATGAACAGGTGCTCGAAAAGCCGCACTGCCACATGGTTAGGCACGTACATTTTATAAATTTAGTAGCTACTGTTATGTTGTAGCGGAAAAGATATCACCTCTTGGAAAAGTCAGTCAGAAGGTGATATATTTTGCAGTCAGAAGGTGAACATTCAATATACTACATACATGTAGTTTCCAACACGGGAACTTCAATAATATTACTGGTAATGTAATTAGAGGTACGTGTGTATATCACAAGAGACGGTTTTAATAAAAATACATGTACAATAAATTTATTGATTAAACCCCTACTACACACGGAACATTTAAGTTTCCAAAGTTTGTATTTTGATAAACATACAGGAATAAAAGTTGTACAACATCAACATCTTAATTATAATTGGGCATGGGTCTGCCAAATTACAAATGTATGTAAATTTAATATTTAGATGTAGGTCCCAAAACGACATACATTTAGGTAAAGGATTTGCCCAACCCATCATATTTTTGATGTGAATTTGGTGACCTCATATAATTTGATGGTAAATCATAATGTTGAACCTAAATATGTACATTGTTTTGGGATCTCAAACCCCCCAGATAAATGTAGCGATTGGATGTTGGTGAATAAATGTAAACATTGGCAAATTTATTTTCTAAATTTTCATAAGTTAAGAGTAAAACTTTGTTATAATTATTAGTCTAAAAAAGCATTTTAACATCATACTATATTTGCCGTAATTAGCGCCCCTCCCCCTATAAGCGCCCCTCCCTTTTTCTGAAGAAGAGTTGAAGTTGTATAAACGCCCTCATCTCATGGATTTACAATAACAATGTTTTACAACATATGTGATGCCTCATGAACTTGCAAGTCTTTTACATGTAAATCAGGACATAATAGTGCATCTCACAGGATGCATGTTTACTGTTAAGATTTATGTACCACGAGTACAAAAATACGGTATCTAAAAGATGGCTGGCGTCCACAACTTACATTTTGGTGCATTAATAAGCACCCCTCCTTAGCTTTCTTACAATTATTTAGGCGCCCTTGGCACTAATTACAAGGAATACAGTATCCATATTGGTCCAGTGGACTAAAATTTCAAAGCCCTTTCATACTGTTACACTGATGTGATGGAATTAAATAATTTTCATGAATAAGATTAAAAGGTCTAGTTGATAAATCATTGTCTGACTTAAAGAGCCTGATGCCAATATCAGTTTTGTGTAGCCTTAATTACCAATCGATGATTGATTAAAATCGATTATATTTTTCTCCCATACTTGCAATTGATTATCCTGCGGTTGCTAGGGATATATAACTTGACAGACCCATGTAAGATTCTATTTTTCTTTGGTCCCACTATGAAGACTGTGTACCTTTTCCAGGAAAATTGTACAAACTTTCTTCTATACATGTTGTCATGTTCTCAGGTCACTTATGTTTTCACAAATAAAATCATACTCCTCTGACGTTTGTTTGTATAGGGCCTTTACCTTCAGATAAACATACCTATTGGACTAATTAAAAGGTACAAGAAAATCAGGAATGATATGCAAAACTTTTCTAACTTTAATTGAGCTACGATAATTTTCCTAGTTGTTCAAAGCTTACTGATACATGTAAAACAATTAAAAATCAATCCGCGGCATTCTGAAATTTAACTTATAATATGAAGTTTTTTTCATCATTTTTTTCTCGGTAGACTGAAATGTCAAATCTGAGTCACTCTTATATGAATCAAACATTAAAGTCTTGTTTATATTTCCATGAATGCTAGTTATGTACAGTGTTCTCCCTTAAGGACATTTTTCAGCTGGTCCCAAGGAACGACTGACCCTAAAAGTTACTGGTCCTGACAAAAAGTTACTGGTCCTTACAAAGTTACAATTCATGCTTGTAGTTAATATACTAGCAAAGAAATAGTTTGACTAACAAAAATATCCACCTATCTGTTTTAGTATCGTGCGCTTTCAACAAAGTTGACTGAAAACCAGAATTTTACGAAAATCTATTTTGTACAATTTGCTCTCCAACCTTTATACAATGCTACTGCTATTTGTGTTTAGTATATCTTTATAATTAGTACTCTATCAGAACTGGACCAAAGAGTTGTCGGTCAAAGGACCAGTTGCATGGTAAAACTTGCCCTACTATAAAGTTGCCAGTCACAGGCAGACAGACAGGCGTTAATTTCGAATGCTGGTTATGAAGTATTATATCAGATAAATAAAAATTTTATGTAGCTTGCAACAACGGTTATTGCCATATCAAATAAATTTCTTATTACAGTACATTACCATTCATAAACATCATCTTAAATCTTTCATAAATTTTTAGTTCACCTGAGAAAAAGTCTCATGTGACTTATTCTAATCACCGTTAGTCAGTCAAGCGAAGATGAACAATTTCATTTTCAACTTCTCCAAAACCACTGAACCAAATTCGTTGAAATTTTACAGAAACCTTCCATGGCCAAAAGTCAACCACAACTTTGAATTATATATGGTCCCAGCCCTACAGTGGCCAAAGGGATGTGGCCATAGGAGTTCAAATAGGCTAAAACTTAAAAAGCTTCTTTTGAAAATCCGAAAATGGTAGAATCGAATACTCTTCAAAGATAGAGATCTTAAGGTTCTTTACCAAATTTAGAATAAAATTACCCTTGGGTCTCGCTTTTCCCCTTGGGGATAGGATTAAGTTTACAGGGATTAATCTAGGTTTTGGGGAAAACTACACTTTTTCAAAATAGGGGAAAGCTTGGAGAAATATAGTTGAATTTGACTCCTCTGATATATGTCCAAAATTATGCATTTTGACAAAAAAGAGCTGTAAAAGATTTATTATTAGGTTTAATAAAACAAGACATTTTAAGCTCAATAATCAAAAGTTTGAGTTTATGATAAAATGTACTGCATGGGTTCTTCCTTAATATTAAGTTATACATCCATGTTTAATTGTATGATTTCAAAAATGATTATTCCAGATGATTTGCTATAAAGTGTTCTAACAATTTGATTTTTAATTACAGGTACCAACTACGGTGAAAGATTTGAATAATGGAACAACTCTGTCAGTCTACAAATAACCTTCACCTTGCCATAGATGACCTCAGAGGTCAACAAGAAAGTGATGCGTCCTGGCAACATCGTCGCCAATTCCTTCAGGTTCACAATGGTCACCTTCCAACTGGACGTTTGAACCAGCTGTCCTACTGCTTCTGCAATGCTATCATGTATGCCTGCAAGTATTCTGACTCGTTGATGAAGGAGTTATCTCCTCTTGCTGTGGATGTAGCAGTGGCAATTGCCTTAGACCGCGGTGACTCGGCAGTAAATGTGTCAAAGACTTATCTCTGGGATAAAATTGAAGATAGGAAAAATTCCCTCTTAGCAGAAAGGCATTATATGAAGAAGCTTCATGAGTTGAGAAAGTTAAGAGATGAAAGTTGTCCAAAGGAAGATGTGCAAGAATTAATTCAGCAAGGAGAATGCATTCTACCTAAGGAGAGTATCTTGATTAAGGGAAGATACCCTAAAACTTCTGGACCATTAGTAGATGCTACAGGGTGTGAAAACTTGAGAAAATATTCAGAATTATCCCAATGGAAAGGAGGATCACAGACTTCCCCAACAAGGATGAATTCAGAATTTTCTCCTTTGGCACAAGGATCATGTAAAGCTCCCTCTAGGAAAAGTCTAGAATTGTCTCCCCTGATAGAAAGAGCACCGCTAACTCCTTTGAAACAGAACTCTCCATTGTCTCCCTCACGCCAAATTTTGGAATCGATGCCTTTGAGACCAAGAGTAGATTCAGAGTTGTCCCCTTTGACAGGATCAAATTTCAGCAAAACCTGTGAAAAGGACTTGAGCATTCAGAGTGTGGAATCAAAACAGTTTAAACCGGAGACGAAAAGAACACCCATTACTGGAACTCCACGCCTCCTCTGTAGTGATGCACGTCGTGTTGCTTTACAGGCTGCAGTAGAACATTCTCTGAAAAAAGAAAACAACAGATCTGTGAGTAGTTCAGACAGGAATTTGTCAGCAGGATCCCCGTCTATGATAAAACCATTGAAATCTGTGAATTTTGATCCAGTAATGTCTTGTGTAAACAAAGGCAGTTACTTTCGTAGCTCTATTGACGTGTATTCTGGTGGTAACAACATTGTCATGGGAATAGAAGATGATGAGGCCATTGAAGATGAGGAAATTGATAAAATTAAAAGTGACAGTTTTTCTGGAAGGGTTTACAATAGTTACCAAGAAGGTACCATAAAGCTGTCCAGTCCAAAGCAGCAATACACACAAAGGGAATCAAATGGTGAGGATAGCAGGTGTATGATATTCGATTTCCATGGAAACTCAACAGAAGATACAAAACAAATGGGGATAACTCCATCCTCTGCACCATCACTCATTGAAAATCTGAAGAAAGTCACTCATAAAGGGGAGACTACTCTGACATCTCCATCTGCACTGACAGAGAATCTTCATGATGCAGCTACCAAAGGGGAGATAACTCCAGCGTTGATTGAAAATCTTCAAAAAATCACTCACCAAGAGGAGATTATTGTGACATCCACACCATCATTGGTCGAACATATTCAAAAGGATGTTCATGAGGGGGAGATTACTCAATCCCCAACACCATTGTTGATGGAAAATCGTAAGAAATTTACCCATCAAGGGGAGACTACTGACACTTCAACACTATCACTTATCAAGAAACTTAAAAAAGCCACGAACCAAGGGGAAACTAGTCCAATATCTACTCAATCACTTGTTCAGAGTCTTCAGGTTGCGAATGAAGGGGAGGCTACTGTAGCAGCCAAACCATCACTAGCCATTACCCTTAGCACCGACTTGATTGACTACTGTAAGGGAGATGCTGTTGGTACCCTTCGATCAGAGAAGAACAGCGATGTATCTCACATTGATGAGAGAGAAGAAAGAGTAATCAAATCGGAGATTGATAAATTGGTCTACAACAATAAATTTACACAAGGGGAGACAACTGTTGTCGACATAAAGATGCCACTAATAACTCCTGAAGTGCTGGAGTGTGAAACCAGATCATCAGTGAAGCAAGATCATGACAAATATGGAAAGCCTACTGTGAAAACAGAACAGAGAAAATTAGTCAACAGAGATCCTGGACATAAAAAGAAATGTGACAAAGTTCTTTTCACAGGCAAAGGTGAGGAAAAGGGAAGAAATGTTAAGCCTAAAAAGGATTTGGTAAAATACCCTGCTCTGGACCTTCCAAAAAAATTACAAAAGACACAAAACAGTGTATGGAAGAAAACTATGAAAGCTTACACCAAAGGTCAGGAACTTATGTCTGAAGAAACAAAAATGAAAGTGCAGAACAATGCATCACGCTCAGGACCAAAGGACGAATTTGATGTTTCAAGGAAACCTAGGTCTTGTGTTGTGTCGATTGAGAAAGAAAAGGATGTTCAGGATAATTCCTCATGCTTATCTGAAGAGTTTCGATCCAAGACATCGCGGCAGATAGAATTATCTTCTACAACAGAATCGTCTTTAAACAAACCAAGCCGTCATCATCCCTATGCTGTCTCGTGCCAAAAGAGAGGTACATGTGATTCAAAAACATCAGAATCAGGGAACCAAGGGGAGACAACTACAGCATATACACAATCTCTAAGTAGTGCTGACCTAAAAGCATCAAGAGCGGGGAAAAGTCGAAAGGATGCAAGGAAATTTGGTGAAACTTTTAACAGAACAACATGTTATCCTCAGAGAACTAATCATCAGTGTGTAAATAGGTTAAGAGCACAAGAGTCGCTTCACAAAGCGCAGCAGATTTACAGTCAATTTCTGGGAAAGAAAATAAGAGAGGAAAGTGGCAATGAAGAAAGAGGTGGAACCATGGAAAAGGTGGAGGTAGGAACTGGTGTTGGGGAACTAGGTAGAATCGACCAGAAATTTGTGTCTTCAATAATTTCATCCACAGAACAAATGGCGACCCCAGTGGCAGGACATGAAGAATTAACAGAATATGCACAAAGTACAAGTGTACCTGATTTCAGGGAATCAAAACCGAGTAAAAGTATGAAAAAGGATCTTGCATTGTACACTGATAAACTGGCAAAGAAATTTTCATCAAAAGGAAAGTCTTCAGAAACGACCGACAGAGATTACCTGAAGTCAAAAGACAGTGAAAAGTTATTTTTGATTCCAAATGTAAATGTGCAAGGTCAAGGTCATAAGAGTTGGTGTTTTAGTACTGCAGGTAACCATGGCATCAAAAGAAGTGAAAGTAATTCCAAGGCAAAATTGTCTTCAACATCACTGATGCATGTCAATAATGATACAGAATCTACAGCTTCTGGATTTAGTATCGATCAAAGACGGAAAATTTCAGCAAAGAGTTCTGGTGACTTTATATCGAAGAGGTCAAGGTCTCCAGACGTATCAGCAGCTTGGAGTAATCGTAAGACAGCAAATCTAAAGGAATTGACCGGTGCTAAGTCCAACAGATCTAGTAGGGAAGATTTGGCTGCTCAGAGCAAGGCTCAAAAGGAATTACGAAAGGAGCTGATATTCCGTAGCAAGTCCAAAAGTGAAAGTAAAGATGATTTGGCCGGTTGTAGCAAATCCATAAGTTCAAGCAGAGAGAAGTTGGTAGCCGACAGCACGGCCAAAAGTGGTAGTCAGGAGGATTTGCTGTTTTGGCGAAAATCCAAATGTGTTAAGGAATCTGTGGTAGGAAGAGAGGCAAAATCTGGTAGCAAGGAGAATTTGGCATCCAAGTTCAAGTCCAAAAGTCATAGCCATCAGCAAACAGGCTCTAGGAACAAACCAAAGTCTGCTGTGGAATCTGCCAAGGCAGGAGTGCAGTCGCACACGATGAAAAGGAAGATTAACTTGGAGCCATTGAGATCTAGCTAACTCATTCACCCCTGGAAATTTATAATGGACTCTTCTAGTCTTTAAATTAGGAGAGTTCAAATGTGACCTCAGGGGTGAAGGAGTTGAAGCATTAACTTTATATATGGAGCTTGTTGTCAGATTTTGGAACATCAAACATTAGTGCAGGGTAATAGAACATAATGAGATACAAATTTCATTTTATGTATCATGTTTATAATCAATACTGATCATGTTTATAATCGTGTTTATGATCAATACTGATGTTCATTATCATGTTTATGATCAATACTGTTCATTATGTATCATGTTTATATCATGTTTATGATCATGTAATCATGTTTTGATCATGATCATGTTTGATGATCAATACTGATCATGTTTGTAATCGTGTTTATGATCATGTTTATGATCATGTTTGTAATCATGTTTGTGATCATGTTTATGATCAATACTGATCATGTTTGTGATAACATTTATGATGATGGGCACATTGGAGTGGGGAAAATAAGTTGAGGCAGGAAGGTGCTATATTTGATGGTTTATTTACTTTATAAATGCCAGAACCCAGTGTTTACTGTCAGATTTACATTAAATAAAAATCATAAAAGATAATACTATAATGATCATAATAAATAATAGTATAATAATCATAAAATATAATAGTATAATAATCATAAAGATATAAAAGTATAATAATCATAAAAGATAACTAGTATAATAATCATAAAAGATACTAGTATAATAATCATAAAATATCTTTTATGATTATTATACTATTATATTTATGATTATTATACATGATTATTATAAGTATCTTTTATGATTATTATACTAGTATCTTTTAGGATTAAATAATCATAAAAGATAATACATTGTAGTTTAATGATCATAAAAGATAATAGTATAATGATCTTGAAAGATAATAGTGTCAATAATCATAAAAGAAACTAGTATAATAATCATAAAAGATTCTAGTATAATGATCATGAAAGAGACTAGTGTAATAATCATAATAGGTAATGGTATAATATCATAATAAAAGATAATAGTATCAATAATCATAAAAGATAATAGTGTCAATAAATCATAAAAGATAATAGTGTCAATAATCATAAAAGATAATAGTGTCAATAATCATAAAAGAAAATAGTTTAATAATCATAAAAAATAGTTAATTATCATAATAGATAATAGTATAATAATCATAAAAGATAATAGTATAATGATCATAATAGAAAAAGTATAATAATCATAAAATATAATACTATAAAAATCATAAAATATACTAGTATAATAAGCATAAAAAGATATAGTATAATAATCATAAAAGATAATGGTATAATAATCATAAAAGATACTAGTATAATGATCATGAAAGAGACTAGTGTAATAATCATAAAAGATAATAGTATAATAATTATAAAAGATAATAGTTTAATGATCATAATATATAATAGTATAATGATCTTGAAAGATAATAGTATAATAATCATAAAATACAATACTATATATATATAATAATCATGATAGATGTTAGTTGAGGAAGAAAGAAATAATCTAGTGAATCAACTTGAAATGTATTTTCTATGTAGAAATACTATATTGTGCATATTTTGAAAGACTTGTCTGATATCGTGTTTGCTTTAGGGCTAGTAGTTCTAATTAGTAGCATTGGTTAGCCCTGTTGTTGATAAGGAAATCCTTGTCAAAAAGATTATAAGAGGGTATTAATGAAAACTTTTAAAGTAATTTCTTGAAAAATAAAGGGTTTTTTTCTCTTAAGATATCTGGTAAACAGAAAGTCATGGTGAAAAATATGGCTGTTGAACTTAAATACCACATACTTAATTTGAGTACACAGTTAGTTAGTATTATGTATTGTATTTTTACATTGTTTCTTTTTTCTTTTTTTCTTTAATCATTATCAAAGCATCATGATGAAATCTTGTGTGAAGATCAGAATTATTATTTAGGAATGTTCAGGGTTCAGGTAGAACAGTTACATTCATTAAGATTTTCGATTAGAAAAACTGCCACCAGAAAAATGTTTAGTAAAATTTCATTTGCTCATTTTTGCCTGTTAGATTTTACGAGATTAACTTTTTCAGGTAGAATTGAGAAAAGTGTTTGACTTGTAATACATGTACAATGTGTTAGTTAAGGAAGACTAGCAAGTGTTGTTTGATAAAGTTTCTTTTTTTTGTATTTTATATTTGTTTGATTTTTTTTTTGATATATGATGTCTTTCACTGCAGTTTATAGAATATTGTACAATTTAAAGTGATAGGAAAAGTGTTAAGAACTCTATCTGAACAGTTTCATGTTTATGGTAACCAAGTATTTTCTGATGATAATTATCTCAGGTAATTTTATGTCATGTTAATTGATTTAAAAACAAATTCTGGATACTTAAAGGACTACAAATACATGCACCTCAGTTTATTTAATATTGTACAATTAAAAGTGTTAGAAAATGTGTCAAAACAGTTTGATGATTATAATTAAGCTTTTTTCGGATGACAATTTTCTCAAGGAATTTTAGAGTGCCATGTTCATTTATTTAAAAAAAATTCTGGAACTTTAAAAAGAACTATTATTTGAACATAAATATTTGAACAATGGACAGCTATTGTCTTATAGAGAATTACAACACAATCACATACAAGATAGTAGACAATACTGAAATTAGACTTCCAAATTTGTATCTGACTAGAAAATTGATAAATGCATGTTTGATTTACTCCAATGTTAAGTTTATGTGAACCAACAGGTTTGGTTATTTCATACATTGTATACAATTGTTTACTCTGAAATGAAAAAGATACCATATTTGACTCAATAATTGCCCAAATGAAAGTAGAGTGCCAGTAGGTACATAAAAATTCAGACCAATAACAAATTAGCAAAGTAAGCTCAAAATTATCTTGCAGAAGAAACTGTCAAACTCTCCATAAAGTAACTATGTACTTTTGAGTCTACATTTCATAAATGCAAAATGTATTCAAATTCAAAGTACCTAATTAAATCTCAGGCTTAAAAGGGTGAGAGAATTTAGGATTGCAGAAAGGTGGAGTTTGTAGTGTTTACAGGTTATAGAATATGGGATATCTGGTCAGATATGGTAACTAGATTCATTTCTATTCTAATCAACAAATAATGTGTGTTTCTTGTTGAATGTTATATTTGAAAAGATTTTCAAATCTACTGAACTGAAATCTATAGTTAATTAATCCTTTCTGTCTTTGTATTATTACCCCCCTTTGTAGTATCGTTATCCTCCTTGTGGGTATGTATGTATTGTGATGTCATTACTGTGTGAGCACAAATTGTATTCTTTCTTTGAAAAATGTGACATTATGCTCACAAATACATGACATAACATTCAAACTTAACCACAAGGACAGATAACTCTGCAATATATATATAAATGCAGAATAAGACCAATTCTTAATCCTCAAATAGTCCAGATTTATTTTTACCTGCATTGATATGTTGTATGTGGCATATTTAAATTAAATTAAGAAAAATAATTTTTTCTTAAATTTAGGAAAATTAGCAACTCTTCTTAAAAACTCAAGATTTTAAGTCAATTGATTTCATTGTACTCATCTTATTATTGATATGTGTGATTTCATAATAATTGTTTTTTTTGTAAACAAGGTTTAGTTTATATGATGAAGATGTGATCAGAGTTAACACAAATTGTACTAGAGTTATTTCTTAATATTAAATCAAAGATTGTTGATACATATAGCGTGTTCTCTTTACTTGCAAAAGCTACGGATGTTTGATACCTCATGAGACTTACACAATGTTGATGTTAAAACTGCACATTTTCTTGATTTTGTTTTAGCCCACCATCCTCAGATGGTGGGCTATTCAAATCGCCTTTCGTCTGTCATCCGTTCGTAAATAATGTTTATTACCGCTATTTCTTGAGAAGTGCTGCACAGATATTTCTCAAATTTTACATGCATGGTTCCTTTGGTCCCTATGAGTGTCATGCTGATTTGGAGACTGGTCGGAAAAACAATATGGCGTCCGGGCAGCCATTTTAGATTTTGGCAGTTGATGTTTGTTACTGCTATTTCTCAGAAAGTATAGAAGGGATCTAGCTAAAATTTCATATGTAGGTTTCCCTAGGGCAGTGGAAGTGTCATGCTGTTTTTTAGACTGATCAGAATAACAATATGGCCGTCAGGCAGCCATCTTGGATTTTAGCAGTTGATGTTTGTTACTGATATTTCTCAGAAAGTACTGAATGGATCTGTCTCAAATTTCAAATTGAGGTTTCCCTTGGGCCCTAGGAGTGTTATGCTGATTTTAGACCGATCAGCAAACAGAATGACCGCAAGGCAGCCATCTTGGATTGTTACACTTTTTCTCGAAAGTACGAAAGGGATCAATTCAAATTTATGTAGGTTCCCGCCCTAGTTGCGCATATTACATTTGGGACCGATCTGTAAACAAGATGGCCGCCAGGCAGCCATCTTGGATTTTGATAGTTAAAAAGGTTTTTACTGCTATTTCTCAGAAATTACTGAAGTGATCGTTCTCAAATTTCATATGTTGGTTCCCCTAAGGCCCAATCCGTCAACTGATAGTTGAAGTGTGTTCCGCTCATTTCTCAGAAAGTACTGAAGATATCTGTCTCAAATTTCATATGTATATGTTCCCCTAGGGTTCTAGTTGTGCCTATTGTATTTTGGGACCGATCAGTCAACAAGATGGCCCACACCTTCTTGGATTTTGATAGTTTTAAAGCAGAGGAAAAAAGTTAAGTTTGAAAGCAGAAAAAAAGAAGTTTAAGTTTGAAGGGCAGAGAAAAGATCCCTCTTTCGTTTGTCAAACATAAATCAATCTTTGGTGGGCGCGCCAAGATCCTTCTGGGATATCTTCTTGTTTAACAGTCAATATGCTTTCTTTCTTGCTGAAAAAAGCAGTGGAGACCGTTAGGGAAATAGTGCCTGAACCAAGGGTTCCATTGGACGGAAAGGAACCAACCAACTTAAGAGGTCGACAAGAAAGCCAGGAAAGCAAAATCTGGATCAGCACCTAGGCCCAATGGAATCCCATATAAGGTCTACACGAAATGTCCGAAGATCATGAGACATCTTTGGAAGCTACTCAAAGCCAAATTAAGGTAAGACAAATCCCATCTTGCTGGCAAATAGTAAAGTGATGCGTCAAACCAACGAAGGAGAACTCCTCAAGACGACATTAATCAGTTTTCCAAAAGTACAAAAATACATGTTTTTAAAAGACAATATATTTTTCTCTGTTCTAGTAAGGAGACTGGCAACACAATTGACAGAAAACAAGTACATTGATACATCAGTACAGAATGGAGGAACACCAGAATTGTAACCCAGCTAATCTAGGAACACCAGAATTGTAACCCAGCTAATCTAGGAGCCAAGGCCAACAAATCCTCATGCTGATGTACATGTTATTGGATCTTGTTTATGCATATAGAATCATCCCATATAGGCTTGCACAGGAGAGCTGTAGAAAGGCAGAGTGACCATCTCATTTATCTTCTTCATAATGAACTTAATATTATCATCAAAGCTGGAGAAAGGGCGACATGAGACAAAAATACATTCAGTGACATCACACAGCCACCAAACAGATGCTTTATGGGTGATCTGACCATCACTACATACATACTTATTCAGACAATGCTGACGGCCCTAGAGGAAACAACATAATTGGCAAAAATGACCTTCAAACCCGTAAAGTCAAGATCCATGATAATTAAAAAGGAAAAGTAAATTTGCACTACATTTCATAGGACACCCTATCAATGCCTTGGGCAGAAGTAGTTTGATGAAGCCCTCGGGGACCAAAGCAACACAAAGAGGCCGAGATAGGTATCACAGTAAAATTCAAAGCTTAGTTGTATCAGCACGGTTTCTCACCACGCCTAACCTGGCCCTGATGATCTGTGTATCATCAATAAACACCTTAGAACTGTACTGCAGTAGTCTTGTTCAGCAGGACGTTAAAACTCCAATACCCCTTTCTTCATAAGACGAGGAATT
This sequence comes from Argopecten irradians, assembly GCF_041381155.1. Lineage (NCBI taxonomy): Eukaryota > Metazoa > Mollusca > Bivalvia > Pectinida > Pectinidae > Argopecten > Argopecten irradians. Next base: position 18,607,610 of record NC_091146.1, read on the forward strand.
CAAGACTGACACAACAAGACTTATCATTCCTTGTAAGAGTTAAAGGAAGACAAAGCGCAGGGACAGGAGTTTAAGTACTCATTAAAAGGAAGTGAGGAAATGGTCAGTGTTCAATGAAACCGAGCCGGTTGCGTATCAGAGAAATCTTGCAGACAACCGCAGTAGGGAGGCAGGGTCTACTAAGGATGTTTAAATCACTCAGGAAGCTGATGTCGTAGACATGTACAGGCGAATGGCGGTACAGAAGCAAATACGAAGAAGCGCAGATGAAAGGAAGCAGACCACAGCAATGGAACTGGGTGTCAAGGGGGTCTGGACAATGTTCTATCGTGTTCTTGTTTGGACAGATATATAAATGATTCCAATTGCAGTTTCTGCGATATGTGTATGATGTTCTACCAACACCAACAAATCCCCACAAATGGGACCTTGTGTGTGTCTGTTGAAAGAGAATACATACTCGCCTCCTTGTCATGTAGCTTTAGCAAAGGGGCGATATATATATGACGCCACAACCAAGTCCTGAATGAGCTAGCAAAGGTTTTGGAAAGAGAGTGGAAGAGCAGTAAGTCGACCTAACCATGGCCCTTTCATGATGAGGTTTGTGAAGGAACTAACATGACAGGAAAGGTCGAAGTATGAGCTCTGCTCATGGAATGCATAGAGCAGGACTGCCAGACATAACCCTAACCAGTTAAGTTGTATGCAGAGGCGTCCCTGCAAATACATATACATTATGTTTGTCGAGCAAGACTAGAAGGGGAGCAGAAATACCTTCATGCTGGGTTGGAATGAAGAACCCCAGTATCTTGACGCCCATCACAGACACACAGTGACTGATCATCATTACTAAGTAAGGGGTCGAACCACACAATAATGGCATCGGGTTAAGACGTCATGATGTTACGTATAGGTAAATCCATTATTTCTCCCTTTTATATACTTAGTCAACAAAAATGGGCCATGATGGTGAAGGTTTATATTCTAACACTAGCCCTCCACCTATGTTTTATTTGAAACAGGTACGTAACCACTAGACCTCTATGGGTTTCGTGTTTGAAACTAATGCGAAACTGTTAGGCACTAACTGCTAACTAAAAGCTAATGTTTATGTGTTCTCGGATGTACTTCACATTCGAAACATAAATAACATAAATGACATGAAAGGGTGCCATAGACAACCTCAGATATAGACTACGTCTGAGTAAAAAAAAAAAACCATAACTGCGAATTCCATATTTGCATTAGTTATCTGCTCTTGTAATGTACATGAAGGTTGTAACCAAACAAAACTAGCTTAGTTTTCTTTGTAAAAAATGATGTCACACTTGCTCACATAATCAACACCAACTCGCAAGGGCTGATAACTATAATATGTAAATACTGTATTAACTACTGCACGACCTTAGTTCTCTACAAAACAATCCAAAAGGTCACAAGAACGTGACCCTAATGCAATTGTCAGATCTTCTGGTTGTTTTGATTTACTTAAAATTCATTCAAAGATGCTCCACCGCTGACGAACGGTATTTTTTCTCTTTCGAAAACAGGAGCAGATGAAAAAGTTTTTTCTTGAGTTACACCATTACCACCATGGAAAAGTTCGAGCTTGTAATTTTACTTCACGACGAAAATATCAAAAATAATTAATTGCATCCCGAAAAATATCCGTGGCACTATGTCCGATATGGAATGAAGTGTTGATTGCATATGCATCAAAAGCAAAATAGATTATTTCATAGTATTTTTTATGTTAATTAGACATATATATACACGATTAAACATCAATTATTGTTCAAATGTGCTTTGTCGGCGATGGAGCATCTTTAAGGACGGCTTCAAATGCATGCAGTGTGAAGTGCTTGGTGAGTGTTTTAGGACGCTGGTATATCCGTGATTTAAGTAGAACCTCTATCTTAATCAATACTATATTTATAACTTCCTTCACAATTTAAATTAGGGATGTCAACTTTACTATTCGAATATTCGTTTTACATGTAGATATATAAATTATCACGAGACATCAGCTAACAGCAATGTTGTTCTAGTTAGCAATTTCAATCTTTTATGCGTAATGCATTAAAACGAAGACATACACACGTAAGTTGTTTTGTATCACTTTTGAATAGTGTGATAATTATCATAGTTCTTAAAACAAACAGTTTTGATATTGACAACATTTTGAAAATCACCATGGGTCCCAAATGTAGGTGCTTTCGGATCGCTTTAAGTACTGTGCGTTACAAACGTGGCTATCTACAGTATATATCGTTTTTCATATTCGAACAATCTACCGAACGAATATTTGAATATTACCTAATTAATATTTGATGACATCCCTAATTTAAATAGATAGATTAAACATAAATTTCCTTATCGCGGCTCGTCGTAATTGCCCGCAGTTATTTGCTTTCATCGCACCACGCAGCAAAACAGTAAAATTAGCCTTCTTTTTTAAAAGACGTACACGGAGAATCCTGCATTTTTTTGGCGTTGAAACCCATGTTTTGAGATTTGTTTCGTTTTTTTTTTTAATTTTGTTTCCTCCAAAACGTTGAGCCTTTAGTTTCAACACATTCAGGATGATGTTCTAATAGCCTACATTGTACGCAACTCTATTATTCTTCAGATATGGAACCAAATACTGAAATAGTAAAATAAATTTTCAAAGAAAACAAAACACTGATTTATACAGATTAATTTACTTAATCTTTTTTAAACATAATATTTTTTACATAATATTTGAAGCAAATTTAATATTCATGATATGCAAATTATTCGTACAGACATTGCTGTCACGATTGTACAGTGGACAATTTCTAATTCATTCGCTTTAAAAAGTACTGACTACATACTTAATAACAGAATACCTGGTTGGTTTAGATAACATTCAACAACCAATCAAATCTTTTGTTTCAAGTTCCATGGAATGTAACTCCATTGACTTGATACGAATTATTTGATTGGTCGATTATTCATTTCCGGCTGAATATGCAACCAAATCCTTGTTAAGAAAAAGCAGAAAATAAGATAGAAATGCTATATATATAACAGATCTGTACGTGATTATCGAGGGAAAATATACATTGTATACATTTCCTATCTGTATATAAATAAAAAGATAAATATTTAGCTATATATGTCTAAATCAAAATACAAAAATACATTTAAAAATCACTTGAAAATATTTCAACAAGAAAAACCACAAAAGCACTTCCATTATAAAGATTCCAATCAGTATAAAGTGAAGTTTGTAGAATGACAAACGAGTAACAATAGCAGCAGGTACATGTAGTTATCTTTCTTGACCCACAAAGTACATGTGAACTTATTGCTGAAGTATTCATATCGATAAAGAGTTTAGTAATAGCTATAAAAGTTATAGTTAACTAATTGTCTTCAATGCATCAAACTTTTGGCATCTTTTGTATTTTTTAAGTTATGTTCTGGCAAAGTGATCAAAAATAAAATTCTTTAACATAATCGTTAAACCTATTCTTTAACAAAATCGTTAAAAAATCACAGGAAAGTGACTGTTATTCCTTTGTATTGAATACGATTGCTTCGCAGGTTTAGAAAATGCTTCAGACATGTCTTAGATTCAGTACTAACAAATACATTTGTACGATACAAACATTCTGAGTTCTTGACCCCCAAAAAATTCCAGTGAAGCAATTTGATAACAGAAACAAGGATCGTACCACTTCAAACTAAAACAGAAACAGACCTTAAGGTATAGAACTTCCTGTTTGAACCTTGTCCACTGATTTTCAAATCTAGTTAAGTATATGACTTACTCCTCTTTGATACTCCAGACATTAAGTATTATGAATGGAATTCCACTGATTTAAATGAAATCTGCAGTTGTATTATCAATTAAAGCTCATTTAACAAGTACAAAAATAGCACACGTAGGGTTAATACAGTATCTTCTATCACATTGAATATATATCTATACAGTTAGCAAATGTAAACATTCCTCATATATACAAATACAAATTATACACATATCTACCTGTATCTATACCAGTCTCAACTCGTTAGCAAAGGTGTGTCATATTTAAAACACTTTCCCCATCATCTTTGTCTATTTAGTTTGATGGAAAAGCTGGATTGCGAATTTCGTAAAGTGTTTGGACTTTAAGAGCTCTTATAATTTCCTAATTCACCCCTGAATATGTATAATGATCTGTGCCATCCTTTGAACAGGAATAGCTCAAATGCGTCTTCAGGGGTGAATGAATTGAGGGCTTATAAGAGTTCCTCGTTAGACTTGAGGCATATACTGACGGCAAAAATGCAAAGCCGAACACGCAATTTATAATACACATTTACAAATCGTGATGTATTGTGACAGAAAATAATTTAAGTATTTTATTTTTCAATTATTATTTCTTGTAATACAGATATCATAATGCAGGTAGCCATGACCACTAGATACTAATGTGACAGCATGAGGCTTTTCATTCAATGATGCAATATTAATGGTATCATTCATAGGATTCATACAAACACATCAAACTGATAAAATGGATTTTACATCAAATCTGAAACAAATAGCGATACAAAAATTAATTCAACCGATGAAGGCTTTTGTAATATTGACTAATTTTGCATTTGCATTTCAACAGCATGTAGGTAGATTTCTTTTGTCGTGTTAAAACGATATATAAGTTACTTGTTATAACAATATAGGGGTTACGTTTTATTCAAAGCTATAAATAATTTATTTGTTCACCTTTGAAATCTTCCTAATTATGATGCAGTACGTTAATAATTTCAGAGTTTAAATGATTTTTTTTAAATTTTTCAAGTATGAATTTAAAGTGAAAAGATCATTTTTTTTGTCTGAATTAGACCACTGTTTGGTCACTGTCAAAATATCAATATATTTTTTTACATTTTTATTGTGAATATTTTTTATACAATGACGAAAGATATTGTATTGTATATTAATAATTGGTCTCATTCTAAATATAATTAAAATAAATCTTAATCAAGGTAGTACTTGTAATCCTGAATACAACTTGAAATGAATGTATTATATTTCGTACGTATATACGAGCTTTGATTAGTATATATTTGATAAAATATTTTCAAGAATCCTGACCTACTGACGTATAATGAAACAGTACAATACTGAAATCCTATCTGATTGGCCCAATAAACATTTAGTTAGGTCGACAAACCAATTAAAACGGGCGTAACAAATATGTAAAATGCGATTTAATTTTTGTCCTGTATACAGAACATCACATCGGACCAGCCATTTCAACATCAAACAAAAACACTTTCAGTAGCACGGATATGAGATATAACATCACAAAACTTTTTAGGCACATTCTGAACATTGGCGTGACTCCAGCAATTCTATTTCGAGCATGGCGTGCAAATTTCTAGATCAAATGATAAAACTCAGTGCAAAAGACCTTCAATGCCAGTAACACAAAGTATTTTTGTGCAAAACATAGATTATTTATTTTTCCTGACACTAATTACGAAACAATTAAATTTGTAAGTGTCCCTTCAAAATTTCTTCTTTTCAGAATAAGTCAGGTTTTTTCTTCTTTTAATGTGGTTTGTAACACATTTGTACAGAAATAAATTCTTTGTAGCATACAAACACATTAAAAGTTCTTGTCTTATTAATTCAATGAAAAATATACATTTAGAAATGTTTGTGTAGCAATTTATGTGCAAAAATATTCTGTATAGATTCCTTTAAGAATTTCCCTGTCCATTCTTCTCTGTACAAATTCTTCGTCTGTGTCACTTTAGTATCTCTTTTCCTCTGGTTTGTCGGCGAATCAAACAAATTTACTACAGTGTATTTACACATTCAGAGTTGCTGATAGCAGATATTACCAATACCTATACATTTGTACATGTCCCTGCAACTTTATATCCGTCAGTTCCTGTTGCGTATTAGTCCTTACCAATTCTGTCATATCTATAATTGAAATATCAATATCCTATCTAACATGGCGATAATTAAAATGATGAAGATGAGTCGTAATCGTCCGGTCTATCTTTGTATTTCGCTTTCCTTATACCGGCTAATTTTTGTCGGGCCATCTGTAATTCTTTCTCCTTTCTTAGAATTTCTTCCTGAGCTTGAAGTTCCTAAAATAACAAACGAAACGATCTTATATCAGTCACCTATCACATTATATCAGTAAAGTTTGTAAACATATACAGTCTTTATTTACAGGTTGTCACAAAAACTGGTTGTGAAATAACAATTGAATTTTGTTATTTTAATTTGTTAAATTTGAAATACATATATAGCAAAGCAAAAACATTCCAGTATATATTAGAACTGCAAAATTTTTTATGAGAATATGACAACTAAATGATCCTCAAATACGTTTCCATGGTAACCATTATTGAAATGTGTGATGGTTATAATTATTTCATTACTACAATGTACCATAGGACTCCAGACTACAACGAAAATCAACCATGAAGAAAAGCGGCCTATTTTGGAGCTTTAAGGTTAAGCAATTTATTTTACGGACCAGTCCTTGGTCAAATACATTACTTCTCTTAAACAGACATCTATTTACAGAAAACCTATCTATTTTAAAATATTACAATTGTTATTAACCTGTGAAACTTAGATAAAACTCTTTTGGAATTCCGTGGTTTAGGTATATATTATCAGGATATCGTCCTAGGGCCAACCGATCAGTATACAATACGCTATACACATTACAATCACTACTGACCTGTGCGATACCTCCGACCATCCTCTTGTTGATGGTCAATTGTGTTCCTTCCTCCGTGTCCTTGGACTGCTGGGCCTGTTTGACCAAAGCATCTGTCGCACGCTTAACCGCATTTCCAGCCGCCTGAAGTAGAAAAATTATATATATATAAATACCTTCCAAACTTTTAATTTGGAACACATCATGTTTTTTACATTATCATTTTCAATAATATTTTGCATATCTGTTACTTATAACCCAATATTTCACATGCATGGTACCAATGACACATTCAACAAAGTAAATCACTATATATATGTACATACAGTATCATAAAACCTTACTGTTTTCCCTAGAATTATTTTAGTTTTAAATGATTTAGAGGCAACCAACTAACTTTATAATCCACCAAAATAGAAAACTGTCTTTCTGAAGTACCAAACATCTCTACTTTATTTACCTGTACCAGTACCAAACATCTTTATTGTATTTACCTGTAACCGCTGCATGGCAATGGAGCCAGGATCGGCCTTGACCTTGCAAGCTACCAGTAAAGCCGCCGTCGATCCGGCCACCTCTTTGGAGGAAGCTATCAATCTCTCTTCTGTGGCATTACCCTGGACCATGGCATTCGCCGATTCACACAAACTGTGGGTCGCTGTAGCTACCAATCGGGCCTGGAAAATATTATTTTAGGCCTAGAAGTACAATGCTTAAATGTTTGCTAACGGACAATTTTAATATTTTTTAATCTTGTGCTTCGTCATATAAAAACTATTCCAACGAGTCTTTTATTCTAAAGACAAAATGTTACATTTCTATACATCAGAATAATTTTCTGAATGTGATACTACAAACTGAACTTACTGCTGATATCAGACCCTGTGACCATTGGCCATCTTCATCTGTGTCCATACGACTGTACGTAGCGCCCACCTGTAAAACATTATCAAATATCGTTAGCTCAGGTAGTATTTATTATTTCTAAACATATATTCTGTCATGGGAAGATAATCATTATCATAGCAAAAGTAAACAAATAAGTCAAATATAGAAAATAAACATTGATTACAAACTGCATATCTGTTCAAAATAAACAATAGGTAAAAATGCCAAAAAGATGAACAAAATTTTCAGAATCACATGTTTACTCACCAACTTGAAAAATATTTTTAAACCGGATCTTGTACATGTAGATGCACATTTTGATATAATAATGGCCAAATACAACTGTAAGAATCCTTCTATATTGACACTACCTTTGTAATTTGAAAATTAAAAGACATTCCTGATCAAGGTGTTTCAAAGTGATAATCGAGTCAAGGAATTCCTTTTATGAAGATCTAGGCCATTTTATGGCTTGAAGCCAGTGCAATAGTGTGAGAGACTAGGTGAGTCTATGTGCCTATATCATTGTTATCACGGATATAAGGATACTAAATTGTGACCCAGAACGGTCGTGAAATTGGTATGCCTATCCTAGCTGCATAGAAAGATAGATTTCATGTTATGGTGAAAAGATAAGAAATAATTTCAGTTAGATTAAAAACAAACAATACAAAACATTTAGAAAATAAAGTAATTTTGCCCTAGATTAATTTTTATACATTGATTGTTTATGTATATGACACATTTTAGAAAATATTTACTAAGAAACTTTTACGGAAATTCCAACTTTTTAAAGAAATCCCAATCAGGAAGTAATTCCTATGATCCTAATACATCGGTTGTATTAAGTATTTGTGATTCAGTACAAATACCTAACATTTCAGTTATTTCAAAAAGCAAAATTCTGCCATTTAAAGATAATACAATTATGCTTGTAAGTACATAATTGACAATATAGTACCTACAATTTCATCTATGTTTCTTATTATAGAAACGGCAATGTATATTAATCACAAAACTTAATTGCTATCCCTATTCCTAAATATAGATGGGTGGGTTTCCATATTTTTCCTTCTTAAAATCAATCAGACTGTCCCCGAAGCATGCTCAAAACCAAATCTAGCACAAATGTTGATATTCCTGTTGAAACCGGGATGTGAAGAGCTCCTACATTTAGCTAGTATAAATCAAAACACATTCCTAATAACCGTCGACACTTTATATATTTTCCTGATTAAACTGAATAATTTATATAAATTTTACACAGCATGCTTAAATCCGTCATTGCATATTACAGAGTTAGCTCCCTTGCGGGTAGGTATCGATTGTTACGTCATTATTTTGTGGGCGCAATTCACGTCGTTTTCTCCGAAACGTATGACGTTATGCTCGCAAACTCATGACGTCACAATCAATACCTACCAGCAAGCGTAGATAACTCTGTAATATGCAAATACGGAATAGAATAAATGACAGCACGTCTCAAACTCCTTTATCCGTTTTCTGATAAATAGTCCATATATAATTTTCAGCTCCTCGTCATTCAAATAAAATTACATAATGCACCAAACCCCATTCATCATAAAATTAATGCAATGATAATTACTTAATTAATCTAAATTAATATAAAAATAAATGAATATATTCACATTAAGATAAATGCCTCTAAAGTAGAGTTTTGATTTTAGTAACTACTGTGTGTAGTCTTCATATTTAGACATATCAGATATCATTAGACATATCAGACTGATTTCATTAGTCGAGGCACACATAAGCTACAAATAACCAAGTGATAAAGAATTCTTTCAGTAAATAAATTAAATATAGGCAGTGCATCACACCTTATAAAGGCTAAATACTTTCAAATTTTCATTAAATTGTTGAAATCTAGAATTCATTTTTAAAACTATCTGGAATCTAGATCTGCATTAAGATATCTAGGTTTCATTTTAAACTATCCAATTTTGAAAATTTGAAATTTTTAATTAACTGTACACAAAATACGGGCTAATCGGAGACCACAACAATGTCAACAATATAACCAAATCATTCATTTCATACAATCTAGGGATAAGATAATACACCCAACTAAAAACAACAAAAAAATATTAATAGGTTTTACCACGTAAACCAGGGATAGAGAGGACTTGATGATAAACAGATCAAACATTTTTCTATTTAATTAGCGCCTTATTCTGACAAACTAACTAAAAGTATGTGACAAATTTTTTAATTAACTAAAGTATGTTATAAAATATTATTACGTATCATTACTGGCAATATGTTAAAAATTCAAAACACAAATATGTGCTGTGTATGAAAAAATATGAATTAAAAAATATGAATGAAACAAAAAAAAAAAAAACAAAAAAAACTGCAATAAAAAAGTTGATCATAAAACAGATCACCATAATAAAATAATTAAATGTTTCCTGAATAGACGTGCAAACATGATTGTTTAATTTTCTTTTTATAGATATTTGTCACCAAAACCAAATTCAGTTGCCATGACAATCCATCAAGTCATTTGTTTCAATTGAATACAAAATACTTGTCGTTTAAACCGCAGGACATTCCATATCAATTAATCCAAATTTCCATGTTTTTTTAAAATCCAAAATACAGGATACATATTCCATGTTCCATCAAATATACGTAAAAATATGAACTACATGTATATGCAAAATATTTCATCTTGCATCACATTAGATCACATCTTTTGATACCGCTACATTGTATCAAGATTATTTCCCCTCCAAAATGTTTGCTTTTCTTGAATTAATTTGTTTGCCATGGCAACTGTTTCCAAGCGTCAAGAATTCAATATTTGTATAGAAACCAACAAGCATCCTAAGAAATAGGGTGATCAAGCAACTAGCGCTGGTGTTACCTCGATTCGTGGTCGAACCTGGAAATTTAGGCAAATAGCATCAAACCTGGATCTCGTATTATACATACAGTTGTGAAGATTCCTCACATACGAAATGTAAAAATTTCCACTGTTCGTTTAGCTCATGAAATATTCACATCCATCCTTTTTCATAGATTAATTTTAAGTTTTTTTCATACCCATTTTTAATGTGTAAAAAGAAGGTATCAACTTCTGTGTATTTTTTTTCAACAATATGATAAGCATTATTTATTGCTTATTTTCTAAATAGAAGAATTTGAAATTCATTGCTTGAAATTTAAGTTACCTTAAAGAAAATTTGATAAGATGAATTCAGTAATTCACCCTTCATTTTCTAATTATTTTTTGTCGTCTTTTTTCCTCTTAATATATTTTCTTTTGGAAATAAAATTTGGTGAATTCTTCATATTCAATATTCTATATAGAAATGCAGAGACATGCACTACTTTAGTTTCTCCCGTCCATCTCCTTCAAAATAATTTACCAATTAAAGTTTTTTTTCACATTCTAAAAATTTCATTCTTTATTCATTTCTAGTTTTTTTTATTCTTTTTTTTTTAAAAATAGAAATATATAATTAAAATTAGTTTGCATATATATACACAAGCTTAGCTTTAAAAGCATACGCATCCAATTCTTAAGTCTGATTCATTTATCAACATTTTTATTGTAAACACCTTGCTGTCCTTTGAACTTATTTGAAATTATTAGACCATAGACGTCACCTTTCATAACACAATAGAATGTTTGAATTTTGTCTGCCCTTCAAATTTTATGGTGCACTGCACACTGCCTGTAAAAGATTAATGTATACCATTCTGCCATCATTATCTCTTAACCCCATTGCTACAATTGTTTTCAAAGTTAAAAGTTTAAGATTATTTGATAAACATATTGTTCAATATATTGTATATTGGTAAAGACATCAACTCTTTAAGGATTTTAAGTTAGCCTTTACATTTTAACCCCCATCCCCAACTCTTCAAAGCTATCCCAAGCAGGTCTTTTAATAAACACAGCACATTTTGATTTTGTATTAGTAGGCACAAATAGTAGCAGTATAAACTAAATAATTAGTAATTCAATTTGAAGCATATCTTGAAGATGCAAAATTTAGTCTTTAAAAAAACATTGGCAGTTATATATGAAATTAAATGAAATGAAGGAAAATAAATCATTTCTAGTAGAAATGCACAATATTTTGAAATTAATCTTCTTTTAGATGTTTAATCTAACATGCAGCTGGAGCTACTTCTAAAACATTCGCACTTCTACTGGATTTCATCAAATGAGAAAATTTAAACGAAACAAACAATTAAATTATTCTAAACAGACAACACTTACTCTGTACCAAATCACACATATTTAAAGAGTTATCTAACTTTGTAATTAAATGTATTGTTCTCACCTTTCCCTGTGCTACCAGTTCTCGCTGGGCTGCAGACGCAGATTTCACCAGAGCTGCTGTCGCCGCGGCAATAGATTTGGCAGCATCCAAGATCTGTTCTTCAAATTCTAAGCTCATGTCAGCTTCCTAGAAAATTATACAATACAACTTATATATAAATGCTTCAAATATCAGTAAATACGTAATCACATTCGCTGCTCTTTTTATAAATGTTCATTTTTCCAAACCAATGTTTCTTTGTAAAAGAAAACTTTATGATTTAATGGTGCACAAATATATACTAATATTCATAATGGCATATGTATTAGTAGAATATTTGTTTATTATTTGTAATGATGGTGAATATATTTTTATCAAATTGATATAAAGATATAAAAAATATAAGAAAACAAAGGTTTCATTTGTTTCAAGATCTCATTTGAACCAACAACCAAAGCTAAGAAAACTTATTACTAGGCAAATAATTATATTGCAAATGAACACAAACCTGAAAGTAAAACATAAGCATATTATTAATAGACAACTAATTATATTGCAAATGAACTCGTATCTGAGAGTAAAACATACGCATATCCAAAGAGTAAACCAAATATCCGATGGTAAGACATCGAAACATTCAAATTCTCCTGCAATTGATACTTAGGATAAAAAAAAAATAAAAGAAAATATCCTTGAATTATGTATGTCTTACTGCTCTGCAAAACTAAGAAATCAGAAAGGAAACTTAATCACACAAAAGAAACCTACCAGTTACCTAGCTCCCCTGTCAACAATGATCTATAACTACACAATCATCTATACAGCTCAAACTACTAATTCAAGCTATTAATTTGAAGGAACAATTATTTGTCCTGTTGAATCGAGCCATCAAAATCATAATGCTTAATGTAAGCAATTTCCATGGTTACCACTGTAGCCTCTGTTCCCATTTTCCATGGTTACCATTCTGTTGTTAAACTGAGACCCTTCATCAAGATGTTGCCATGTTAGCTGCTGTGTTGTTAGGTCCAGTCGCTGTGCTGACATGTTTGATAATCGGTGGAAAGGTCAAAGGTCACCACCAAATATATCAAACATATCTCACAGAAACTAGCAATGTTATCCTCCACCAATCAAAAGTCTTGTTAGAGAAGCTCTGAAAATGTTAGTCTACTAACCAATTATAGAATGTGTTACAAAGCACCAACCAGCATTGACTTTGCTGTGAAAAGCAACTGTGCACCTAGCTTGCTAACACGATACTTCAATATCTTTTTAAAAACAGTTTGGGAAATCCAATCCAAGTGTTATGTTTGTTTCCAATACCAACACTTACTAACTTTTGATATCATAATAACATCCAAGAATGACAACTGTATAAATATTGCAGCTTTTATAGAACCAAACTCCTCTGAGGAGAAATGAAAACCTCTGTTTCAATGTCTAGAAGACATATGATCACATCAACAAGAAAAGAATGTTAGTGATAAAAGCATTAGATAAATAAGTTATATAAATCTTTCTCTTTACCTGAACCTTAGGTCGAGGTTTCAACATCGCCAGTTTCTTTGCTGCTGCTTCAATTGAATTGGCAGCTCCGAGGAGCTCGTTTTCAGCAATAACTGTCGGGTCCTGAGGGTCTACCCAATCAGAGCCTGAAATCATATAAACACTAAATCAGTATGATATCAGTATAACTTTACCCCAGGAATACTCTTCCTTCTCATAGCCCACGTAAAATAAAATAAATCTATGAAATAATATAGAAGACTGAAAATTGAGGTCGACAAAAAATCCTAACATTGATATAATCTAACTAAGTGGTGAACACGTGATTATAAATAGGATTACATGTGAAGGTATATACTGACTTCATATATAGCTAATTAAGCTTCGTGATGATACAGATGGCAATATAAAGCTTGAAAATGATCTGGATTGGTTAAATGAAGCTTAGTGGTGATAAAGATGTATTATGAAACATTTTAGTGATCCTGCAGTATCTTTCAAGTTAAGTGATAATAAGTACACAAATTTTAAAACATTTCATGCAAAACAATTTGAGATTTGATAAATACTTGTAACAAATCAATTTACCTTAAAATTATTCTTATCTTTTTAATCACTGTCTTGCATATGTTTTCCAAAAACAGTGAACTTGTATTAGTAATGAAAGAACAACTGAAAAAATTGTAAACTTTATTTGCAAACTTGTTTTTGGATACAAATTTCTAGGTCCAACTTATGGATTTCATCAAATTTGAAGATATAAAATGATTTATGTGTACTTAGTTATTAAAACATTCTCCAAAGCTCGAAGATAAGTCAACAATTTATTACAGTTTAATATAGTTTGAACTTTATAAATCCTTTCAGCATTCTACATCAAAACTGTTTTGAAATTTCAACCTTTTTTCAGGTTCCATGCTGTTAGTTTATCTAGGGAGAGACATACATTATAACTCGGGAATTTAACACTTCATTCTCTACCTACGCTGCTGTGTGTTCATAAACCTATAACAACAATCAACGGGTGCCAAGGGGAGAAATCCGTTAGATCTCGGCTCTTGTTGAAATCTTTCAAGAAGGAAAAAATATTGTCTTTTTTACTGTTCTTACCACCTAAACTGATTTTTTAGAATGTATCTTTTTTCTTTTCTCTTCTTATTTTCTCTTATCAATTAAAAAAAAATTCTTGTCTGTTTTTGTTTAGAGATAAATTCAACCAAACCTGTATTAAAACTTTTAAAAGACGAAAATCTTCTCTTTTTTTTTTAAATTATCACTTATTATTTTTAAAATTTTTTTTACAATAAATTCAATGATTCCTCTTGAAAGATTTAGACAAAGCTGTTAAAACAACTTACATAAAGACAAGAATTTACATTTTCAGACAAGAATTCACATTGTCAGACAATAGGCTTGGAAAATGAATTCCAAAAATGTTCACATCTAAAACCATGCAATAATTTACCAGGTAAACAAGAAACATCAGTAAGTTTTTCATCTCTCATTTTGAGAGTCTACATTCATACACACAAGGTTAAACAATGTGTGTATACACGTAGGTAATGATAACAATAATAATCATGATCTTCACCATTATCATCACCACCATCAAACATTACCAGTGTAAAAAACAACAACAAATTGTACATGTTTTCTAACATAATTTCAGCAGTTACACTTAAACCTCATTAACTTAAATTTGGTATAACTCAAAAGATTCTGTTTTTTGAAGTTTATTTATTTCTTCAAATAATTTGTTTTCCTATACTGTATTCTGTCCTAAAAGCGTCAAGTCACTATAACCTCTTCTCAGACAAGACTGAAACTATGAAAACTATGAAGGTTTCTCTATTTGAATTGATTTGCAAACTAATTATTTGCAGTAATTGTGTATAAGATTAGTCCACATTTGGTCCTATTAAACAGTAAACACACCCTCATTTATTTAACTTTCCTAATCAGCTAGTTATTGGGTTGAATAAGGTATATTTTAGTACATTTAACGTGGAATCTCGTATTATTTTAAATGTTCAAAGTTAATGAGGTTTGACTGTGCTCGTAATCATATTAATAATACTTTAAACACTACATATTTTTCCTTGATCCCCTACTCAACTCTCTGTATATTGGATGGGTGAGATAATGCATACATATATACATTTTCTTCAAAATTTGAAACTAAGGTGAAAAGCTTTCATATCCTGAAAAGCTGAGGGAAGTATAATATATGGTAAATGTCTTTACATAATGGCAGGAAGGGTGAAGGTTTTCAGCCAGCATTTGTGCTTGTTTATTGATAAATATTCAGTGTTCTGGGTTTTTCGTTCCAATGCTAACAAAAGATTTACTGCGACATATTCGGGAAGACTAAGTGCTAAGGTTGTGTTTTTGGACCTAAGCTATATCATAACATTAGGGTTAGTTTCATGTCATTTGGCTTAGGTTAGGTAAAATAATATCAATTAATCTGAAAATCATAAAAAATAAACATAAATAAATAAAAAAAAATCCTTGCAAAAACTGGTAGCTATGACCTACAGAGGATATACATGAACATTCCTTTTTTTACCTGGCACTGTATATGACCATCTGATCTCGTGTGATGCTGAGGACGAGAAACAACCCAAATACGGTCATATAAATAAAATAATTACACATCATTAGACCATGTGATCTCGTGTGATGCTGAGGACGAGAAACAACCCAAATATGGTCATATAAATACAATAATTACACATTAATGGTCATATAATACAATAATTACACATCATTAGACCATGTGATCTCGTGTGATGCTGAGGACGAGAAACAACCCAAATATGGTCATATAAATACAATAATTACACATTATTAGACCATGTGATCTCGTGTGATGCTGAGGACGAGAAACAACCCAAATATGGTCATATAAATACAATAATTACATGCATGTATTATTAGACCATGTAATCTTGAGTGATGCTGTGGACGATAAGCACCCAAATATGGTCATATAAAAGCAGTAATTATGTATAATACTTCATCTCTTCTGTACCAATTCATTTGAGCGCAAGTTCCACAGAGTGAGTACAGCATACCCTTAGCTAACAGTCTGAATATAGAGTTACTCAATGCTTAATTCTGAAATTTAGTCTTTTACTTAGCAGAGTAATTTCTGAAACAAAATCAAAATAAATGTAGGACTCCGCTAAAGGGTTTTCTTCATAAAAGGTGTCAAATGTATCAGAATAAGAAAGAGAAGGTTTTTCAATATCAGTATAAACTAAAGGATTTTTGTTATCGGTAATGTAATGGGTCGGTTGATCAAAATCTAGGAAATATCAAATACGGCAACAAGACAATGGGTGTAACATTAAGTGGTGAATCATCGGTATACAACACGTACAAGAGGCCCTGTAAACAATTTAAAGTACCACCATGTTACCATGCCAACGGAATTTCTTATTTTCCCGCTAATGAATTGTCAAATTTCGTAATGCTATTCACATTATCAAACTGATGAATCAGGATAGTCCTTTGAAAATATTATTACAAAATTTATTAAGTTTATTAAGGTTGCAAAATAAGTTAAATAACTTATGAAAATCATTTTCGATGGCTCAGATGTATGTAAACTCCTAAACTTTTGATAGATTAAGTCTTGTCAGTTATGGAAACGTTATAAATAGATCATTAGCACGCTGTCAACATACTTTGTCAGATTTTGTTATCTGAATATCGACAACTTTAGAAAAACTTGTGTTCCAAACAATAAGAGTATAGTATACTATAACAGTATTTCAAGAACTGACAAATTATTATCTGTACTCGTACCTTTGATAGCCTCAGCTGTCTGGACGATTTCTGACACGGAGTTGGCCACTTGTCGGGAGAGTTCCACAAGACATTGCCTGCCCTCTGGTGTCGGTCTTTGTATAATCTGACGTAATGGATTAAAATGTTTATTTTAGCTCTCGAAACGCGTTGACAGAGAAAGGTTCATTTGCGATAACACAAATTATTTTTTTTTTTGGTTCACAACAAACAACAATATGACTCCCCATATGTTGATATCTAAAGGCATTTTAACAACTGAAGAATTTGAAACATTGGATTTGAATGATCCTATCTTATCCCAAGTGATTATATAACCTTCTCAGTAGTAATCAAAGAGAATATTATCAAAATGATCAACAATGACTTGCGTACCACATTGACTTGTTCAAGGAGTTGATTGTATGCGGAAGCAGCATTTCGTCCGGTTACGATGGTTCGCTGACGGATATCAGCCGTCTCGGCTGTGGTGGCAGCGCCCTAGTAATGAGGAAAGTCAAGGTCAATCAAACTACACAGATAGCTCAAAGTCAAAATGCACAGACAGTAAAATTTTTATATACATATAGTATGACCAAGTCATTAAGACAAAGTTTGTAGATATCTAAAGCAATCTCTTTAAAAAGTGCTTTTGAAAAAATAATTAATTGTTAAAATGATGGAAAAAGCTACATAGACAAGATCTACAATCTACAACTTATAAAGACAGAGAAAACCTAGAGAGCAGGTTAAAACTCTTATAATGAATATAAGAAGAATACGTTAAAACTCTTATAATGAATATAAGAAGAATACGTAGAGCAAAGTAAGAAAGTTATACAACGATGGCAAAAGCCTATCATTATCCTAGTGCTATGCTCTTGTAGAAGAAGTACGCATGAATTTTGTATATATCAGATAACCTTTAAGATGTATCAAACTTCTACCCTTGATGTCTAGACGAATGATAATCATGGAGATGAAATACGCCGTTTCCGGAATACAACATTCTGTCAGTTTAGTCATGTGACTTTCATCACCACGTGACTTTATTTAGGGTACATTTGAAACAAAATGGCGGCATATGTAATGATTGAACACGGATATCACATATTATGACAGAACACTTAGAATTAATTAACAAAACATATTGCATCAAAAATAATCTAAATATGCACGAAAATTGAATTTAGACACTTCACAAGGAAATGACATGTAAATTACAGCATCAAATGGAGCTGTCGCACAGCAGTTAGAAATCAACGGTATCTGACGTCTCACTCAGAAATATTTCATAGCTTATCTGGGAACTTTTTTCCAAAAATCAATAACAAATAAGAAGCACAAGTCATAACAATCTATCTTAGTTCCGTTATCGAGCAAGTATTACCGACAATTACCTTTACTCGGACATTGGTATTCACTGTCTATAAGTGTCACCGCCATGACGGAAAAAATGCGCCCTAAATTGTTCGCGGTCACATGACCAAATCAACGTTTTCTACCTCCTACCCAGAAGAGTTCCTTGTATCCCGGAATCTGTGTATTGTCCGATTGTTTTACCTTGCAAGTAGCCAGGAGATCAAATATAGCTCTCCGTCCGATGTTGGCCGCCTGAATAACATCTTCCTGTCGGCATGAGTTACCAGCGGCGACGGCTTTAGCTGTTGCCATGGTGATTGGTTTAGTTATCCTAATAAGGTCTTCTGCTGTGGCTTTTCTCATTGGTTCATTTGTTGTGTCATAGGTCTACAAGCAAAGAAAGATATAGGTCAGATGAAAATATTATTGTAAAAGACTTAATAATTTGGATTATTCTATACGTGCCCTGTGCTTCTTTCCCTCCCTTTTTAACAATACATTTAAATAATTGTGTATGTTGATAACATACTTGCAGCTAAAATCAGATAATTTAAAATGTTTAATGTTTCAATACAATGTTCATATTTTCTTTCTTTTTTTAAACATGACATTTTTCTTTAAAATACAAAATAATTTGAATTCTTTTACATGTGCCTTGTGCTGATCCCCTTTTTTAACAACACATTTATATAACTGTGCATGCTTATAACATATTTTTGCTAATATCAACAGATTTAGAACTTTTTTTTTTCATTTCAATGTTCATCATATTTTTAATTTCTAATGACATTTTGTTTTTATAATTTCCAGAATACATCAAGTTCTCATTTGTAAAACTTATTCCTACCTTAATTTCTTGTCCTATAGCCTCGATAGTGGATTCCAGGGCCCGTGTTCCTCTCGCTGCCTCATCCTCAACAGTCTTCACAGTCTTTAGGAGTGATGTCACATTGGTCACCATCACCTAGGCAACGAAAGAGTGGACCATTCAGATTCAAGCAAGCTAGGTAAAAGTGTTAATTATAGTTACTTGGTTACTGACATTTAAAAAAAAGTTATGGTATAAGGTAGTTATTAATAAA
Source organism: Argopecten irradians (assembly GCF_041381155.1). Taxonomy (NCBI): domain Eukaryota; kingdom Metazoa; phylum Mollusca; class Bivalvia; order Pectinida; family Pectinidae; genus Argopecten; species Argopecten irradians. Next base: position 18,627,248 of record NC_091146.1, read on the forward strand.
CTTTTACAGAGAAAGAAAGTAGGAAGAAAAGTTTGAAGGAAAGAAAAAGAAACAGATTTTTTTTCTTCAAATCTCCAATTGACCACATCCAGTCAGTTGATTGTCATGGCTTGTTCCTGGTTGTCCTGGTATTGTTGGTCTTTTCCATATTAATCCCGATTCCATGAATTTTCTTTTTTACTCACTTATTACAAAATAACAACTGAATTGTATAAATTTACACTAATATTCAACGTTTTGCTGTATCTATCATCATTAGACCATTTTACCTGTTCAAATTATAATGACAGAAATATGAAATTGGATCAGATATCAATTTCTTCTGAAATCTGAATTTATATGTATCAGCAGGCATGGACATATCTAAAGTCAGATACAACAAATGTCTAGGAAGAATATTTTTCATAAAATATTCAATTTAAATCTTAATCTATTAATAAATACATTCACTTTAAAACACTCCAAAATAATTTTAAAATCAATTTTGAAAATTGAATGTCCTCAATAAAAATTTGCAATGCTGACTTGATTCATAGCTTATTTCATTCAAAAGGTATACAGGACAAAATATCTTTCAGACAACATAACCATTTATTTGACAACATAATATACACGTTTTATTATATATATATATATATGTATATACATACTTACCTCATACCACTAACATATAGCTTACAGGTATACAGCAAATCTATAACACTTACATTACCAGAAAATTTCTTCAATGTTGTTCTACCAATAATACATTGAGTTACATATATATTAGAAACTTTTCAAAATATTTTTCTCTATAATTCTGAATACCAAACTTGTATCTATTTAGTCGACTAAAAAAATAAAATATCACTATTTTTTCCATTTAACTTATCAAAATCAATGAAAAATAAAGTTTGAGCATTCTTTTCTTCTTTGACATTCAATTGATAATGTAAAACACTTTGGCTATTAGTTATCACCATATAATATCTATAATTCCATTATAATGTTACAATAAACTTATTTTCATTTTTTAAGTGTAAAATGATTTGTAGTTCAATTTTCCAGGATAGGGAGAGTTTTATACAATATCAAGACAATGAACACAAATCACAAAGAAGAGAAAACAGCAAGCATTGTAACATAAAATGAAGAATAAGAAATAGTTTCGTATAGTCAGTAGAATTTAACTGATTTTCAATACACTGTATATGATGTGCAATAGATGCTAGAGCGAGATAGAATGGGGATAGATATCCCTATAAATGCACTCTCTCTTTCGATTTATTAAATTTTAAATGATTATCAATAAATGATGTGAAAATATTATAAACTGTCGCCCATCACTCAATACCACTATGAAAGACCAAAACAGCATGAAAACTATAACATACTATGATCTCATTGACTAAGCCTCTTTTCCCAATATATAACCGTAAGGGTATTGAAAACTTCCTGCTCTTAGCACCCTAGGTATAGTATAGAAATGGCTGTAAACCCTATAGCTAAACCTAAATGTCCACTTCTCTATATTTCAAAGCTGGATGATCTTGGAAACATTTTATTCCCCTCCCGACATTTCATAAAATGTCTGATCAGCACAATTTCACAGCTCTATATTCTAATAATATTTTTCAAGTGATAATTATGAGTATATATATTGATATAGGTAAGCAATTAATTTACAGCCCAAATACTGCCATGATTGAAACGAGATAAGATGATTTAACAGCAAAACTCCATGCATAGGCAGAACAGAGGAAACGAAAGCAAGGAACTCATAACACTGAACAACATCAAAGAGTTCTAGAAAGGGGAAGTAACTCTGTTAATTACAAACTTCCTATAAATAAGTGTGTGCCCGATGCCAACACAGAACATGAGGCAGCCCCCCACGCGGCCGGCTGCCGTGTTGACAGACGACAAGATTGACTTTCACAGGCGAGTTGAACTTGAAATTAATGCACAACACAAATAAATGTAAACTAGTTGCTTTTTAAAAGCATTTTTGGATGATTACAAATATAGAAAATATAGTTGTTCACACAAATTTGTTTATATTATCTACACGAAGTTTACCGTCAATGACCGGCATGTTGAAAGAAAACATGAACGAAAAATGACACTTGGATTACGTTTTATGAGATGCAGGTGTTTCTTTTACGTTGATAACGGCTATGGGTTTTATCCAGATTAAGTGATTTACACCACTGTTGGTCAAGTCATGATGCATTTGAAAAACAATTTTTCAGAAATTGTTTAGGATCGTTTTCTAGTTATATTGTCTAATTAACTTTCACCTGACTGAAAATGACTTACCTGGACTCACCTGAGCTATAACAATACTTTTAAGGGTAACTTGGTCTAAGATAGAGATAATATGTGGTGCATAATGCAAATGCATACACTATGTGATGATAGACCAGAAATTAAACAGGAAACTAGCTTCTTTCTTTCATGAACAATTATCAAGATTTTGTTTGTGAATATTAATTAGTTTTAGAAGTTTTTTACCTGGATTTTTTCAAAGACTTAATAACCAAATGAAGTCATATGCTTCTTAATACTAAGGTTACTCTATTAAATTGGTTTCATTTCATAATTTTAATTGAGTTTTCTTGTTATTATTTGATACAACCTATTATTTTTACCTTTAGTCACCTGTATTGTTACCTGTATGCTTAACGAGAAGTATATTTGCGGAATAAACAACATCAATATAAACTACAGGCAATAACAAACAATTTTCATATAACTTTTATTCACATAATGCAAATAGTTTTCAAGATATAATCATTTATAATTAAGTTATCATTTCCCTGGATTTTACAAAATTAATGCAGCACTGAGAGCCATTACTATACAAACCATTGCAGCAGCCTAAGGGTTAATTACAAACTAGTTTTAACAGATATTGTCAAAGCTTATAACAGAAAAAAAAAAGAAAAAAGATTTTAGTTGGTAATTTTAGTTTGAATGTGCAGCAACAAAAAGAATGCTCAAACTCTGCATTAGCCTATTCAGAATAACACATATTTAACTGTACGAATGATTGATTATTGGTTTCTAATTTTTGTTTCACATTTTATCTTTTTTTTTAATCTGAAGCAATTAGTTTCATTTATTTTTTTTCTTATTGCATATCTTAGAAATAGTTTTCATATTACTTTTAAGTAAATGTTGATATCATATTGACATAGGTGTTCTAATATTTTATAAAACTGAAAACATTAAAATCCCAATTTCAATCAATATTAGCAGCACGTGATATAAAGTGAAATTCTATCAAATCAAATATTTTAAATATATCTTTTTCAATTTCTCTAATCTTTAAGATTTGCATAGTATCATAATTTGCATCAAATATGGCTAACAAATACACACAACAAATGATAAAAAATTTCTTACTACATCAATACATTGTAAAATATTGCGAATTGCAACTGAAAGGATGGCTGTATATAAACAAACGCTGATGATCATTTCTGGATTCAAATATAATTTCAAATATTGACCTTTCTGAAATTTAGGCGTCAGTTATTCTGGGGTTTTTTCTGTCTCTTTTTAAAATATATACTAATCAATTGATAACATTTTTGAAATATTTAATATTGCATATGACAAATGGTTTTTTTCTATTTTTTTTAACTCTTATTTAAGCACGACTTCAAAATTTTCATATGCAAAAATGTTCATGATCTTTATTTTTTGTTTTTTCCCCTTTTCATTTTTTTCACCAAACAAATGTAGTTTAATCTAATAGGCAAGAAATTGCTTATTGTTTCTAAATAAATACATTTGAAAGCATGTTTCTTTTTTGTTTTGAAGGAAAAAACAGTATCAATGTAATTTTGAATATGGAAAACTTTCATAGAATTATTTAATAATATTGTATAAATATGATTTATATGATGTTAATTGATACTAATGTATGCTCATCCTGTCACATGCAATTCACATCACAAAACATGTAGCAGAAAACAAAAGTCCCTGTCATAGAAGTTACATCAATACTCAATCTCTTTTCAACAACTCCTAATCTTTTCCCTTAAAACTGTTGATACGTTGCAATGTTCAGATACCAAGCTTGATGAAATATAATTCTCAAACTTTTTCTAATAAGTATTTTCCTCAAAATTTTTATTTCATCAGATTACTCCAAAGCAATCTTTTAAAAGTAGTCGAAATTATATTTTTTCGTGTAAGGCACATAACTCATAGACAGGAACTTTTGTTTCATTATGATATGTCAATTCCATTAAAAACATTGGCACGAAATATCGAAAAACACTGGGTATATCATGAGAATATGCCACAATTCTTCTTTCACTAGAGGAAAACTGGGTCATGTCAGTCATGTGACCTGGTTGCTATGGAAACATGTCATTCAACCATGTCCACAGACCTCATTTTCATTGTTACGATTTTTAACCGAAAACATACAAGGATGATAAGGTACACGATGTCGAAATAAAAACAAAATATTAATTTGATTTGAACACTGATGATGTTGCAATGTTACTATGACAACGATGATGCATGAAATTTTCGTCCAATCGAAAGGTTTCCAGCCATTGGGTACTCTAAAGGCTCACTCAGAGCATGCTTGAAACGTAAACATGATACCCGCCGGCAATAGACGAAATTATATCATCTGCCTCCTGAAATTCAATAAAATCACCAACACCATATATCAAACCTTTGTTTCATTCTCGAAAAATAATATTAAACGAGTAACTAGAATAATGACGAGATAGGGAGCTCCCCTGCCCTTCCTGAAATTACTGACCTACCAGGGTATCAATCAGCACGCAAGTTCTCATCAATATGCAATAAGCATTAGGTACCCCACTTACACGATATATCATACCTTTGTTTTATTATTCTCAAAACAATTATCAAAAGAGGTTTGGTTTTCATGGCAACATAAATATATGTACAATCATAAAATGAACACATGTGTATTATTTCGGATGATGACAGTCAATTTTTAGCAAGAATTTTAACAGGAAATTCATTAACCAAACCACAAATTTCTAGGCTTTTTGAATCATTTCATTGATATTCAGATAGAGAAAATTGCAGAAGTTATAGAAAAATGTTATTCTAAGATTTATAGAGAATGTTTTTATATTATAATAAGGCCCATTGTTCAAGACATCTTTTCTATTTTCGATAAGATACGTAACTTTATTACATAGTCCATTATTTTGAAAGATCTTGTTGCAGAGCATATTTTGGCTGAATCTGAAAAGGACCTTTTTTACTTCATTTTGGGAATAAAATTGGTAAATCGGAAACAAACTTCCTGGAGTAACTTGCAAATTTTGATAATTTTAATTTTACTAAAATTTAAAATAATTTCCCAATGGAGGGGGGCCAATAATGGGTCCCAATGGCTTCAAAATGCCCCCCCCCCCCTTAAAAACAGTCTGGAATTATGCAAATACTTAATACAGTATATGTGTACATAACATTCATACAGATATATCAACATGACATATATACTAAAGTACTTGACCAATTAAGGACACCTTAACTTTATTTTGCAAAGAATTTGAGTTTCCTCCCCTTCCACTATTTTCTACATTTCAAAAGTCAAAGATTATTAGAATAGGATCCGATATGGATTTCATAATTCTATTTTATTTTTTTCAAACATAAAAACCTTTGCAAAATGTCATTTAAAGGTCAAATGCAAAATATACATAATATATTTCTACTTTTAATTAGTTTAAACACACTAAATAATAGACCAATTATAATTTAAAGGCTGAAAAAGAAAACTCCATGGAAATTGATTTCATGACATTGTTTCCATGGCAACATTTTTAATCTTAGCTTGCTTTTCAAATAAAATCCAATTAACCAATTCATCCCTGAAATGTTATAATGGACTGTTTCAGTTCTTGAAGTGGAAGAGTCCAATACAATTTCAAGGGTCAATAAGTTAATCTGATTTAATACTCAACATCTTGAATATTGATTCCACACATCATTTCAATATGATAAGCATTAATGTTAATTAGTTAAAAATAATTGGCCTCAATTTCGCGAAATTGTTAAATATTTCAAAATCAGAGACAGTTTCTGCCAAAATTGGTTGAAATAAACATAAAAGGGGAAAATAAGAGAAGAGAAAATAATAGAGAATTGGGTACACAGAGTAATTGTCATGCTTAGAGACCTTGTTTACACTGATACCCACCTTGGCAGATTCCTTAAGGTGTAACATAGCAGGGTCTTGGACAGACTTCCCGGAAGCATTCTTTGTGGCACTGATGAGTTCGGACAGAGCTGAGGCGACATCCTTTACGGCATTAATTATCATGACCTGGAACCATATTTTTGTTGCTTTTATCAATATTATTTGATAAACATTTTTGTTGTTTATTGGTGATGTTTTATATCATAGGTTTACTTTAAATTAACTAGTTTTTTTCTATGGAAAGACAAAATGGAGCACCTTGCATATTACTTTATAGTCCTTTATTTACTTCACAAAACTCTGAATGCTTCATTATATGTGCTATCATATTCCTCAAACCCTTTTTACTCAATAAAACCTTGACGTCTTTATTACTTGAGCCATTATTCCTAAAACTCCATTACTTGACTAAACTTTTGATAGGTTTGGTTACCTGAGCGTCAGGCTGATCAGATCCTAACGATGCTGCACCAAACTTGACGACATCAGCCAATCGTGTGATAGTTTTCACGGCCATCTGTGCTGCGCCTGCTAGCTGTTCCTGATTGGAGGCCGCTCCAGCTACAAGTGTCTTGGTGTCCTCAACCAACGCCTTGGCTGTTTTCAGAATGTTTTCTCTATAAACAGATAAAAGATGATATTGTTTTGGATCTTTCACAAACTAACAGAGGTCAAGAGGCAATTAACATGGATTTATAAACTTTTCATACAATATGTAGTCTCATTCTCTGAAACGTTTTGTTCTATGTGCAAATAAATATCAAGTAAATATCAAGATCTTCTGAAAAACTGTATATAATAACGAACACACTTTTAGAAAATTCATGTTCACAATGGAATAATTTCCATTCTCCGTCATGGTCCCTATAATTTATTTCATGTGTAACAGAAACTATGCTCATCATATCAAGGTAATTTTGTTGGTCTCCAGATGTTTTTGATATAACCATGGCACTATACAATATATTTTTAATATTTCCGGTCTTAATTTACCTGTGGTCAGCGAAGGAATCAGCACTGTCAGAGTTGAGTGTTCCAGCGGTGGCAAACATGATCGTGGTATCAAGGTCAGCGATGATGCCACTCACCGTACTGGCAGCATTGATACAAGCCTGTGTGCCACGAGAACCGGCCTGGAGAGACGCCAACAGGAAGGACACCTGGTAACAGAAACATGTATAAAATTAACGGGAAGTATATCTAGAAATGAGGTAAAACACATCACTGTAATAGTAAGCTTGATCAGGAAGTACAACTAGAAATGAGGTAAAAATCATGTTTATTATAGTATATTTTAATGGAAAGTACAACTTAGGAATGACAATTAATACCATCTAAGAATGTGGTAACATTTATAGACAATGAATTGGTGAATTTTGTAGCAATACATTACATATGAATCTAAGTTAATTCCTGAACTGAGGCACAAGACAAAATAATGGGCAATAAATGAACTAAATATTATCATTAAGAGTTTCAAGAGTTCATCAAAGAAGGAGAAGACAAATATTTTACCTTTTCAGTGACACTCCTAGCATGGTCGGCCAGATCACGCCGTGCAAACGTGTCTGAGGGATTGCTCTGTAGGTTACCAGCGTCCTGCACCAACTCTATACAGCATTTACCCAAGTCTTGTACCGTCGTCCTTATCCTGTTTGCAACCTGTATAAACCATGGAATTATTGAGTTGAGGATTGTACAGAATTTTATGGAAATGATAATATCAATCATGGAAGTCAACAGTATCCATTAATACTACAACAGGAAAGCTCCTTGATCAATGTTGATACCTTATCTACACTGTAATGCAAACCAATAACCACTCAAGGGGTTACGAAAACAAACATGTACTGGTTGTCTTTATAGACAGTTGTCTTATTAAGCAGGTGGTCTTTATACAGAGGTGGTTACTAAGGCAATTATTTTTCTGTAACTTACATCACTACTGGCCGTAGATGCAGCTGCTCCTCTCGAGTCATTGGCTAATAGATCAAAGTCTCGTGTGAGCTGATTGGCTAAACCTCCTAGCTCTGACACACTGGTGGTGGACTTGGCAACCATGTCTTGGGTTGTCACGGCAATGTTTTTGGCCAGGCGTACCATGTTGGTCTGATAGTCCACATAACTTCTGTCTTCTTGGACTGTGACTCTTTCATCCGTCTACAACAAGAAAAAGATATAATCATCAAGTTCTGAACACCTCATTCAAACTTTAGAAGGAACTTTAGAATAATAACATACAGGGGAAACAAACCACCAACTCAATGAAGAATTCTACGAAATCATCAGCAACTTAATTCATTGCACCAAAATCGGTTTTCTAAGAACAGTAAATTTTTCTTTACAGACCACACAACCTAGAAAGAAAGCCTTTCAAGAAGAAAGAAGTATGTGAATTGGAGTTCAGCTCAGAGGTAACTTGAGTTTTTACAGCTAAGAAACCGCTACCAAGATATTGATTTATATACAAAGGGAGACTACTCCATGATAAGGGAGATAACTCTTACCCGTGAGATGGACTTGCTGATTTTCTCTATCATACTGTTGACCATTCCGGCCTGTGAGGCGGCTTCCTCCAGAGACTGGAGTAGATCTTGGAGGACATCTTTGGTGTTCTCAGCAGCCGTATCTATATTCTGGTGTGTGTGAACAGCCTGGGTGAGAGTAAATGGTTTCACATTGTAAATAATAATTAAAGGAAGCAAAGCATTTCCAATTCCTTCCTTGGGGATAGTAAATGATTTAAATATTGTAAATGTTGATCAATGTCAGCAAAGTATCTCATCCTCTTTTAAATGGTAAGATTTATATCCAAGTAATTCCCTTATTCAATAGCATGGTTTTACAAAGTATAATTTCATTTATATTCTTGTAAATATGCATGTAATAATAATTTATTATTCATTATGAGTCTTGCCTTGTCATATTGTAGATGTTTTGCTGTAATTATAGACTTTTTCATTGACATAAATCTGTTTTCCTCAATAAATTAATTGTGTTAGTATAAGAGAGAAAATCTTGAGAACTTTCTTCATGTGTAATTAATGATTGTTGCATCCAAACTTATCCAAACTTGCTGATATGTAGACGATCTTACCTTGGGGTTACCTCCCCCTTCTTTACAGGAGTTGACAAACTGTAGTGTAGACTCAGCCACAGTCTTTGTCAGGTCTATGATCTGGGTTTGTCGTTTAGAGTTGGTAACCAAGGACGCAACGCCCACAGCTCCATCAGCCAGGGGGTCGAAATAACTAGCCATTACAGTGACCTGTGGAGAGAGATGTCACATTAAAACACTCTTGCATCTTTTCACTTTTAGATAATATCAACAGCTGTCATCTTTGACGAAAATAAGGCAGAAGGTAATAATAGAGTTTGTGAAGAAGCCATTGACGTACATATAGTCAAACTCGTCCATCCAATGGACAAAGCAAAAATGGTCTTCATGGCCTGGTTGATTTGTGTTGATATGGGTCATTTTGGACCCTAGAAAACTGGTCACTAAGGCAGGTTTTTTTTGTATGTGCATGAACTCTTATAACCTTTAGGTACCTAAACCATTCAGCTACAACTCGTTTTTGTCTGATAAAATCTAAAAAGCAAGACTAAGTTCTGGGCCCTTTTCTTGGCGCCCACCAAAGATTGATCTATGTCTGACAAATGAAAGAGGGATCTTTTCTCTGCTTTTCAAACTTACACTTCTTTTTTCTGCTTTTCAAACTTTAAACTATCAAAATCCAAGATGGTGGTCGCAAAATGCAATAGGCAGAACTAGGGTCCTAGAGGAACCTACATATGATATTTGAGAACAATCCCTTCAATACTTTCTGAGAAATAGCGGTAACAAACTTTAACTATCAAAATCCAAGATGGCCACCAGTCGGCCATCTTGTTGACCGATCAGTCCCAAAATGTAATATGCACAACTGGGGTCCTAGGGGAACCTACATATGAAATTTGAGAAAGATCCCTTCAGTGCTTTCTGAAAAATAGCGGTAACAAACTTTAACTATCAAAATCCAAGATGGCTACCTGGCGGCCATCTTGTTGACCGATCAGTCCTAAAATGCAATATGCACAACTGGGGTCCTAGGGGAACCTACATATGAAATTTGAGAAAGATCCCTTCAGTGCTTTCTGAGAAATAGTGGTAACAAACTTTAACTATCAAAATCCAAGATGGCTACCTGGCGGCCATCTTGTTGACTGATCAGTCCCAAAATGCAATATGCACTACTAGGGTCCTACGGGAACCTACATATGAAATTTGAGAACAATCCCTTCAATACTTTCTGAGAAATAGCCGTAACAAACTTTAACTATCAAAATCCAAGATGGCTGCTGGTCGGCCATCTTGTTGACCGATCAGTCCCAAAATGCAATATGCACAACTGGGGTCCTAGGGGAACCTAAATATGAAATTTGAGAAAGATCCCTTAAGTACTTTCTGAGAATTAGCGGTAACAAACTTTAACTATCAAAATCCAAGATGGCGGCTGGTCGGCCATCTTGTTGACCGATCAGTCCCAAAATGCAATATGCACAACTAGGGTCCTACGGGAACCTACATATGAAATTTGAGAAAGATCCCTTCAATACTTTATGAGAAATAGCGGTAACAAACTTTAACTATCAAAATCCAAGATGGCTGCCTGGCGGCCATCTTGTTGACCGATCAGTCCCAAAATACAATATGCACAACTAGGGTCCTAGGGGAACCTACATATGAAATTTGAGAAAGATCCCTTCAGTGCTTTCTGAGAAATAGCGGTAACAAACTTTAACTATCAAAATCCAAGATGGCTACCTGGCGGCCATCTTGTTGACCGATCAGTCCCAAAATGCAATATGCACAACTAGGGTCCTAGAGGAACCTACATATGAAATTTGAGAAAGATCCCTTCAGTACTTTCTGAGAAATAGCGGTAACAAACTTTAACTATCAAAATCCAAGATGGCTGCCTGGCGGCCATCTTGTTGACTGATCAGTCCCAAAATACAATATGCACAACTAGGGTCCTAGGGGAACCTACATATGAAATTTGAGAAAGATCCCTTCAGTACTTTTAGAGAAATAGCGGTAACAAGAATTGTTAACGGACGGACGGACGGACGGAAGGACGGACGGACGGACGGAAGGACGGACGGACGACGGACCACGGACGAAAGGCGATTTGAATAGCCCACCATCTGATGATGGTGGGCTAAAAAGTCAAAGCAAATAGTTGCTGGGCCCTTTTGTTCAAAGCATGAAAAGCTTAATCACATGATTAGTAAAATGTTCATGTCTGATTTACTGCAAAATTTGTGGTCATATCTTCACTAAACTCAGCAAGTAAGTAAAGAATGGAGTTCTGAAGATTTTTTATAAAATTTTGTAAAATTTGTATTACCAGAAATTATTTTATCTTGTTTTGAAAATTGTCGTTTAACTGTGATTAGCCTTATCACGTTTTGAACAACTAGGCCCAGGACTTTGATGATGCTTTCCTGACTTCTTGAAATATTTCAATTCATCATTGTAGGACTTTGGAATTTTACTCTTGAGATTTCCAGATATATCCACTTACTCTGTGTCCGAGATTTTCCGGCTCTTCCTTGGCGGAGACACGGACCTGGTCAATATGTTCCTGGATCTGACGGGCACTGCTGATCATCTGCTCTTGGAACGCCTAAAAGGAGTGGACAATGATAATATTCTGTATTTGCATATTACAGAGTTATCTACACTTGAGGGTAGGTATCGATTGTGACGTCACGTGTTTCAAGCGTAACATCATACATTTCAGAGAAAACGACGTAAATTGCGCTCACAAAACAATCTATACCTACCCGCAAGGAAGCTAACTCTGTAATATGCAAAGACGGAATAGTGATGGCAAACTGAGGTTATACAGACAAGTAGCTATAACATATGATGGTCTATCTAGTAGACTACATTCCATAACAGGTCACTAGAAAATAATTGGTTGACTTTATCAATAATTAGAAGACTAGATTTTATAAAATGACCTTGAGTGATTTCTCATGGAGTTGTTTCAGACTAGCTTTGACCGTTGTGTACTGACCTTTAGAGATTTCTCATGGTGTTGATTCAGACTAGGTTTGACCTTTGTGTACTGACCTTTAGAGATTTCTCATGGCGTTGATTCAGACTAGGTTTAACCTTTGTGTACTGACCTTTAGAGATTTCTCATGGCGTTGATTCAGACTAGGTTTGACCTTTGTGTACTGACCTTTAGAGATTTCTCATGGCGTTGATTCAGACTAGGTTTGACCTTTGTGTACTGACCTTTAGAGATTTCTCATGGCGTTGATTCAGACTAGGTTTGACCTTTGTATACTGACCTTTAGAGATTTCTCATGGCGTTGATTCAGACTAGGTTTGACCTTTGTGTACTGACCTTTAGAGATTTCTCATGGCGTTGTTTCAAACTCTGACTAATGGCAGATAAAGCAGCCTGGTCCAGTGTGCGGATGGAGTGGCTTAACTTCTCTGCAGATTCATCACATTCACGCTGTCCTGGGGCACTGTCCCTAATCGTATAGATCAAAAATGTAATTCATACAACGATAAACACCAGAGATATCAATAGAAGACACAGTAATTCTGTCAATCAGTTCTCTTTAGTCATCCATACTTGTATATTGATGGTTCATTCATAAACAGTAATCTGACAAGATATTTGACACAAATTTAATAAAAAACAACAGGTTCATTGTTTCTTTTCTGAAGGAATTTTAATATTAACCTCTAAATCCACTATTAGGCCCCACCCCTCCTGCCCCCAGGGGGTCAGAGCCAAAATTTATACAAGTTCTGTTCCCCTTCCCCCAAGGATGTTTGTGGCCAAATTTGGTCACAATCCAAGCAAAACTCTAGGACAAGTAGCGATTTATAGGATTTACCTCTATTTCCCCTATTGGGCCCCACCCGTCCTGCCCCTGGGGGGCCAGAGCCAAAACTTATACAAGTTCTGTTCCCCTTCCCCCAAGGATGTTTGTGGCCAAATTTGGTTACAATCCATACAGAACTCTATGACTAGTAGCGATTTAAAGAATTTACCTTCTATTTCCCCTATTGGGCCCCGCCCCTCCTGCCCCCCGGGACCAGAGCCAAAATTTATACAAGTTCTGTTCCCCTTCCCCCAAGGATGTTTGTGGCTGATTTTGGTTACAATCCATGTTAAACTCTAGGACAAGTAGCGATTTAAAGGATTTACCTCTATTTCCCCTTTTGGGGCCCGCCCCTCCTGCCCCAGGGGGGTCAGAGCCAAAATTTATACAAGTTCTGTTCCCCTTCCCCAGAGGATGTTTGTGGCCAAATTAGGTTCCAATCCATGCAGAACTCTATGACTAGTAGCGATTTAAAGGATTTACCTCTATTTCCCCTATTGGGCCCCGCCCCTCCTACCCCCGGGGGGTCAGAGCCAAAATTTATACAAGTTCTGTTCCCCTTCCCCAGAGGATGTTTGTGGCCAAATTTGGTTCCAATCCATGCAGAACTCTATGACAAATAGTGATTTAAAGGATTTACCTCTATTTCCCCTATTGGGCCCCGCCCCTCCTGCCCCCGGAGGGTCAGAGCCAAAATTTATACAAGTTCTGTTCCCCTTCCCCCAAGGATGTTTGTGGCCAAATTTGGTCACAATCCAAGCAAAACTCTAGGACAAGTAGCGATTTATAGGATTTACCTCTATTTCCCCTATTGGGCCCCACCCGTCCTGCCCCTTGGGGGCCAGAGCCAAAACTTATACAAGTTCTGTTCCCCTTCCCCAAAGGATGTTTGTGGCCAAATTTGGTTACAATCCATACAGAACTCTATGACTAGTAGTGATTTAAAGAATTTACCTTCTATTTCCCCTATTGGGCCCCGCCCCTCCTGCCCCCCGGGACCAGAGCCAAAATTTATACAAGTTCTGTTCCCCTTCCACCAAGGATGTTTGTGGCTGATTTTGGTTACAATCCATGCCAAACTCTAGGACAAGTAGCGATTTAAAGGATTTACCTCTATTTCCCCTATTGGGCCCCGCCCCTCCTGCCCCGGTGGGTCAGAGCCAAAATTTATACAAGTTCTGTTCCCCTTCCCCAGAGGATGTTTGTGGCCAAATTAGGTTCCAATCCATGCAGAACTCTATGACTAGTAGCGATTTAAAGGATTTACCTCTATTTCCCCTATTGGGCCCCGCCCCTCCTGCCCCCGGGGGGTCAGAGCCAAAATTTATACAAGTTCTGTTCCCCTTCCCCCAAGGATGTTTGTGGCCAAATTTGGTTACATTTCATTCAGAACTCTATGACTAGTAGCGATTTAAAGGATTTACCTCTATTTCCCCTATTGGGCCCCGCCCCTCCTGCCCCTGGGGGGCCAGAGCCAAAATTTATACAAGTTCTGTTCCCCTTCCCCCAAGGATGTTTGTGGCCAAATTTGGTTCCGATCCATGCAAAACTCTATGACTAGTAGCGATTTAAAGGATTTACCTCTATTTCCCCTATTGGGCCCCGCCCCTCCTGCCCCCGGGGGGTCAGAGCCAAAATTTATACAAGTTCTGTTCCCCTCCCCCAAGGATGTTTGTGGCCAAATTTGGTTACAATCCATGCAGAACTCTAGGACAAGTAGCGATTTATAGGAAATGTTGACGGACGGACGGACGGACGGACGGACGACGGACGACGGACGGCGACGGACGACGGACGCCGCGCCATGACATAAGCTCACCGGCCCTTCGGGCCAGGTGAGCTAAAAATTTAGTAGAAGTTTTCATTTTATTGTGTTAGACACACTCTTACCTGATAGAAGACACAAGTCTCTTGATTGCGTCGGACACACTCTTGGAGTAGTTGGAGTAGAGTTGGTACGTAGGAGGGTCCTTCGGGTTAACGGCCAGCTGTTTGGCCGCCTGGACCATACTGCAGGCTCCCGATATCATCGCCTTCCCAGCTGATGTGATCGGCTCCTGTGCTTTCTTTGCCTGCAGAATCAGTGTATAAAATAAAATAAGGGTATTTATTTAGTAATGTATCAATATTACATCTTTATTGGATAGATATGCTGATTTTATAACTTTTTTTTTTTTTTTTTTTAAATTTATGTAATTACATTCCTATGGTATATTTCCGTGGTAGATCTCTTCTCTTAATTATAAAATTGTCCTCTTCTTTCTACAGGTCCTAGCCAGTTTATTTATTAATGCCTATTGGGGTGAAAGGTTCTTAAATCTACCACATACCTGTGGACTGATCTTGGCAGGTACACTAGCAAACTCCGGTGAGGAAGCGAATTTGGTAAGTTCATCAACTGCTTCGATGAGAGGCTTGGCAGCTTCTGCACATCTCTCGCGATTTTCTTCTGTGAATTCTGAGTCTAAAGCCTGAAGTAAAAAGACGAAGAAATACTGTAGAAATGGGCATTAACTCAACTTAACTTAATTGTCTGATCATGTAGAATTTATAATTTGTTTCTTTTTCATAAAGATGTTTTTTTAAATTTTCTACATTTTTTAGTTAGGCTATCATTTTTTTTCCAATCATATATGACGTGAAGTACAATGAAACTTGTATATAATCTTATATAATATATATATAAACAGAGAACAAGATCTGATTGTCTCGGATTTGACAGGATGTCAGAAAAGTCAGGTGTCAAATTAGACAGGATTCAGTGTATATCCAAAATGCTCTTTACATACACTGTTGAATTATAGTTATTTATGTCTGTTGTGTAACTCATGGACCTTGTTTGATTTGAAGTGATGATTTGGTTCAAAAGAAAATATTTTGACAACTTGAAAATTCAAGTATACATAAAAAATATAAACTTTATTTATTTTACATCGATTGAGAAACAAGTTATACAACTTATGCAAATCACTCTCGATGGCCCGGCTGTAAGCGCGCTTACGACTTTAAATTAATCAAGGTTTGCCTGTATATAATCACAATATATATTTCTGGTTCCCACATACCTTGATTGCTTTTACAAGATTTGCTGTACTATTTGCAACGTCCTTGGCACTCTGTACGAAATGTCGCTTAGCAACCGGATTGGATGTTTTCGATGAAGCCAGACGGCAGGCATTACATAAAGCTGAAGTGTGTTTGGCGACGATGGTGGCCGCAGAGAGGACCTGGGGGTGAAAAACAGATAATATTGATTAAAACACTTGAAAATTAATATTAAGTAGAAAGTAAAGTGTTAATGGTTACAAACCCTCAGATATACCAAAAAAGTCTGAAATGATGAAAATAAATCAAATTTAAAAACTTGACATGTCAAGTTTCAACAAAACAAAACCAGGTTTTTAGATTATTATACAATCTTAAATTTATTACATTTACGCTTAGCCAATCAAAATGACATATATCAAATATTTGATTGACTATGTAAAAGAAAATGTTTCATGATCATTTGGACATTTGGATTATGAATTCAGTTATTTTATATTCACTGAAATAGAGATGCTTTATGCATAGTTAATCTTACTTTCATCATAACCCAGAAAGAAACCCTTACATTCAATAATAGCTCATTCATTTCATCAGAACATAAAGTGCAAAAACAGCTTAGCGGTAATATCATTTTATATATATGTGATTATACTCAGATTCACCAAAACCTATAGCGTCCATAATATGAAAAAAAAACCCATAAAATTATTTTTTTATCTCTTAAAGCAAAGTTGATGTACCTTTTCTTCTTTCTGTCTTATTTCAGAAAGTCAAAATTTTAAGTGATATTTGCATAAAATTATCAAGTGAAAGATTAAAGAAAAAAAAATTCTGTGAAAAATGACAAAATATTTTCAAGATAGAACAAGCATACAAAGCAATTGAAAACAAATCAAGTAACTTCTTCTTTTTTATCAAAGATATCTTTCAAAAGAAACATACTTTAACCTTTTTTATCAAAAATTTATCTTACATTAGATTTCCTTATTGATATATATTAAATGATTTTTTACAGAAAATGGAAGACATGAATACACATTACATGGTTAATTATAATTTCCATTTGTTTAGCTGAAACATTTTCATTTCAATTTCATAAAATTTTATTTCCTTCAACTCGCAAATATCACATTTTCGTGAATTGCTTTTATTGATCATTTATTAATTAAAAAAATACACATTCTTTTGTTAGTTATTTTCCCATTCAAAAAAAAAGAATATATATGAAAACATTACATTCACATAAGATCCAATTTTGCTGAACATTTTTTGAATATTATCTAAATATAACATTTACATAAGATATAATTTTGCCGAGTTTCAGCTACCCAAAAAGACAAACCAGAGGTTGTTTAATCCCTTACACATGCATACTGATGTATATATAATTTGGTGAATATTTGCAGCATGTTTCCAGCTATGGTTCCATACATAAATATTGATATATCATTACTAATTATCTACAATTTCCATATATAATAATTTATGCGGTGCAAAGCTAATACTCAACATGTTATATCAGTGATAACTCCTGACCTATCACCAGTTTTATCACTAGTCAAAAGTTTTGTTAAAAATACATATGTAGAATATCACTGCAATTCATTTAAATATGTTTTACCTAATGGAATTTGCCTTATTTCTTTTGACAAAAATCTTCAACTATTTTCTGATTTTGTTTTAAAGGCCCACTACCTTTCCGAAACGGCTTTTAATTTTTAAAATGGGAATGTAAAACGAGATTGATAATTGTGTAGAGTCTCAAAAGTTATTAACTTACCGTTAATACAACACTCATCATTATCTCCTGAACAAAATAATTAAAATGAATAAAATGTGAATTTTCATAACGCGGGTCGTCTTATGTTTCCCGCCGACGTCCTAATTACCGCGCGGTAGTTGAATACTACTGTGCCAGACGGCAAAACAGCGAAATGAATCTCCACAGTTTTCATATATTACGCAGGAAATCTTGCATTTGTTTGGTGTTGTAACCTCATCTTAGGCCATCGATATGTATTTTCTTATGTTATTAATGTTTTTAAGAAACCTATAAAATTTGCTCCGGAAAGGTAGTGGGCCTTTAAATACAACATGTTTGAATATCAATGTTACTTCAAGATATTTTTTTTCAAACTTTTCGTTTTTAAACAATTTTGAAGAATTCTTTTCAAGAAAAGAAAACAACCTGAGAACTTTGGGAAAGGACAAACAAGTTTATACAAGTACATTTAATACAGATATATAGATGGGGACAATATATCTCAATAGGTATTTATCAATTTCAATGTGCTGCAAAATCCATGTCTTACTTGCATTAAAGTAAAGTTAAAACCCAATAAAAATTCATATCCTGACAATCAGGATTTTTGATCACATTTTTTGTTTGCTTTTGTTTAAATTCTGTTTTTTGCCATAGAAAGCAATTAAGATATATTTTTCAAAGCATCTTGAAAGTAATTCAACAATAAAAGTCTCAAAGTGATACATTTTTTTTTCTTTAAATACGAAAGACTGAAAGCTATTCATTAACTGACAAATAAATGACGTTGTTAGATCAATGTTATTCAACTTTAACAGTAAATTGACCAATCAGCAACAATGACACATCAATGTTTGACCTTACTCCAGGAGAAGTTTGACATAAATATTTTAGTAACCAATCAAAAACATTCTTATATTTATGCTTGGTCTTACTCCATGAGTATTGCAGCACATAGAAAGTGATTTAGACTTTCTACTCATTTTCTTTTTTCCCTCTCCGTGGCATGCCGGATGCTAGAATTAAATGTAACATGGTCTGTCATTGGTGATGGACATGTAAGAGCTGATGCGATTGGTCAATAATCTCTTGACAAAACATCACATCTGATCTAATTAGGTTATTCAGTACAAGACCTGCCATTGGTCAATACATATCAAGCCTTTGATACAAAGCTTTTCATTGGACAATGAATAAGAATTTCACACTGTGGCTGATTTCCATTATTGCTTGGGAAAAACAAAACACTGCAAAAATAATAAAACAACAAATACTGATAATAAAATAAACTTTGAATAGGTGAGAAGTGCCAGGGAAAGTGGTCAGGTTGTGATTAAAATGAGGGAAGACAGGTGTGAAATTCTCTGTAATACTACTTAGAAACATATGAGACTGACATAATACAACCCTATCTAACAAAATGGAAGAACCCATTTTGAGCCAGTCAGTATGTATAATGTCCATGTGCAGTTGCTGTAGGTGAAGTGACATGGCAATTATTTCTTGGCAAATTATCCTTATGTGCAAATTTCCGTTATCAATATTTATAAAACATTTGCCAGAAATTTCCAGTGATTATAAGCTTTTGTGACAGGGTGAGGTTGACTTGCTCGTTACCATTAAATCATCAAAATTTTAAAATCTAATTTTAAAGTTTATATTCATCATCTAAAATAAACCTTTGACCCACCAAATATTAAGTGATCACACAAAAACAATGTCAGAAAAAATCCTATATTCCATGTAAGCATGTAAGTAATATCATATCGTTGGAGCTTTTCTGATTAAAAACACTTAAAAACAAACAAATTATTAGTTATTGGTAACATTTAGACATATTAAAATCAGTTTTAATAAAAAAAATAATCCTGAACCATCAATTATACCTTTAATCAAATATTTTAACCCATACCATGCAATTAAGTTGAGATTTCCCACAAAATTAAATTGAATTAATTTTATTGTAAATTTTTCACTTCAATTTTTCAAGACATGCAGTTTGTTTTTCTTTTCACACATAAAATGCAAAAAACTTTTATTCTTTTTTTAGTTTCTAGTTATTCTGTTTTCACAATTTGAAGCATCTTTTGAAGCACATCCTGGAGACTGTTGGAATAGCTGAAGCCACATACATCAAGCCAAAAAACTGTTACAAAAGATACTGGAACCAAAGACTGATTTCTGACAAAAATATGCATCACATCAAAATTAAACGATTCCAATGAACTAATTTCAATCCAATTTTTTTTTTTTTTACAATTAAAATTTCTAGCTTCAAAACAATAATGCTTTAAAAATCAAGTGGTAACTAAATCACAAATACATTTCACCAAAACTACAAAGAAAATGATAATTTTCATAATTTGAAATTTCACAATTTTTTCTTTAAAGCAGTGTTGCTTATTTTTTTTTTACAGATTTTATATTTTCTTTTTTCTTTTAAATTGAAGAACAAATCAACCTCTTGAAGCGCAAGACGTGAGAGTGTTTTTGTTAAGAGTAAGAAACTAAACAAACTAAAGATTATCTAAAGAAATACATTGTGGGACGCATCAGAAGCTAAAAGACACTTCAAGAAACTTAAACTAAACAAACACGACCTAAAACACACAATGAGGCTATATATAGATATATCTAAACATGGGCAGGTCACTAAGGCAACAGTCTCCATAGTTACATTCAAATGCATAAGGTCAGAGGTCGAAGGTCAAAGATCAACCTACCAAAGACCTACAATTCCATTGGGCATAGTACTTTGGTGGAAAAAAGAAGAAACAAAATATGATTCAATTGATTTAAAAATTGTCTTAACAAACTTTATACAAGTAGTATAAATACACAATTTATTTGTTTATCTATTTATGTCTTGTCTATAACTTTACACGTTGAATAACTGGATGGAAAAACTTCTTCACATTCCGTTCAATCTGAATTTAACAATACATTACATTGAGCTTACCATTACATTGAGTTTACCTTCAAAATTTGCTCTATAGATATTACCTTTCCAACATGCAATTATATCAGACTTGGTTAACCGTCTCATTTTTCTGTGATAGCAAAATCCATCAAAAACTGACATCAACATATAGATACATCTGATAAAGTTGTATTTGTGTTTCAACAGCAAAGCTTACAACATCAGTTTGTTGGACAAAGGGTTCACGATAGTGAAAGCTAAATCAAGGAGATGTCAACACATGAACTTTGTAAGAGTTAATTTACTTGTACTGAGCTGAATCTTATCCAAATTAATTATAATTGAATTTTCCTGAATGTTCTTTTATATGCGAGACTAAAACAGCGAAAATTTCATGAATGTTGTTCTTATCTATGAAAGAATACCACAGAAAACATTTCAAAAAGGGAGATAATTATACTGACAATCACTTTACTGAACGAGGTTAGTCTGTAAGCAAGATAAAGCATGGCTGAAACCCTACTAAGGGAGACAACTCATTATTAAAAGCCTGTCAACGAGATAACTTATACCTGTAAGCTTCCTAAGGAACAGTCTACCAAGGGAGATAAACCATGACTGAAAATGTGCTAAGGGAGATAACTCATGACTGGAAGCCTACCAAGGGAGTTAACTATGAGGTGTGTAACATTCACTAGCTGATTAAGCCTATGTAGAGGCGGGAGTAAACAGCAGCCAAGCTTAGTAATGAATTGTTAGGCTGCTGAACCATAGCATTCCCTCAACAATAGGTCAAAGGTCATATCTACCTGTTGCTGTGAGCTTGCCGGATTGGCTAGATTTGAGCAGGCAGACTGAATGGCTTGATTGGCTCTCGCAAACTGTGATTGGTCAACCAAGCCAGGTCGTCCGGGTTCCGAGTTTGGATCAGAAACTCCAACAAGATAGGCAGCCTACAAAAGAGAAAAGATACAGAAAATGACAAAAATCGAAGTACCTAAAGTTCTGGAGTAAGAAGTATTCAAATTCATGAAAAATACACGAAATGTTAATATTACTTTTTCAGTAACTGTTTATAGTTGAATACTCTATTTCACTTCATCTGAGATGAAATCTAGTTTTCTATTTTGATATATTTTATATCTCCTTACTTGGGATGAGACCATGGCTTCTAGTTGAATATTCTATTTCTCCTACCTGGACACAAGACTTATCCGTCAAGTTGAATATTCTATTTCTCCTTACCTGTGATGAAGCCTCAGTCAAGCCACATACAGATCCAGCAAAGTTATGTACAGCCACACAGAAGTCTTCAAGTTCTCCCTGCTTGGCATGGTTAGTAATTCCTGTCATCGCCTCTCCTAGAGCCTGTCAGATCAAAACAAAACGAAAATGATCAAAATTTCTGAAGTTCCTTAGAAAACATAAATACTGGTTTTTTTATTAGTTATTGATAGTGGCACTGTAGCTGATATACAGCCAACTCAAATGGAGCAAATCATATCATAAATATATACCACAGAATTTTTTTTTGCAATGCAGAAATGTCAGTGAAGCTTAAGAAATTGTGACAGTTGAATAAGATGAAGTGCAAGCATATAGAGTGAACATGACACAGTAAACATATACTATGTATATCAATAGAAGATTAAAAAAAAATTTCTCAAAAAGAAAAATTGTAGTTAGAGAGAATAATGCAATTGTCAAGTAATTACATAAAACATAATTTGATGTTAGTAGAATCACCGTAACCAAGACAAGATAAGCAATTAAATAAACAGTTGTCAGATAGCATTTATTCCACACCCCTTTGAATTAATTATGAACTGTTCTAGCCTTAGAGTTGGAAATGTTCAAGTTTGTCAGGGGTGAATGATTTGAACTAAACATGAACAATATTTCTGATATCTATAAGAGTAAAATCAGACAGAAAATAAAACATTTCAACTGAAGTAAAAATAAAATCTTTAGAAATGATGTAAAACATTGATATAAAATCAAAGTTTATCCATGCTAAAAATAATCATAATAGAAAATAATAACTTCTGTGCTAAAACAAATAGAAATGCACATGCTAAAACAAAGATGAAATGTGTAAGAAGAGCATGGAGTGTGTGGTATGTCAAGAATACAGTGTGAGTTGTGTTACTTGGCCAGGGGGAGACAACTGTGTACAGGATCGGAAAACCAGAATGGCAATGTTTATAGGTAAATTGTTGTATTGGTACAGTTGTAAGGGTGTAAGGCACAAGTGTGGAGATAAAGTCAATAGTTCCAGAAGGATAGTGTCTACAGACAGCAGGAAGATGTATATATTTTATGGGTAAATTTAAGAAATTTTTAAGAAATTAATCTGTGTTTTCTAAACATATCCAAAGTATTTATAAATAAAACTTTACATCAACTCAAGAGTTATTTTCCCAAATTAAATTTTCATACATGATTTAATGATATTCAACATTAACAAAAAACAACAATAATTAACATAGTTGAATTAAATTATGATGAAAATTCTGACATTTCTAAAATCTTATACATTTTCAAAAGTTCAAACATCATACATTGAGTTATATATTGATAACTAAGATTATTCAAAACTACATTAAACTAGATCATTTTTTTAAACTATCTATTAATTGAACATATGATTTTGAGGAGGGCATATGATGTTTGCATGCCCACAAACAAACAAAGACACCCAGCAGGAATCCCAACATTTATTCTGTTTTTACATATTGATTGGCACTATGCTATCATGTGATGTAATTCATTTGATTGTAACCTTATGTCACATTATTTTCCATAGAAAACAATGTGATGTTTTCACACAGGCTCATGATAAAACAATAATTACCTCAAGAGCAGACAACTCTGCTATATGTAAAGACAGAATACCGACAAAGAAAGGGGGGTAATGTGTGAAGGATAGATTGGTGTTTGGTGTGAAGTTGAAGTCACAACATAAACATCTGGTCTAACAAATGAAACAATAAACAAAAGGGGAAACAAACAAAAACAAAACTTAGTGTTACCCAAATATGCCCCTGGAAAATGTCTTCAAATGCTACACATCACAGTCGTAGGCTCAAGTAAACAAATAATGTTAGCCAATGAAAAAACATAACACAATCAGTATTAGCCAATCAAAAATGCACTCACAAGACAAAGGATTAAATAAAATACATTCAACCAATCACAGAAGATGTTACAAGCAATAAGTCAAGATATCATTTCATCCGCAACAACAGAGTTTTCAATAGAATTCATTCAACAGACTTGAACAATTAAGTAAGACAAAAAAAAAAAATCAAATTAATGAAATATTTACATAAACATTTCAAACAACGATAGCAATACATGCAGAGTTTAATCATAGAAATCTCTTTCTTAACTTGTAGCGTTTCTTTTGTCTATGCTCAACAGAGTTTCAATGTCTAATATGACGATAAAACTTTCAGAGTTTTGAAGTATGATTATCTAAAATATCTTTTATTTATGAAAACACAAAATATGTAAACTAGTAAAAAATTTAAATATTTTGACTTTGGGTTAAAATCCATAGTAATGAAATTAAAATGGTTAAACACATCACTCAACAAAGTAATAGTAGCATAAAATGTTTGATATAAATTAATTAGAGCTGAATTATATAATTAATAAAGAGTAAATAAGTAAATTTATTAGAGTAATAAATTAATTATCAGAAATAACACAATGTATGAAAGGGGAATACAGCATTAAACATGTAAAAAATTACCTTATTCTTCAGAGATTGTTAAAGTAGGAAATAAAATCACAAAATAAACCATTTGCTCAGAAAATATAACTAAATCTAGAAAAAAATATTAGTTTATCAAAAAGTAGATCTAAACAATAAATTTAATTTGATAATAGCAATGCATTAGTAAAGACAGAATTGAAATGGTTCTATTTCCAATATAAGGCTGGACATTCAGAGATGCATGTACAAAATCCGAGCACATGTCAACAAGATTCCAGTATGTTTAGAGAGTTCAAGCTTAATACCAAACAACAGGCTGACAAAAGATAGTATAGTGACAGGTTACAGTATATCCATGTCAGTTAAAACTTATCCAACAATAGGTTTCAACAATGTTTTCTGAAGCAATTCTAATGCTATCCGGGCTTTTCTTCGCATAGAACAGTTATATGAATTTCAAGAAAATTTCTTATTCTGAACAAAAGGAATTACTGATTTTGTAATGTATATTAACAAATAATCTTCAGTATTTCTTTTTAAATTTCAATCTGATGCCAAATATTAGCCCAACCAGAAAATTCTATACAACTTCTTTTTAAATATTATCAAAAATTATCTTTGTATTCATATTAATATGTATTCAAAACTACACTGTTTGAGCATCCATGGTAAAGATGATTAGTAAACTGTGATGAAGCCAGTCCAAATATATTCTCTAAACTGTGCTGTTAGGCTTCACAGTTACATGTATATATATGATTAAATAACAGCATTTGAGCATTAACAGTATAATTTCACACAACCATTTCCAAAGCAATTACAGCTTGCATAAATAATGTTTGATATACATGCTACCTCTTTAGCTTCATTCTCAAGACCTGAACTTATTTTTTAAAAATTCATCACTTTTTTTTCTGTGTGATCCTCTATCACTGTAGATGATATCATGTCAAACTAGGTCAAGCACAAGCCAGT
Source organism: Argopecten irradians (assembly GCF_041381155.1). Taxonomy (NCBI): domain Eukaryota; kingdom Metazoa; phylum Mollusca; class Bivalvia; order Pectinida; family Pectinidae; genus Argopecten; species Argopecten irradians. Next base: position 18,652,758 of record NC_091146.1, read on the forward strand.
ATTCTTAAACTAGGTCACAGTGACCTACTTACCTTGGATTTCTCCATGACGGACTCTAGACATTCAAAGTAAGTCATGTCCGATACTGGTTCATTTGCACTATCTAACAAACTCCTCATAACCTAGGTGAGAAAGAAAATCATATTTTGTTTTTCAAAACATAAAGTTTTAACAAAAAAATCATTTTGTTATCTCAGTTTTGTAGCAGTAAAATAACATAAAATGTGTGTATCAAGATTGCATTACAATTTTGTTGTTGTGATAAAAGTCACACAAAGTATATTTAGTCGGCGAGTGGTAGATTCGTGGAACTCCCTTCCAAACTTCGTAGTAGAAGCCCCTACTCTGAACTCGTTTAAAAACCGACTGAACACTCACTGGAATTCAGTACCATGTAAATTTTACCCCAGTTTTTATATGGCACAACCGGACAATAACTTAGTAAATGAACAAAACGCGCCACAACTAGCTGGAACCAGCTAACTACGGTGTCTAAGAAGAGGTAACAGGTAACAGGTATTGTCACAGGGTGAGGGTAATTATAAAAAAACAAATTTAATCATTCAATTTAGTTGTATTTAGATATAAAGAGTTCCAAATATAGTAAGAGGATTACTATTTCATTGACAGAATAATTATGTATATCACTTGAACAGATTGATCAACTTTATTTCACCAAGATTGATTTATTGATCAAGTAAAAGTACTTCACTCATGGGGAAAATCATGCGATCAGAAAACTGATCCAAAAATATATTTTTAATTATATTTTAAGAATCAAATCCACCAAACACTAGTAACCAATTGTATGACCATTTATTACAGTAGTCCACTGCTAAAGCTATCTATCTAATTTGCGTACCTCGATCTGACGAAGGGCGTTGTCACATTCCTTCTGTCCAGGAGCTGATACAGTACAAATTGTGATGAGTTGATTAATGCTCTCTGTCACAGACCTATACAACAAAATAATTCATCAAATCAATGAATTGACAAATCATGTGATCAATCTGAAAATGTCATATTACACCTCTTTGGAAACCTTACACAAATTGTGGTCAGATTTTTCATATTGTGTCATCAAACATATGCCTGGTACAAGTTCAAATGCCCTAAGGCAAATTAAATGAACTTTGACCCTCAGTTCAATTTTTAAACTTTCTGCATCTGACTGAATTTTAAATTGGTAATTTTCATGTGAAGGAACTTCAAGTTTTATGGGTGTTTTTTCTATTTAAATCATTGATGTAGGTCCATATAGTCTAATTATGTAACACAGGTTAAGTGAAAGAATCTTCAGTTGCTTCAAAAGTCATTGAGTCTAAAAGAAAGTCTATGAATTAATGTTCTAATAAACCATTGAATTCAACTACTGTAATAATCTGAGGGAGGTGTCCAACTTTACCTGGCGGCCTGTTGAAGCAGGTTTTTAGCATTAGGTGCATTAGGATCCGCTAGCACAGACTTAGCGGCCAGGAGAAGTTTACTGGAAACCATGGATACACTCTTCAAACCTCCAACGATCTGTGATTGTGTGTCTGTATCTTTAGACTTGCCAGCCATAGTAAGACCTAAAAGTGAAAAGAGAAGTTATTTCATTCATTGTCATATTCTCCAGGATCACAAAACAGTCTGAAGTCTACAAGAGTCTTTAGTTTAGACATAGACAACCACAGACGTTATAAAAAGTTACGTCACTTGGGATAAAGGACATTGATCAAATTGGATGTATTTTTCTTTTAACTTTAGATCATCTGGAACTAGTTCAGAAAGGAATTCAAGAATTATTACGTATTGCTTTTTTGTGGCTTATTTCATGTTGTTTTAACAGCCAGGGTAATTCAAGGTTAAACCAGGATTTTGGTGTATAGGAAAGCAGGAGTATGCACTTTGAAATGTGGCTGTGATGTTAACCAAGAGAAACTTGCTCACCTGTCTGTACAAAGGTGCGGTAGGTATTACTCACCTGTCTGTACAAAGGTGTGGTAGGTATTACTCACCTGTCTGTACAAAGGTGTGGTAGGTATTACTCACCTGTCTGTACAAAGGTGTGGTAGGTATTACTCACCTGTCTGTACAAAGGTGTGGTAGGTATTACTCACCTGTCTGTACAAAGGTGTGGTAGGTACTACTCACCTGTCTGTACAAAGGTGTGGTAGGTACTACTCACCTGTCTGTACAAAGGTGTGGTAGGTATTACTCACCTGTCTGTACAAAGGTGTGGTAGGTATTACTCACCTGTCTGTACAAAGGTGTGGTAGGTATTACTCACCTGTCTGTACAAAGGTGTGGTAGGTATTACTCACCTGTCTGTACAAAGGTGTGGTAGGTATTACTCACCTGTCTGTACAAAGGTGTGGTAGGTATTACTCACCTGTCTGTACAAAGGTGTGGTAGGTATTACTCACCTGTCTGTACAAAGGTGTGGTAGGTATTACTCACCTGTCTGTACAAAGGTGTGGTAGGTATTACTCACCTGTCTGTACAAAGGTGTGGTAGGTATTACTCACCTGTCTGTACAAAGGTGTGGTAGGTATTACTCACCTGTCTGTACAAAGGTGTGGTAGGTACTACTCACCTGTCTGTACAAAGGTGTGGTAGGTACTGCTATATCTGTTCGAGGAAGTTGCCAGTTCCTGTGCTGTACCACGAGATGAGGTTACAATATCACTGGCAGCCTGGTTCAGGTTCACAGCCGAGTCGTTCATGTCACTCTGAACCTCTTGGAAAGTCTTGGAAGAAGTTGGGTACTGAAATTTGATTTGAAGATCATTTAATGAATACATTGGCAGCAATTTGAAAAGAGTCACAAAAACAATTCAAGGTCTAAAGTGTGGCAGATTACAGATTGTACAAAAACATGAAGTTTTTTTTTGTCTGACTGTGGAATTATCACACAAGCTCAATCTGGTTTTTTTTTCAAACAACAGAAACTTGTCTGGTCAAACACTCCACTTGTTACTAATTGAAAACTCTTTTTAAAGGGGCACTACCTTTCCGAAACAAATTTTGGTTTTCAAAATTTGAATTTAAAAGAAGATTGATAATTTTGCAGAGCCACAAAAGTTACTACCACAGAGTTAATACTAAACTTGAAATCACCTCCTGAACCATTTAATCGAAATAAATCAACTGTTAATATTGATAATTCTGGTCGAAAAAATAACACATTATTTATAAAAATTATGTTACTCAGGGGATCATCATAAGTGTAGCATTATCGTAATGCTACTAAATTTTGCGCCTCTGCAAAATTGTCAATCTCGTTTTAAATTCAAATTTTGAAAACCAAAATCTGTTTTGGAAAGGTAGTGCCCCTTTAAGACACTTTTGAATATGCAGAAAAGCGATAATGTTTTCTACCATAGAATGTAAACTGATATAAAAGCCTCAATAACAGGCTTGCTTTGTTAGCTCAATGACCTTGGCCTTACCACCATTGTTTAACATGACCTTGACCCTACTACAACTGTTTAACATGACCTTGACCTTACACTGTTTACCTTGACCTTACAGCCTTTATTTAAGATGACCTTGACCTTACCTCTGATGTTGACAGGGCTTGACTGGATTCCATGATATGTCGTACTGCATTGTCGACATCTCTCTGTCCAGGGAGACAACTCACGCAGTTGTTGAGGGCATTCGACACTGCCTTGGCAACCTGTAGAAAAACACAGAAAATGAATAACTATTGATGATAAAATGATGGCAAGTTTGATGACAGGCTTACCTTCTGTGAGTAAAGATGATATAATGAGCTGTTATGGTTTCATGATGCAACAAGAATTAGATTGTGTAAAGTTGATTTTTGTATGAAGTCTAGGCTATTTACATTTGAAATACTATCACCACCGGGCTCAAGTCTGTACCTTTGAAAAACTTCAAAAGATACTGAATTTTGCAACTTTAAATAAGTCTGCAAATTCAGCAAAATTGATATGCATCAACGAAAATTAGCAACTGTACAATAGCTCCATTTTACCTGGTTAAGCCTGGTCTGGTTATCGGGGTTGTCTGGGTTATTGAGGGCCAGTTTAGCCTCCTCCAGTAACCGCGTAGACTTGTCGATAACGTCTCGTGCGCTGTCGATCACCAGTAACTGTACTTGTCTGTCTTCTGTAGTGGCTGCGACGCCTCGTGTGGCATCTGTCAACACTCGCATCACATTGGCGGTGTCACGAGCAGCTATTCCGACGTAATTATCATTACCCTGTATGGGAATATTTTCATATCATATATTAATCAATGTGAAAACATTGCCTACCACCCTTAAATTGTCTATTATCTTGACTACAGTTTTTGGTGTATCTCCTATACATATAATGACAACAGACCTAATCTTATATCTGTTTAAATCATCTTAACATTATTTGATCATAAATTTCTAGAGATACATAGCAGTGATTTTTAGGAAATCAATTATCATTAACTGGTTCTTGGACATTGTGTTAATTTTTATTTATAAGTGTCATGTTTTTTCTCAGAATTAGATATTTACAATCCTGATGTAAATACTTTTTCAGATCTAGAACTAAACAAATACCTAAATGCAGGGAGATGTTCTTGATAAATGCCTCAATCAATTTTTTTAATCTCTCATATTTCAAATTCAATAGACGCTAATCCCATTAAGTTGCCACAACTCTGATGTCTCATATTCCTATAGAAGCTATTCCTAATAAGACCATACACTATGAATTATATTTGTACCTGTGAGGCCGCTGTGAGAAGCTGTGCCATTGCCGACCCGACAGACTTAGACGTTGTCCCTAGTTTCTGTGCCGACGACTCGGCTGTCTCATCAGGTAGAGGAACCAGCCCGCCGGCCTCTGCTGCCCTTCGGTACTCCTCTAATTCTTTATCCAGAGCAGTCAGATGATCAAGAGCGCTGTCCACCTCTAGTGATCCGTAAGCTTCTTGTGCCCTGGCCGCAGCCGTCCTGAGTTCGGCCAGAGCAGTGGACATGGCCTTACAGCTCTGATTCATGTTCCTGGCTGAAGCTTGGTCACCGACAGAAGGTGCGGCAGCATTGGCTGCGGACACCAGGCCACTGGCTGGCTATAATAGTGAAAGTATGGAAGTAATTAGTCAACACATCTCTGTCTATTTCGAATATTCTATTTAAATTTTGTTTTCAACAAACGCAGCAGAATATTCTCAAGGGGAGATAACCTAGCTGTAATTGTATTGGTCAATATATCTCTGTCTATCAGACTATGAGCATTTGTTAATATAACATTTATAGATACAAACTCCTGGGTGGTGCCAATACTACGTGAAGTCTTCATATTCACTTCATTAAGTTCCAAAGGTTAATATATTTTATTGTATACATTTGATTAGCACCAACATGTCTGTACAAGTTCTAATTTAAAAAGCAATTTACCAATATGAAGGTACATTGTATTTGCCTAATTCTCTTTACCTATATATTAAGGTATTTGACTAATTCTTTTTACTTATATGAAATTCTGATGATACCAAATCTGTTTTTCGGTAGTATGCAGTCATTAGGTTAAAAGATTACCTGTATAAAGTCCTGACTAGCGTTGATAAGGTTGAGTTGGGCTGAGGCACTGTCTGTATTCTTGACCGACCCCTGGAATCCCTGGACCAGTCGTGGTAACTGTTCATTTACCTCCTACAGATAGAAAACACCAGTTAATACAATCTCTTCACCTCTCAAACACACTGAGTAGTACTTTAAAGAGTTCAGACAATCAAAGAAATACAAATACAACCAAGGGCAGCAACTCTTGATATCCTATTAAAATCAAATTAGATAATCAGAAACTGTGATTCTATACTTATTTGAACGAATGACCTATATTATAAACTTCATACTGATGTATAAACTTTCATCCTTGACTGTGTCGTACAGATTATGTCTTAACTTTGATACTGTATCAATGACCTTGAACCTTACTTTACAGGACTGTGTCAGTTGTTGCTGGGATACCTTACAGGTGTTTGAGTTAGACTTGTTGGCGGAGGATGATGCGTTCACAAGTTGTGTAGCGGCTGTGGCAGCCTGTCGGGCGGCGTGCTGGAAAACAAAAGATGGTTTAAATCGTCACCTTACACAAGGTCAGTAATACATGGTTTCAGGAGGAACATATTATGTAAACTGTTAATGTTTTAACTTCTTCGGATCCTTCCATGGTACTATTGACTGTGTGTTGCTATTTTTCTTTTATCATTTGTACTTTTTCAAGTTATAAATATTTTCCTTTATACAAAATGTACATAACACTGTATGACTGTGTACTGATCTCAATAAACAAAGTACTTTCCTTAACTTGTTGTTGAATATTAAATGAAGAACTCTTTTTTCTTTAAGATTTTAACTGAGTAGTACAATATTTTCCAAATAATTTTTTCTAGGGTTCTAAATTTAATGAGGAACTCTTGCCTACCTCTAGTTTCATCACGATTCTTTTCTTGAGTGCATTACTGGCAGCTACGTTGGTGGCTGACCTCAAGTCCTCGGCGGCCGTCTTCAGGCCATGCTGCTGCATAGCATCGTTAGGGTTAGTGGCACAGCCCTGTTTGAGGATACAGAAAAACACGTTTAAGTTATATTCCACAAAACCTGTTGTTACTGGTATACATTAATATTCATGGTTTTAAAAAGTATCCAGAATTATGAAGAAACTTTTCAAATCAAAATTAAAAATGTACCACAGATAAAAATGTTTGTAATACGAAAAAGTCACTTACCACTTATAAGAATGAGACGAGACAGACATAAGTAACATTGTTTAATGGCATATGGAATTGACAGGGAGCCATACATATCCACACGAACTATTTCTATTCAAAGTATTACTGTGACATGTTACATTTTGGTATGTTATAAAATTTCCAATAACATCATTTACTCCTAAATGTCCTCCCCATACAACAGTGACTTACCTTGGCAGCCTCCACCATCTTGGCTGTAGCGTCAGCCAGTGCCTTGGCTGCAGCCAGGAGTCTCTTCTGTGTGTCTGTGTCAGAGTGTCCCTCTGCCTGTTCTCTTATCGCGTTCACAAGGTTAGAGGTCGCCTGTAACATAGACAAGATTGTGAGAAAAACATGACGACCTGCATAAATCAAATCCCCATTCTATTTGCTGTCAGCTTGATAAATGTTTTGAATATAGTTTTAATTTGGCAGGCACAGATCAACTAAAATTTTGACAATATATCCAGATTTTACTGTATAAAGGCAATTCATAAATACTTCAACTTATACAGCTTTCAATATTACAAAGACACAATAGTTCAACATATGAATTGAGATCTGGCTAAAATGCAGACTTAAGTCAAAAATTAAAAAGTTTTTCTCCTTATGTAACCTATATGAAAACTTTTTAGTCAGTTTTGGACTAAAGTTTGTTTTCGAGAAATTGGGACCTGTTCTCATTTCAAATAAAGCTGTATATTTCATCTCCAAAGTTAAAGGTGAAATGAGCTTGACTGCATAAGAGTAATAACAGCTTCTGTAAATGATGGTAGTGTCCCTTTACCTGAGCAAGCTGTCGGGCCTGTTTGACCATTTCATGGGCATCACCAACAGAACTAAACAGACGGTCAGTCACCGTCAGAATGGTATCTACGGCAACCTCGTGAGAATCTGATGCCTGTAACAATTGAATATACAATTTTCAAAGAAGATAATGCGAAGTTCTTTAAACAATAAATGAAGAAAATGATATACATAAAGCAATATTAAAAGAGAACATTTGCTTGATTGTCTCCCTTTATTTAGCACCAAGAAACTTTGTAACATCTAGGATAAAGTGTGTTCTATAAATTTGTTTTTGAAGGAGAGATAATGAACAAAGTATGCCATGTGTAATCACCATTTATGGCTTATTTGTTTGATTGTTTCCCTATAATTATTACCGTATTTCACTGTTAACACAAGCTTGCAAATATAATCTGTTCTTACGGTAATTTCAATCAAAGGAAAGTTATAATTATCATAATTCTGAACAAAAGAATTGGTGTTTAACATCTTGTATTGATAGTTCAACATTCTCTTAATCCTGCCAGTCCTAGCTATCCCCTTATATGTACCTGAGCTGGTCCTGCACCCTTTTTAATGTGTTCCAGCATGTCTGTGAGGGCCTGAGTGAGTTACAGCTGTGGCAGCAGCCCCTAGGTCCTGTAGTAGCTTGTCCTCTTTACAGGCCTGTTGGGCGGCCTCTACGATTCCCTCAACTGACCGAGCGACCTGTTTGGCTGCGTCGATCAGCTGCTCCTGGCAGGCTGGACTGCTGATTGTTGGAGCTACAACCTGTAAACATGGTAACAGTTGATTTTTACCAGTTCTGATAATCTCTGAAATCAGCAGACAATTAAGGGAATGATGGAAACAATGGATGATTCTATATTTTATGCAAAAAAGCCTCATCAAGACAGAGAAATTATCTTTACTATTGATATTTATTACTAAGCTGAATATCCTACACAAATGGAATATCATGTTTGTTGGTCCCTGAATATATAAAAAAAAAAAAAAATAAATTGAACACACTGAAAAATCCCATGTATTTGGGCAGGCGATTGTTACTAATAAACATCCATTAAAGGAATCAACAAGCATGCTAACCATTAACCATAAACTTATTCATCCCTGAAAACACAATAAGACCCTTCTAAATCAAAGACTAAATCAGTCCATTATGAAATTTCAGGGGTGAATGAGTTGGGCTGTATTGATTACCAATTCATTTGTTATTTTCTATTCTTTATTCCTTTGTCCTCACTGATCCTACCTTGGTGCACGAAACCAGCTGAGATGTAGCCAGGGCACAGCTTGTTGCTGAGCTGATAACCTTGTCACGTTGGGCCTGGTCCTCTGTCGTACTGGCAACATTCTTGGCCTTTAGGACAAGCTGGGCAGTGGCATTAGCTACAGCCTTAGCCAGGGCTAGCAGTGTTTCCTAGCAACCAAAATAGTATGGTGTTAAAACAATTGCTAAAGTTTCCATTTACTGGCGACATTGGCCATGGCAATTAGCATGAAAGATATTTAACATTTCATAAACAACAGAAAGCTACCAGAATGCAAGCATTTATCGATAATGTCTTAGTACTAGATTATCTCCCCTTTGTTTTAAATCCAAGAAAGGAAAAATCAGACAAATTGTAGTGAAAATGTCATTTTTTTTTAAAGTTTAGTTGTTAGAATACTGACATTTGCATCTTTTCCTCCAATTTGCACATCAAAGTAACATACAATTTCTATGATATATTCAGTTCCTTTGGATTTACTTCTTCTTATCTCAATTATGATGTTACCTATCATCCTAAAGTTGCACATTTAACAATAATAAAGTATATATTACCTGGTAGTGTCTGTCCATGTCCAGAGCTGACTCCCCGACGCCCTGCATCACCTCCTGACTAGCCTCACCTACTGTCTTAGCCGCAGTGATCAAGTTCTGTCTCGACTACAAATAAACAGTCATATAAATTAGGAAAACCTAATCCTGACTTTATTTTGAATAATTTAGGGATGTTTTTAAAATTTGTCATTTCGACAAAAACTCTATCAATACAACAATATGAAATTGTCATTATCTTTGACTATTTTATTAGTTATTTATGACATTTGAAAAATATTCGATTTTCTAGATTTAGTTGGTTTTTTTAAAGAATTTAAGCATAATATTAAGCACATGATTTCTTTCTGAGTTCAAAAAGTCTAAAACTGAAACTATTGAACCCCAGCTAGAGAAATCCTTACATCTTTAGAGTTTGGTCCTGGTTGAGCAGCGTTCAGGAGGTCAGTGAATGCTCCGGCCAGTTGTTTGGCTGCGCTCAGAAGTCGGTTCCTGGAATCATCGTCATCCTGAAGAGCAGCAACCATACGCACGTCGTGGCTGAAGTCTCCCATATTTGATGTGCTATCGGGATATAAAAAAGAACTAATGTCAGAAACTAGAAATTATCTAGACATAAAGTTAGACCTCTCTATAAAGACCACTCAATAGAAAAGATGTCTCTATAACTAAGTGGTGCTGTCCTGTAGAGTTATGAGTCAATTTGTTATATGTTACACCTCAAAGTTTCGGAATTAAATATTCAAATTGGTTTTTGAAAAAAAATTTGAATTTAGAATTCAGTTCTATAAGTAACACTTTGTTAGACTTGTAAGACTTAAATTTTGATATAAGTGTACACATACATCTGGGCGACTGCGGCACCAACATTGTCTGTATCCGGCTCGTCATCCCCGGCAGACAGCGTCACCAGCTGAGCGGTGGCAGCGTTCATGGCCGCCAGCTGAGCGCTCACTTTCTGTCGTGAAAGATCCAACTGATTCTGTCTCCATTTCTTGGATGCCTGAAATAAAGTAAAAACATAAAGAAATTAAAAAAAAAATAATAATTTAAAATGATTTGCTGGTATACACTTTGTATTATAAAGAGCATATATATACTAGTCATCAAATTGATAAAATTTAATTATTATTTTGATAATAGCGAGCAAATAACATTCAAAAATAGCCCAAGAATTACATCATTTATATCAGAAAACTACACAAATCAGTTCTTCTTTAAATACCATTCTAATTTAAGTCTGATAACCATCAATTGACTTTATGTAACATTCCTAGATTTATCTTATTTAAATTTCAGAATTTAAAGGTCTTGAGTTTCACAAATCATTTTCATAAATTCAGTTTCCATGACATTTGTTCTGTAGAATTCCTAAGTTTCCTTGGGATGTATACTTACAGCATCGTCTCCGAGGTGAGGAAGTGTCATTCCACTATCAAGAGTAGACTCGTCACGCTTGATTGACAACACGCCCTCGTCAATCGAGGAGATGAGGGCACGCTGTGAGGACGTCAGTGTGAATTCATGGACGCCCTGGCTCTGTGTTAGATACAAACTAGTATTAAAACTACGAAGATTTAAGTTCTATCAAGAGAACATTTCTAGAAGAAGGATCTCAGGTGAAGAAATCAAATTTGAATATCCTCATATAAAATCTCACATGAGGAAAAACAATATAAGATAATAAATGAAGAATATAACCATAACAAAACTCATTTTATAGTTTAAATAACATAATAAAACAGCATACAGATGAAATATATTAATTTGAAAGAAAAGAAATATTAATCATATGGAATTCCTTGTTATGCAAAACGCTAATTTTAAAGAAAGTACATTTTGTATTTGAAAATATTTTTTTTTTTTAAAGTTTCCAGAGGATTTAAACATTTAGTACAAAGGAATTCCTTGTTATGCAAAACGCTAATTTTAAAGAAAGTACATTTTGTATTTGAATTTTTTTTTTTTTTTTTAAAGTTTCCAGAGGATTTAAACATTTAGTACAAAGGTTAACATTGTATCAACAGCTCCTTATGAAACTATGATCATACAGGCATAAATTCAAACATGCAGGGCCACAGGCAGTTTTTTAAATCTCAAAAAATTATTTTAGTTAAACCAGAAGAGAATTTTAATAGGCAGCTGATGCAGGTGATCTCACATACCGCATTGAACCTCAGCCAGATTGACATATCGCTAAGCCACTCAATATAACTTGGAAATTTTAAATCAAACTTTGGTACATTAAGATGTTAATATCAGGATACAATTTTTCCAATGAGCGGAAATCAATAAACTTAAAATAATTTTCCACATGCTTTCATAGATGTGTTTGGATGAATTTTAATCTAGTTCTCCTAATTCTTGCTTCTGAAACTGAATGCAAGATTGAGATTTTCTTGTGGCTTCAAGCATAATTTGTTTGTTTGTTTGAGTTTTACGGCCCATCGACAACTAAGGTCATTTAGTGCCAAACAACAAGGCAGGCATTAATATCAGGATATAAACAAGGACTGTATCTAAAAGATCAGGATAAAATTTTTACCGAAATATCTGATGTATAAAAATCACACAAAAACAACAAAATGCAAACAAAAATATGTTCACTACATCTGTAGGTTAAACACCTAATCCATGGATAAACAAAATCAAATAAACTAAACATCATCATATGATTAATGAGAAATAACTAGAATCTATCCAGCAAACTCGCTTTACATGATAGGAACAATGTTAGTAAACATATATACTTGGGTCAAGCAAAGGTCATTTACCTAGTGAGGGATCTGTCAATCAAACTCAGAAGCAAATCATACACTCAGTATTTCAATACTCCCAATTCTTCAAATTTCTCAGTTGTCAGATTCTGGTTTCAAGATCCCAAAATGATATAGATGAAGTACATTTTACTGTTGATTTGTCCAACCTTTCGGTGATTGTAACGTCATCTTTTGATGTTAATTTTAAGACATTTAAATCACTAAAAGATGGGACTAATCAATGGAAAATTGTACTTTACCCACATTGTTTTAGGATCTCAAAACAGCCGTATTAAATTTCTGAAGAGATTGTTTTTATAACATTTACTTAAAAGTCATCCTCCAAACTCCTTCCATATTTTAGATGTCACTTATATTTTTTTAATCTAGTTTTACAAATTCCCTCTTACTACCATATTTCCCATTAATAACCCATTGATAACACTGATTCCCATTTCCTTGATAAAAATTCCAAATGACTGACACCTTGATTTTATAGATGCTTCATCTCAATAACTCTTGTTTTTATTATACTTGTGGGTTTTTCAAAATTAGCTTTGTGATTCCCTGTTTAGTAATGCATACAGTTATAGCTCCACCCTATCCTCTCCGTGTTCAGTAAGGTATATAAACATAGCTCCGCCCCTCTTAACCATTGCTCCGCCCAATCCTCTACATATTTAATATCGTCCCCTTTTTACCATAGCTCCACCCTTAACCTCTATATGTTTAGTATAGTATACAAATGTAGTTCCGCCCCTTAGAACCATAGCTCCGCCCTTAACCTCTATATGTTTAGTATAGTATACAAATGTAGCTCCGCCCCTTTGAACCATAGCTCCGCCCTTAACCTCTATATGTTTAGTATAGTATACAAATGTAGCTCCGCCCCTTTGAACCATAGCTCCGCCCTTAACCTCTATATGTTTAGTATAGTATACAAATGTAGCTCCGCCCCTTTGAACCATAGCTCCGCCTTGACCTCTAGGTAATTAGTAAGGTATACAAACTTGAGTCACACCTGGTTGTTTTCATGCCTCACATGCATTGAGTTTGACACCTGACTCGACTGCATTGAGTCCATTGATCCTGCAGAAAAATTGGAGGGACCGACTCCTGACCTCATGACCCCTGGCATGGCGACGGACATGTGATCAGCATGGCTGACCTTGGCTTGGTTCTGTTTAATGATTGTAGCCCTGGATAAATAGAAATGAAATTATATCTCATATATTTAAAGCTTGTGGGAAACAAACAAATCTAGTCGAGAACACTCTAAATGATTTACTGTTACTTCTTTAGGGTAGATGGGGAACAAGTTACTGAATTAGGCACTTTGCTGCTGTATCCCTATATCACACTATAATGAACTTTCTGTTACACTATAATTCAGTGGACAACTGGGGTATAGGCCATGGGCTAGGAGGGTCCCACATGCACCCCCCCCCAAACCTCCGAACCAATATTTTTCTGAACCCTTATGACCCACTGATCACAAATCCAAATGTTAACATTGCATAAGTTGGGATGAACTTCCGGTTATGACGTCATCAAGATGGCCGCCATCTCGAATTTCACGAAAAATAGAAAAATAGTCATAACATTAACATTTTTCAACCGAAGTAGACAAATGAGGTACCAAAATGACCACAATAGAACAACAAATACATATCAGGACCAAAAAATCCAATATATGTAGTGATTTCTACGCAGGAAATGAAAAAAAATCGGATTTAAAGCTCAAAAATGGTGATTTTTCAGCAAATTTTTCATATTTTGTTTGACGCAGCAAAAATGTTTCCCAACAGCAATCTATTATTTCTAAGAAGTTTTTTGACCACTTGTCAATCAGTTTAAGCAACAAAAACAACAAAAACCAATGTTAACATCGTATAAGTTCCGGTTATGACGTCATCAAGATGGCCACCATCTCGAATTTCACTGAAAAAATGAAAAATAGTCATAACATTGGCATTTTTCAACTGAAGTAGACAAATGAGGTATCAAAATGACCACAATAGAACAACAAATACATATCAGGACCAAATAATCCAATATATGTAGTGATTTGAACGCAGAAAATGAAAAAAAATAATATTTTAAGCTCAAAAATGGTAATTTTTCAGCATTTTTTTCATATTTGGCTTGACGCAGCAAAATTGTTTCCCAACAACAAATTGTTATCCACAATCAGTTATTTGACCTCTTATCAATCTGTTAAAACAACAACATCAAAAATATATAGAAATGCAAAAAACGAATTATTGTTATACCCTCAATTTTATAGATTTGCAGCGTCTCAAAAATAACACAACACCTACTGATAGCGTAACAAATGTAACCTAAGCTAAGCCTGTGTTTCCGTTAATATCATTAAACAGTTCCCAAAGCGTTTGTGTCTTTGAAAATGAGCACATTCATTGTTTATTTCCTATGCATAGCATAAGCAAAATGTCATATGGTTACTACAATGTCACTAATATGTCTTTCACTGGTTCTCAATGATAACCATTATCATTGTGCGTGCTTTCTCGCCTCACTGACCTATCCACTGAAGAGACTCGGCATATCTGGTAGCTGGTACATGCAGTCCGAATCAGAGTACTCGAGATATCAGTATCCAATTCGTCGAAAGCCAGATCGACGTCTTCGATGTCGATGAGCTCATGTGACACTGCATTACCAGTGTTGTTCTAGCCTTTTATGACCCATCCATAACCAGAGTTCATATAAGGAACAACAGGTTCAGGGATGTGGGATCTCTTTCAGATTCTAACATATCGTACGTATATGCTGTTTCAGACTTCTCCGGCATAATGGAAATTACACCAGATGCACATTCTTCCAATGGTGGAATTGGTTCTCTTAAGCACATAACTCCATAATTCGTATGAAGTACTATTCATCAATCTTGTGGACCCTCGTGCAACCATAAATGGCACTGGTGATATCATCGAGGTCATTAAGAGGGCATAAATGTTAAATGTTTTTCATTGGTCTGACTTTTCCCACTCCCTTGAAGGTGCCGGTTGTGTCACATCTGGTGTATGCGCAAAGAGACCATTGAAGACTCTCCAGTAAAAAGTTCTCTAAAGTGCTTTCCAGACTTGGCAAAGAGTGAAACTTCACTGCAGACCTCATTTATGACCTCAAAGAATCCACCTGTGCCACCTATGGTCACTGAGGTTCACAAGAATTAGGAATTGTGCTTCATACGAATTAAAGAGAACCAACTCAACCCTCCGCAGAATGTTGATCTGGTGTCTTTTCCATCATGCCGGGGAAGTCTGGAACATCATATACGATATGTGAATCTAGGTGAAACTAAGTTGGAAACAGGAAGAGCTCCCACATCCCTGAAGCCGATGTTTCTGATCTTAACTCTGACCATGGACAGTTGACAAGTTAGAACCATGATGGTAACCCCGGTAATGTAATGTCACATCAGGTCACCGAGGTCGAAGACGACGCACAACGAAAATGATTAGCATTAAGAACTAGTGAAAGAAATATGTGACACTGTAGTAACCATCTTATATCTTGCGTTATACACAAGAAATAAACAATGGATGTGCTCATTCTAAAAGACACAATATGTTTCGAAAAGTGTCATGGTATTTACGTAACTTTAATTTGATACCCTATAGCTATTAGTTAGCGTTTTGCTGTAATAATTCATTTTGAGAGGCTACTAGTCTACAAAATTTCGAGCATGAAAATGGATTATTTTGAAGTCCCACTTAGATATTCAGCCAACTTTAAATTCAAATTTGTTAAGATATAAATCGTCAATAGTCAATGTTATATTCAGGAAATTCCAAGACACCAGGAAACTGTAGTGTTAGCGGTTTGGAAAAAATAACAATCATATGCCGCATCCGGTGATGTTTTGTAAACCAAATGATGGTATAACAAATCTCTGTTGCATTTCTATATATTTTTGTTGTTGTTGTTTTAACAGATTGATAATAGGTCAAATAACTGATTGTGAATAACAATTTGTTGTTGTTGGGAAACAATTTTGCTGCGTCAAGCCAAATATGAAAAAATGCTGAAAATTTACCATTTTTGAGCTTAAAATATTATTTTTTTTCATTTCCTGCGTTCAAATCACTACATATATTGGCTTATTTGGTCACGACATGTATTTGTTGTTCTATTGTGGTCATTTTGATACCTCATTTGTCTACTTCAGTTGAAAAATGCTAATGTTATGACTATTTTTCATTTTTCAGTGAAATTCGAGATGGTGGCCATCTTGATGACGTCATAACCGGAACTTATACGATGTTAACATTGGTTTTGGTTGCTTTTGTTGCATAAACTGATTGACAAGTGGTCAAAAACTTCTTAGAAATAATAGATTGCTGTTGGGAAACATTTTTGCTGCGTCAAACAAAATATGAAAAAATTTGCTGAAAAATCACCATTTTTGAGCTTTAAATCCGATTTTTTTCATTTCCTGCGTAGAAATCACTACATATATTGGATTTGTTGGTCCTGATATGTATTTGTTGTTCTATTGTGGTCATTTTGATAACTCATTTGTCTACTTCGGTTGAAAAATGTTAATGTAATGACTATTTTTCAATTTTTAGTGAAATTCGAGATGGCGGCCATCTTGATGACGTCATAACCGGAAGTTCATCCCAATTTATGCAATGTTAACATTTGGATTTGTGATCAGTGGGTCATAAGGGTTCAGAAAAATATTGGTTCGGAGGTTTGGGGGGGGGGGGGGTGCATGTGGGACCCTCCTAGCCCATGGCCTAGTAAGATATATTTCACCTCTAACATTAATAGTATCCAAGTGAAAAGGTGGGAAACAGAAAATGAAATACTAATTTTAGATGAATTGCAATCATCATGTCAAATCTTATAATCATTTGAAGGTGTTAGGACATCAAGTTATGATTAAACAAAAATTAAATTTTTTTGCCTTGTCTTGAAAACATTTTCACAGGAAAGCCCTCAAACATATTCCCTGATATAACCAAACTTACTGTCCAGGTGCGACGTTGTCCTCATACATAGGTGCCTCGTCAGTCCCATCTATTCCCAGGTGTTCTTTGGCTTTTTTCTTTAGAAACACAACAATCACACATTAAAGATAACAGAAAACATTGACAAATAGACTTCAATTCAGCTCATTTCATATTTTTTCCTGGTGCCTTTTGATGTCTACATAAATTTGTTGAAAAATAAAAAGCTTTGAAATGTTGTAAGTATTTTTTGATATTCACTAGTGCGTTTTTAATTTATAAACAATTCTGTTGCATTTTTAAATTCTGTTAACAACTATAGTAAGTTAAGGACACTATCAGCTTTGGTTGATGAAGAAGAGATGAAAATCTCAAAGAAAACCACTATCTGGCCCATGAAAGTATATATACTTGAAACAGATGGGAGGGGTGATGAGATAACAATAATCTAACCCTTTTGAGAGTTCTTTCACAAAAAATGAGAAACGAGACAATTAATCTTCCAAAATTTACTTTTCACTTTACAATACTCTCAAAACTATCTTTAGCAGTGGTGAGATAGATTTGAAAAAATACTGTAACTTCAATGACTATAAATTGAATATTTCATTCTCAATATTTTGTTAGATTTTGAAACCAGTTGACTCTTAACCCTCTTCAGGATGATGTCGATATAACCAGCGATGAGTCGCGAAATTTGTTCCCCTTCTTGTGTCTGTACAGAGTAGTAGGCATCAGAGTAATCACCGAAATCCTAAAATCAAAGGGAGACAAGTTAGATTCACTGAAATCCTAAATCAAAGGGAGATGACAAAGATTCACAGAAATCCTGAAATCAAAGGGGGATAATTTAGATTCATTGAAACCCTAAATTCAAGGGAGATAATTTAGTTTCACTGAAACCCTAAATCAAAGGGAGATGATGAAGATTCACAGAAATCCTAAATTCAAAGAGAGATAATTTAGATTCTCTGAAGGGAGATAACTGATTCAGCAAAATCCTGAAATTGAATGGAGATAACTCCTAAAATCAAAAGGAGTAGTAAATTTATAATCCTAAATCCTAATCCTAAAATGAAACAGAGATCATTTAGATAGGTTTTTTTTTTTATAAAATTAATGAAACATTACTCTTTTAAAAATAAAACATTTCGCAAATATTATATATGGGTGAATTCAGTAGATAACAGGAACAAATTCTATAGTACCTATAGTTGTACATACCAGTGTGAAACTGTTAGGTGAGGCAGCCCAGCGTCTCACAGTGGTCAAAGGCCAAGTCTTCATGATCTGTAAAACAAGTTAAAAACGTGATTTATCTATCATTTTACAAACATACACATCACTATTTTGTTATCACTTAACTCTGCTGGTTTGGTAAAATACTTCAAAATTGAAGCTAAAAGGTCACTGTGATTAAATTTTAATAACAAGAGATGAATCTGCTCAGATTCCGAGCGTTTTGTTAAGAAAATATTCTGTATTTGCATATTTCAGAGTTGTCGGTCCTTGTGGGAAGGTATTGGTTGTTATGTCATGTGGTTGCGAGCAACAACTTCCTTTTTTCGGAGTAAAAGACGTAAATGATGCCCGCAAAATAATGACATCACAATGGATACATATCCACAAGGGAGGTAACTCTGTAATATGCAAAGACAGAATATTCTGTTTCCTGATACACACCTCTTTGGTCTTCTCGTCCATTCTGACGACGCTCTCCTTCGTGATCCCCAACAATCGTGGCGTCAGTTTGTTCTTACCCTGCATCTTTTCCTGTAAAACAAACAAAATCAATAAATCCATTCAAAGTTATAACACAAAAGAAGCTGACATGTTATCATGTCAAAGACATTTTTATTTTCTTTACTTTTATACATCTAACAAAACTTTTATTGACTGCTGCTTTATGATGATGGAATTTCCACAACATTTTTATAAATAAAACTTCAAGAAACATGTTGCTGCTCTGGGCTTGTTTGTATTGTGCACATTCATTAGCATTTTTACTTAAATGTATTTAAATGGAAATAAACTTCAATAGCAATTTAAACAAAAGAAATTAAATATTTTTTGGTGCTATTAAATAAAAGTGATATATGTATTTCTTTGCTGCTGTCCTACCTTGACAAGGAAGAAAGTGATACCGTAAGTCTTCAGGGCACGACACTGCTGGGTGTACTTAGCCTTAGCTTCATACTCTGACAAACCTGTCCACTTCTTGTGTTCCTACAAGTAAATTACACAAAGGTTGATAAAAATATGTAAAGAATTATTTTGTACAAATATTTAATGCTTAAAGTTATGAGGGAAAATTATCTACAAAATTTGAAATCATCAATACTCAAAACTTTTGCTCGAAATAATATGTGGCACTGAATTACTAGACCAATAGAATCTTAATTTACATTGATAGACACAGCTGACAACACTTACTAGTTTTTTGTGATAACTTAGTTATGCTTTCATACCAATTTAAATGTTTCAATCTAAGCCTCTATGGTTCTATAATTTACCTGCATTTGAAAAAAAAATTTACAACAATTTAGTTTAGTTTCCTGATTTTTTAGAGTCTGCAAAATATGCATATCAAATTGCACAGTTTACATTAGCTCTAGCTTCTTTAAACATCAACTATCAAATGGTTGACATTAAAGATGATCCATCGCCGACAGAGCATAAATGACATTCATCATTTGAACAATAATTGGTGTTTAATCATGTATGCATATGTCTAACTAACACAAAAAATATACAAAAATAATTTATTTTGCTTTTGGTGCATGCACAATCAGTATTTCATTCCATATAGGATAAAGTGACTCTGAATTTTTCCGGGATGCAATTAATTATTTTTTATATTTTTAACCTATATTAAAATTAGAAGCTCAAACTTTTCAATGGTGGTAATGGTGTAAAGTAAGTAACTTTAGTAACTGAAGAAAAATACTAAATAATTTGCTCCAGTTTTTAATAGTGAAAAAATACTACTTGTCAGCGGTGGAGCATCTTTAAAGACTGTGTCACTGATTCTACGTTTATATTCTTGTCATTGTTCTAGAAGTGAGGGGGTACATTACTTACTGCGAAAATCTTCTTCTCTACCCCCTTCAGTTTACAGTATTCTTTGGGAAGAAATTCTCTTAATCTGAAAAACAAACAAAATTAAAGATTTTATATATCTGTTTGAAGTAATCTTTAATTTCTTTTTTTGTGATGCTTTCAGCTCATTCAAGCCATTTATGAAGGATTTTTCAGTGAAGTACATTCTCTAAATGCTAATGAGTCCCACAGGAAATTCCAGAGTCCCATGCATCACTGGGACAGAGAGCTGTTATTATATACAGATATTTGGTAAAGATAGGACTCATTTTCAGGATCATTTCAATTTAAACACTCAGAGAGATTATTATAATTCTACTTTTCATAACTTACTCAAAGAATCCTGATTTGTGTTTATTTTCTATGTGGTTCCCAAACTGAATCTGACACTGTAGGCCAGCGAACTGTATCGCCTCCTCCTGGGCCACAGGATGGGTGCCGTCTAAAATGGCGTCCCGGGACTAGATCAGGAAATACAGGTTGTAAACAAAACAGGTTTTAATCACTTCTCCTCACCTAAATCATTCCAAGATGAATCTGGAAAAGCTTCTAGACCAACATTTAAAAAGAAAAAATTTAGGAAGTCTTGAAAAAATTTGCCAGTCAATGAGTAGCTTAAAAGATTATCAGTGGTAATGTATCATTAATTATAATACACTCAACGAAGAGTTTTGCTGAAATCAGGTAAAAAACATATGTTGAAACAAATACTCATTAATTTTCCCATTTCAACGTTCACCTAGTTCCCATTTCAATGTTTACCTATGTGGTAATGTAAAATATCGTTAAAATTTGTGCCAATAAATAGTCACAAAGTCCATGTTTAGTGACTTTTCTTAAAATGTAAGGGGAGATAATCAGAATTGTCTCCCTTTGTACCCTACCTGGACAAATAGCAAGTTGAGTTGGATGGGATCACGCTGGTCGACGTTTTGGTCGGAGTAGAAATATTTTCTACGTAAAAGTAATGTGTCTTCATCATTAACGCCTTGTTCTCGTAAAGTCTTGGAATGATCCAACCATTCCACTAAAGAAAGAAATGAAAATTGATCAATTACTATTTGTGTTCTATATATGTTATCCGATGTAAAACTTAATTTTAAATGTCATCATTATCTATTAAACTTCAATGAATCACATTTCTCAGCAAATTAGCTTAAGATAAAAATTATTCCTTTTCTTAATTTATCAATATTTACTTATATCACAAAAGCAAGCAATAAATAGATCACCAATGGGCTATCAGCCATTTTCAATAGTAAACGTATAACGCTATAAGGTACACTAGAAAGTGTATGTCTTAGGTATACATTAAATATATTTAGTACAAAGTATCCAATAACAGAAGAAAGGTCTTGCATTTAAGAATTTCAATACTTGAGAAAATGGCAATTTAAGAGTACTTTAGGTTGCAAAGTCATCTAAAAACATTCTGTATCAACTAGATTTTGTCAGCACTATCTTACATTCATCATCTGTGTGAAGTTTTTTCCTCATTTCCTCTAACTTTTTCTGGTCCTTGGCGATGGATTTATCACGTTTTATTGTCATGGTTTTTTCTTTTTCATCATCAGCTAGATCGCGTACAAGTGAGTATTCCTCATGGTTGGCAATTCCTGGAAATTGAAAAAAAATTTTACTTTAGGTTTCCTAACATTTCCATAAGAACAACATACATTATAAAATTACTCAATCACCCCTAAAATTTCAACATGGACTGGTCTAGTGTTTGATTTAGAAGAGTCTAAATGTGTCTCTAGGGGTGAATGTGATAACTGATACTGACCGATACGTGTACAGATGGTGACCATGAGTTGACCCACAGTATGACTATCGTCCACCTGGAGTTTCTTAGCGTTGCCTTCGAGGGTTTTGATCTGTAGAATCCTCATCTTCTTTCTGTATTCTAATAGATCCTGGAAAACAAACATGAGATTTAGGTAAAATTTAGCATAAACAACAATTCTGTATTTGAGTTATCTGTCCTTGTAGGTAGGTATTGATTGTGATTTCATGTGTTTTCGAGCATCCTGTCATACTTTTCAGAGAAAACAATACTTTTCCTCACAAAATAAAGATGTCACAATTGATAACTACCCACAAGGAAGATAACTCTGTAATATGAAAAGTCGGTTTAGACATTTTTTAGAGATAAATCAAGTGTTTGTGTGTTTATGAAGAAGGACATCAGTAGCATACAATTAAAATTCTCTCTGTGTCTTCAACGTAAATAATATTTCATTCATAATTTATCTCTTGGATTTATTTTGTATTGACATGTACAATTTCCCTCTAAACGTCTTTGAAATGTATGAAACTTTGCAGGATTAACTTTTCAACCCAATAAGTGCCCAGTTTGTTTAAAGAATTGACAAAAATGAAAAAGGTGCTTTATAAGACAAAATTATTGCAAACCTATACAGTTTTGGTTTTTATTTATGCCCAGAAAATTGAAACTGAGACCTCAAAAGGAGGAGAGGGCGTTTATATGGACATGGGTGCTTATCGGGTCGAATATGAAATTCAGGTTTTTTATTGTGACTTTTGTCTAAATATGTTGGCTCTGGGTCATTTTAGGAGCTTAGAGGTTGGAGCATGTAGTAGCTGGTGGCTCCCAACTTTAAAATTTGTAGAAGGATTTAAATGTGTATTATTAGCTAAAAGAATTTAGGATGTTGTTTCCTTTTTATAACTGAAAAGCTACACAAGGCTTTACTGATAAACAAACTAAATTGTATCTGGTGAGATTTAATCTAATGTTATCAACTGATCAAGTTATAATAAAGAAATTAATTTGAACCATGAGATTGTCTAAAACTACAATGGAAACTCCTATGAATTTTAGAAGTTCTTAATTAAAAAAGAATTATCAGCTTCAAGAGCTGAACTTAAAAGTATATAAAATTGTAACCATCAAGATTTTGTCATAATAATTTCTAACTATTTGCAGAATTACAAAATATTCCACTCATTAGCGAATTGTATAATGGATCCAATTTCTCAAAATGTAAGTTTAAAGTGGCCCTCGTTAATGGGATATTTGTACCTCCTTCAACTGAAGAGCTCTTCCTGATTCACAGGAAGTGAACACACTCAGTTATACATTGCCCGCACCCCTTATATGTCTCAACTCTAAACTATTCATATGTGTGTACCCCCTATAGGGGTAGGTTACACCAAAGGACCTGTCCTCTATACATACATATGTGTGAGTACTCCTTGGGTAGGTTGTACCATAGTAGAATAGTAGGGTGGGGATGTGTGTGTGTTTGTGTGTGTGTGTGGGGGGGGGGGGGGACAGAGGCAAAGAGGTTAGTTATGAAAATTCTGGTGTTCTACAGTAAAAGATGCTTATAATTAAGTATGCTTACATCATGTTGATGGTTATAATATAGTGATTTTATTCCTTGTCAATGTCCCTATAAGATGCCTATAATATGTGTATATAACAAACTATCTTTATAATTAGGTAATTTTGTTGGTCCTAAGAGGTTAGTTTTATAACCATATTTTCTGTATATATATGCAAAGACAATGATGTCAATCTTATTGATTGGGAAAAGGATTCAGCTTTCGATCACATTTATTCTCTAATTTACAAAATTGAGAAGAAAACAACTGTAAGTAATTGTAAATTTTGGGAAGTTGTCTTGATTAATAAATTTTAACAGGAAATTACAGAATATTCTATCAAAAATTTCAACAAGACGAAGGTGGTCAAAATAATGTAGATGCGGACTAAATAGCACAAAAAGAAGAGACTGGGTGTTGACTCCTGGGAAATATGTGACGCCTCCTAAATGTCAAAATGAAAGTCCAAATGTGAAAGTGAAACAGATCAAAAAGATATGATCCTCTGTTCTACAAGTCTTCACATGTAACGAATTATTACAGAAAATGTTTTATAAATGCTTCATACAGCCATCTAAACCTAAATCCCCTCTTTCCCCAGATGAAAACACAATTGAATCCTTCTTATTCTATAGCTGGAAGAGTTCATAATGAAATTTAAGGGGCGAGTAAGTTAATTATGTCATGAATAACCTCAAAGTCAATGCAATGCTTCAATGTTCATAGATATTTGTACTTTTGTGATGAAAAGCCCTCCTGACATTTAAATTAAATCTTACACATATCAAAGTTTAAACCGATATTGATGTTTATTTACCTACATTATTATTTACGACTGGGTTTAAACACTTTCTATGACAAGGATGTATGCTTATTTAAAGCATTCAAAATGCATATTTTCATATTTGTACATGACTGTAAATGGATGTTTTAAATATTTCCATAAATAGTCATTTTAGGTCGAACTGGCGATGGTAAGGAAATACACTTTAGCCTGTCCCGAGTCACTCAAGTTGAAGAGCTTTGAAAATTAATACTGACAGAAACATTATAAACCTCTTCAAAATTTTGTCCTAGCTCCATCCTAATGCTAAATTCATGACCTTTGTCTGTCCTGATGCCAGAGTGTGAAAGGTCACATGAATCAAAGGTCAAGTATTGAATATCTCAAGATAATGAGATTCTCAAGTGAAAAAAATTTCCTCCAAGCATTAAGGAAATGCTTTACATATTATATTTTTAACTGTCATTGGTGTTAGGGTGAACAGGAAGGATATTATTTCCTTAAATCCATTCAAACATTTTTATTTATTTGTTTCTTTATTTTCCCTGACAGTAAAACTTAAGAAACCAGAAAACTGGTCTGTGGCAACCATTGCGCATTAGACATTCAGTTTATTATTATCTTTTTTTTTTTTTGACACTTGCACTAATGATTTATTGGGTTTTATTAGTTTAACGTCCTATTAACAGCCAGGGTCATGTAAAGACGTGCCAGGTTTATTGGTGAAGGAAAGCCGGAGCATCCGGAGAAAAAGTACCGATCAGCAGTCAGTACCTGGCAACTTCTCCATATCGCATTTGAGTTTGCAACTCAGATGTGGAGGGCTTGTGACAATATGTGACATTTTAACCACTCAGTCACCATGGCGTGGCCCCTTGCAGTAATGATGTGAGTTTGAGGCTAGGATATAGATGTACATCTAATAACTTTCACAAGTACACTGCATTTCTAAATGTGTGAGAAAGCGGGCCAACAGATTCCTTGCTGTCACTGATAGCGAGTTCATAATTCCTGCAGTTCATGGCATTCCCATTACATTCCCTCCTAAAGTGTGATCCTTACTTTATACACTTGAAACTATGACCCTATAAGGATACCATATGCATATAGTCACTAGTTTTGGAATACTTTCCCTGGTTGTATAAGAAGTAAAATTGGATGTGCTTTGTAACACCTTATTTTTTTTTATTTTTTTGCATTTAAACCCAGATTTGAAATTGTGTGGGCCCATGCTTGATGAACTAAAATATAAAAAGCCTAAACTAGGTGAATTTCCCACCCTTTTACAGACTTCATCCTTCTTGTCATGATCACGTTTCTTTTTCGAAGAAACACATCTCATTTTTATTTCTTTTTTTATCCGTTATTTATACAGAGCTTGATGGCACATTTCCTTCTGATTATACGGGACATTGTAACTAAGGCGTTATCATGGGAGAATAAGGACAGATAAAGTTAATAGGGCTAACAAATATCATCATTTTAACTCATATCAGGATTTTTTTCAAAAATATAATAAATAACACAATACTTTTTTTGTATGTATTAGATGTGCAAATTTATTAGAAACTTGAAACTGAAAGTTTATTAATTTGATTAACCAGACTTTCATTTCATAAGAATAATTTTATAGGAGGAATAGATGACTTTTCCAGGAATTTACTTCTAACGTGTGTGAATCATCCTGACTACTTCTATCATGAAAGATAAATCCATTCCTTCTATATCAGGGTTGGTAAATCTGTTATAAGTGAGATAACTTGCTCCATTTCTCAGTAAAACTACTGGAATTCAAACAGGGGAGGTAAATCTGTTATAAGAGATATAACTTACTCCATTTCTAAGTAAGTAGTAGTCCAGAGCTCTTCCTGACTCTAGCCACACCCCTTTCTTTGGATCGTCATCCTTCAGAAATAATCCATAATCACCAGCTGTAATAAACAATGGTTATAATTAACAAACAGCAAATAAACCACAGGGACTTTAGCTCCTAAATGAATGATAAACTAAAATCATTTTAATAGCTTTTCACATAAAGCAAAGAAGGATGTAGCGAATGTGCAAAAATTGTCCCCTAATGTGTAACAATCATAACAGAAACATTCAATAATCACACTTAAGTTTTTTTATCCCTTTTTTATTCTTAAATTCCCTTTTTAATAATGAACCTCAAATTATTCTTGATTCAATTTTTTAAAACTTTTTAAGGACTGTTGCAACATTTTGTTAGCAGGGTCCCACTGACTATAGACAGAACAGGAATTTCAATATTAGCATCTTAACATAAGGAGGTCACCTAAAATTAACCAAAGATGGGACAATTGTTATAACGAAGTTTCCATAACAACCGAATACTGTTCTCTCCTAAATGGGATTTCCTTTGCACATCTTCTCCGAAGTTAAACACTTCCAAGATGGCCGTCTCTCGGGACGTCACTATTACACAACGCGGTAGTGTAAAGCCCTATCAATACTGAGTAGAATACATTTTATTGGCCACATCAATACTAACAGCATTTCTAGTCTTATTCTTATGTGCAGACTATTTCCATACATAATTGATTCAGCGGTATCAGAAACTCCTTTAATATCTACATTTATAAAAATTCAGAATTTCTATGCTTCTTGCAAGGTAAATAATAATTTGACATGTTGTTTTCACACTAATGGAAATTCCTTCATTATTTACTTTAAATTTTAAGAATGACCAAAATATCATTACTGAACTGTTTCCAATGTGATCAATATTATACTCGTACAATTTGTTTTCATATACTGCGATCTTCCATTTTTGTTGTTTTTTCTGTTATCAATTCTATGAATTTATCCATACGAATACTTTTGGTTTGGTTTATTTATTTTTACGTCCTATTAACAGCCAGGGTCATGTAAGGACGTGCCAGGTTTGTTGGTGGAGGAAAGCCGGAGTACCCGGAGAAAACCCACCGACCAGCGGTCAGTACCTGGCAACTGCCCCACATGGGATTCGAACCCGCATCCCAGAGGTGGAGGGCTAGTGGTAATATGTCGGGACATCTTAACCACTCGGCCACCGCGGCCCCATACGAATACCAAGCAAAACTAACATCATTGTCCAAACATTAAACAAAGAAAAAAAAATGTCACTGTGAAAATTATGCAAATATATCTCATGAATATTAATGATCAAATATACCTCATGAATATTAATGAGTAAAATAATCACACTTCACATGAACAAAAACCCCTGCATCTATATGTTAGCTTGGGGTTTAACATTGTCAATATCATGGACAATCACATAACAGCCTAAGCTTATGCATGACCACCAAACACAAATATTCATGAATATTCATGAGTTTGAGGTTTTTTTCAAAGAGTCTGCCACGTCATCAAAAATGTTGAGTTCACCTTGTTTAGTCAGATTTTGTCAAGTGCCAGCAATGATTCAGTCATACTTTAGGTTTGCCAACAAATCCATACATGTAAAACATTTTCAAGACCTCAACAGATTAGACTAGGATAACGACACTCAGTAAGACTTGCCTTAGCTGTCACCTCTGTATAAAGACCACTTTCTTACATAGACCACTTTCTAAATTTTCTAAACAGCAACACTGATTATTGTTGCTAAATCAAAATTCAATGTTTGACCTGTTCATTTAAAACAGAAATATACATACCGTTTTCGACCAAATAAGCGCCCGCCTCATTTCAGTTGCCCAGGCATAGAACCAAAACTATCAAAACTGTATAGGTTTGCAATAATTGCTTCTTATTAAGCACCTTTTCATTTTTTTCAATTTTTGCCCATGGGCGCTTATTGGGTCGAATACGGTATATGTAAATTCAAATATCACAGAAAATAATTCTAATAGCCCAGCATTGGTTTGTAAAGTCTTCGATATTTTCATGAAAATATTTTTTTCATGTATATAACTAGATTACTAAGTAAAACCATCTAAAGTTCCATGAACATGGAAATTGAATGCACCATTAACTATTAACTTTATGAAACATTTGGACCACCATTTCAGAATTAAAAAGAGATGCAAATCAGCTATCCAGAAATTGGAAATTAGCAGAACAAAAAAATGCTTCCACAATACACTGCTAAAGAAACTATAATCCAGAAATGATTTATAATTGGTTTCCAGACTAGCATTCATAATTTACTAAATTGGTCGTGGAACTTGTGACCTTTTCACAAAAATGTCAAAATGAATCGGAAAGCCGCTATGCACACCGAGTCGGCCAGTATACACCACTAAAGCGCGCCCTCATGCATCAACTGATCTAGTTTCTGATTGGTCGATATGAGGCCCATTACAGATATGTCATATTACAGTCAATTATAAAACTATTCTCTCATAGTTTTGATAATGTCAAATCGATCGCGGGCTAAATGAGCTGGCCATGTGACATTTGCAGCGGACAAAATGGCAAAATGGAACAGAAACAGTATAAAAGAGATCGAGCACATGGTATGGAAAGTTCAAAGTGATTTATGCCATCTAAGTCCTATGGAGGTTTTGGATACGAAAATATCACTACTGAGAATTCGTGAATGAATAGTTATAGGTAATGGGTACAGAAAAAGACCATTAATGTAATGCTATGGTATTAACAGTATTAAAGAGAATACACAAAACTAAGATAAATTCGGTCTCGTGTTTTGCAACATTAAATTTCATGGTCAGCATGACTTGGATGCTTGAAAGATACAAAAATCTTTGATATCTCACCAGCTTTGGAAGAAATGCTTTAAATCTAATTCATTTTTCTATTAAAAAAAACTCTATTACCTTTTTCCATGAAAAAAAAAGTTGTTTATATCTAGTAAAATACTTATAACACTTTAAGATCAATGGATGCATTTAAAAAAAAAAATTCATCCAAAAAAATTCAAACGTGTATTTTCAGTATTCAGTGATTAAAAGAGAGCATAAATTCCTTTAATCTCAAGCATGAACAAGTCATAATTTCATGAATTGGATTTGAAAAAAAAATAAATACGCTTCCTTCCGAAAATGAAATTCAAGATAAATTCCAGGAATTTAATCCTGTCAGTTACTTACTGTTTCCTTGCTGTATTTCCACTAATTTGTCTCGGATGATTTTACAAGCGTCGTACACGAGGGTCGACGGCTCAAACTGCATCGTCTTAACAACATTGTTCCCCACCACGCTGATTTTCAGCGATAGGGTAGCCATCTTGGATCGGCAAGTGCGCCTGTTTTTATTACGTGTTCCTAAATCTCGTCACTTGGGTTCTGTTTTTTTGCTCTCTTGTTCTGAATTTTATGGTTTCTCTCTTGATCTTGCCTCTGTTGTTGGCACGCCTGAAAAATACAACAAAAATTGGCCATGAATATCAGATATTACAATTTAAAACATAACTTCATATAGTAGACATCATGTTACCTCAATGGACAATGCATACATCTTTGATGAAATGAATAAAAATTATTATATTTGATGAAATAAACACCCCTCCCAAGTTTTGAGGTGCCAATTTTTCTGGTCTCGAATCAAATACAAACAGCAAATATAGAAAAATCTTCGGTTTCTTGGTTATATTTGTTGCCAATTGATTTATGGCTTACATTGTGTAATATTTTTATGTAAGGTTAGCCCGTATTTGACTCTATTTAGTGCACCCTATTTTTTTTCATATTTTTAAATGATCTGAGTGCTAATTCGGTGGAATACGATATGTTTAAAAAGTGTAGAAAATATAACCGCAGGTATTCCAAATAAATCTTCTGTATTTTGTGAAAAACAAAGAACAATCACTTCAGACACCGATGCCATACATGACAAGAAAACAAATCCAGCAAATAGTAATCAAAATTTGAAATGATTGAATCACTCCCTGCTGGCTTGTGTTGAATACTATGAAAATCAATGTCAATTCTAATATGAAAACATCCACAGAGTAAACATTCATCATCTCAGACCATTTTTTTTATTACAACAATCCCGATTAGGTTTATTAATGTCTTAATATAATGGTGAAGATAACAAAATAATCCATGAGTGCTGTAAACATCGTAGCTGATACTGAACCTGTTTTATCACGACATTCAAAATATGCTGACATGACATTTTTAGAGAACAATAAGTTTCCGTCTCAATCTTTCTGCACAGTATATCTGAGACAACAAAAATTTCTAATGGAAATTGAATGTCCTTTTACAAGACCAAAATAAGCAACTCATTTAATATTAGTTTTCAAAAAGATTTGTTTCCCATCAGTTTAAAAACTATTTGTTTTCAGATCAGTTTAAAACAGATTTGTTTCCGATGAGTTGTTAAGTGCTGATACAGGGATTATTCTGTAGAATGAAGCATTGTGAGTTTGGGGTGCATCATGCCATTTCTCTTACATACTTATTCTACCTCCATTCAGAGAAGAGTTCGATGACTTGATTATTAAAAAGCAACGGTGCCATTATCATCAATATCTAGAGTCCTATGGGTATACAATATGTCTATGCAATGGTTGCAAGAGGAAAATTCTGCAATTACACAGTGATATATACAATGCTGTGATTTAATAGAACTAATTTACCCCTGAAATTATGCAAAGGTTGAAAGAGTTCATTTTGAATTTTTAGGGGTGATCGAATGAGTTAATATTCCCTACAAGATCAAGCAATATGAAATGTATTTGTTGAGTTGCCTAAACATTTTTACCTCCACTGAGAAAAGAGTTCCATAAATCATCCAATACTATGTAGTCCCATTGTCCGCCTTAATTAGGCTGCTGATCAGTTACACATTGAAGAAATCAATTTGAAACTTCGGCCATATCCATTGGAGCTGTATATAATCAATGGCTCGACACATCCATTAAAAACAGCTAGTGTACCAGGATAAAAGTCACTGAACTCTTTCCAGGGTCTACCACAGCCAATATTCAAATACATTGATCATCAAATTTAGCTTTAGTCAACATCAGAGGAAAAGGGTTTTTTAATATAAAAGCACATACATGAATCTTTTCTTAGCTAAATGTTCATTTATAATTATGTGCCAGATTTTTTTTTTCAATCTGTCATGCAGGCTTCATTCAATACTGTAGATAATTTCCAAAAACATTTTAATACATTTAATTCTCAAATCTCAATTTTTAAAGTTGTATTCATATGAAAAACATTTAGAATTAATGACTAATATTCTAACTTTCTTTCTAATTCACAATGAACTGTTCCAGTCTCAGTATAAGAAGAGTCCAAATCTGTCTCTTGGGGGAAATGAGATTTCAAAACATTTTTGGAACCATAGAAAACATCCCTGTGTCTCAGATGTACTGTTCTCTCTGTTATTTTTTGTATTGTTTTCCTACATCTTTGTATTTCCTCTAGAGAACATGGTTTTTTTCTGTATTGTTTTCCTAAAGCTCAATAAGATTTTTCATGTACTCCGCAGTAAGTCCACATTGTGCCAGAGGCCTAATCCAATCGGGAGTAGGATATAGACACAGACAGAATGGGGAGGTATTGTATGTCACAGTTTCAATCAATCGTTCTTTATTCATACACTGTAACCGTTATACCATTTCCGCTGCTCCACAGGCGCGGTGGGGAATATAGACACTGCAAGGACAGAAGACGTGTCCTAACTTAAAATCGCAGATATTACATTTATATTTATCACAGGAATGGTCTAACTTAGAATTGTAGATATTACATTTATATTTATCACAGAAATGGTCTAACTTAGAATTGTAGATATTACATTTATATTTATCAGGTCTAACTTAGAATTTTAGATATTACATTTATATTTATCACTCTAACTTAGAATTGTAGATATTACATTTATATTTATCACAGAAATGGTCTAACTTAGAATTGTAGATATTACATTTATATTTATCAGGTCTAACTTAGAATTTTAGATATTACATTTATATTTATCACTAAACTAATCCAACTGTTATGCAATGTCAATTGAAATTTGAAATGAACACTGTTCATGATGATTATCAATATTTTTCAAAGCATAATTCAATTTTTTTTGTTTTTTTTTTTTTTTTAAATCAGAACATGATTACAAAATTTGGTAAATTGACAGCATTCAAAAATAATTGACAAATCAATTACTGAAATAACAACATCATTTTCCACTTACAAAATAGCAAAACACATTTGCTGCACTTTTTGTGTGATGCCTTTTTTAAACTGATGATCAGATTGGACAGAGTTACTAGTATGCCACCACTCTGTTGTATCTGAATGTTTAATATTCAACAATGTACTTTCAGCCAATCAACACTTTGTCTCCATTGCAATTACTATTCACGATAACGATTATTGTTCATATCAATCATTACCTAAAACTGTCATATTGTAGGGACCCTTCACAATTATAACATATTTTGAATTTCTTTTTTTTTTTCAAAATGCATTAAAAACCACCTTCAAATCAATTAACCTACATGTTCTTATCAGCAAAATTTTTAATATTTATTTCAAAATATTTCAATTACATGATTATGACATTAAAGCATTTCAATTTTGTGCAAGTAATGTTGTTGGTTTTTTTTTTTTATGAATTAGTTGATTTCAATGTACTTTAAGAATACTTTTTAAATTTATTATATTATTTCATCATGCTTTTCATATTGAATTTTGAAAATAATCTTTTGAAATATGAGATTCAATAGAACAGGGTGTTTCCAAACATTAAAACTATTACATTTCTAATGCATGTATTACTCTAAAATCTCAACAAAGTTCCAATCATTTAATGAAAGTCTTCTGTCAACATTCAGCTTTTTTCGCTTATTTTTTCCACTAATATCTAATTTTCTCTCTTCCTTATTTCCCGGATTGACAAATCAAACTTTAGGCGTTGATGAATTGTTTTTCTGTCGCGACACATGCACACTTAAAAGATCATGAAACACACTTGAAAATTGAGTAGCACTGCACGCAAAGGACATGCTGAGAAAATCAATAGCAATGTATTTAGCCTCGGATGTTAGAGTTAAGATTTCCGTCGTAATCACGTTTGAAGAAACAAGAATAATCTAGTTAGATAAAGTGTTTGTTTTTAGTGCCCTCCATGTCTTGATCATGATCGGTCGCATAACACAGCGTTACGACAAGCCAGATTGGTTTTATTTCCCCATGACAAATGTCTCAGCATGTGAAGCTGTAGTGTATGACTGTCAAAATACATGACACCATTCTACAACTAAAGAATTCAATCAAAATGTTATAGAACAGGGGAGAATGATGTCAAAATTATGACTGAATAATGCCATCAAAATGAATTACATTTTTATATATCACTATCACGATCAAATGTGTTTTCCGTCTTTGCATATTACAGAGTTACCCCCCCTTTCGTGTATGTTTCATTGTGACGTCATCACCATTATTTTGTAAGAAAAACATGTTTTCTGTAAAAATAAAATGTTATGCTCGTGATCACATGATGTCACAATCAATGTACCTACCTGCACTGGCAGAAAGAGGACAGATGACTAGATTGTACCTGCATACTATAGAGTTGTCTGTTCCTGGTGTATTGATTGTGTTTATAACAATATTTTTTTGATGAGAAAGTGGAAATTTCCACACAAATTTTAATGGTTGATTAAACTTATTATACCTATCTGGAAGAGCAGATAAAAATCGGACATTCACTCATTTTGTTTCACTTTCATTTTCATTTCTATGGCTCCATTTTATTTTTAATTCTTATGAAAAACTCATTCACCCCTGAAGACACTTTTGAACTCTTCTGATTCAAAGGTTGGAAAAGTTCATTATCAGTCTTTAGGGGTGAATGTAGAAAACACTATCCCCAACAACAGTCATAAGTTGATAACAAGTAAATAATTCAGGTCAATCAGTCCTTTTCAACAGTAACTGAATTTCTAATGTTAATATTTGCAGTTTTAGTGAAGTTTCTATCAGAAAATATTTAGGTTATTCAGTATAGCTAACTCTGTAGAGCTGTGATGATTGACTTATTCACCCTTAAAATTCATAATAGACTGGTCTAGTCTTTGATTAAAAAAAGTCTTAATGTTTCTTTAGGGGTGATTGAGTTAAATATCATAATTAAATGACTGAATAATATATCTTATAGACTCCAGCAAATTCAGTGAAATATGAAAACATAAAGACTAAAAATTTCATTTCTGGTTTCATTTGTACTCTTGCTTTGACTTTGATCAATTCAAAAAATTTCCTCTCTTCGTACAATAATTCAAATTTGAAAATGATTGCTTTTCAGGCATGTATGCTGTATATCATATAAATGTTCATCACAGCTACAGGATATGAATTTGATTTTCAAGTATACAATTTCAATAAGTTGATATCAAATTACAATAACTAGATCGACGATACAATTTTGTTGAGTGGGAGAGAAGCAGAACATTTAGAACCACGCACAAAAATCTGAAGATAATTTTTCATTAAAGGAAAAAAAAAAAATTCAAGGGAGATAACTCCATTGAAAACCATCTGTACTAATACATCCAACTAAATCTGTTATTTCCTATTAAAGACGTTATGGTGAAGCACAGAACAAAATAAAGCAAATGAATTTTCTCATTACAAGAATAATTTTTTTCTTATAGAGAAAACTTATTTCCAAACAAACTTCGAAAGTATCTCCCTGCTCTGAATCGCATCATACATAACATCTCTGCAAGTAGCTTTCTATCATGTACATGTAATAAAGTTCCATAAAAATTACTCATTTCATATATACAATATATAGACACGTCATCCAACATTTGATCAGACGTGAACATACAAACAGCCCCCTACATCAAACAAATATTCTTCAGGACAAAAAAACAACATGTTAGTTCTATGATCCCCGTTCTCCCCCCTCTTTCTCTCTTCTTTTGAAAAAAACACACCACATACTGAACAGAAAATAGCCAATCTATATAATACAGTCACTCAATCAAACATAAAACTCCCCAAAACATCAAACCCACATTCTGCTGAGAACAGAAAACTCAAAGGCCGGTAGACAATATACTAGAGATATTTACCTTGCCTGTTGTTGTGGCGGGGAGCACATGCTGGGTTATTATTGCCTGGTGATGAAGTATCCTCCCCTGTACAGGGACCTTGTTGTACTAGTGTCACAAGAGCCTGAATCAATGGTCCGTCTCCCCACTGATACAGTACTATAATGTAACAGTTTGTCACACAGAAAAAAAACCCAATGAACTTTAAACGGCCAACACTTCCATCGCATGTACTATACTGATGTACATTTTCTATATACTTAGTACTATAGATATTAGTGTCACACAGCTCCTAATTTCAAATTTTAGATATATTTCCATATCCCCAATCCTTTTTTTTCTTCTTAAGTTTCATGTCCGATTCATATACATTAAGCTCCATTTTAAGTTTGAATAGCTATACTTCCATACCTTCCTGTCGTTCTCCTTTCCAAAGTTTGATCACCATATGCATTCTATACAGACATGTAGCTCGTAATCTTACATTTTAAATAAATTTCCATACCTCCTTCTTTTTTCCAAAATTTTGTCTCTCCATATGATACAGCTCCATTTCAAGTTTAAATAAATGTCCCTAACATCATATCTTCCATTGTCTATTGATATCCTCCTTCCAAACTTGTAGATGCCCCCAACTTTCCACCTCCCCCCCCCCCAAACCGCTTCCAAACTTGTAGATGCCCCCAACTTTCCATCCCCCCCCCCCAAACCGCTTCTAACTTGTAGATGCCACTTTCCCCCCCAACTTTCCACCTCCCTCCCCCCCCCCCCCCCCCCCCCCCCCCCCCCCCCAAACCGCTTTACTCCTTTACAAAGTTCCATATCCATAGACTTTCCATATATATACTCCTCAAATTAAAGACATACTTCCATACATGGTCCTCTATCCCTCTAACTCTCCGCCTCTCCCCTATTCCTTGTTTCATGTCCACACTCCTCTTCAAATTTTACTTCCATGCCCTTCCCCTTTTCCCCTCCCCCTCCCCCCCCCCCCTCCATTAA
This sequence comes from Argopecten irradians, assembly GCF_041381155.1. Classification (NCBI taxonomy): domain Eukaryota; kingdom Metazoa; phylum Mollusca; class Bivalvia; order Pectinida; family Pectinidae; genus Argopecten; species Argopecten irradians. The sequence continues at coordinate 18,689,062 of NC_091146.1, forward strand.
CATGTTTATTTAACTTTCCAGCCAGATAAAGTTCAGCTGTGACATTATGAATGCCTGCAATTTTTGTAAACCATGTAGCTTGATTGATAACATCATTGTGACATTGGGTGTTTCAGAATAAGTGCTCCGCTATGTTTGATATCATCATAGATATTCTCATAACAAAGATTTTAATTAACTTAACAAAACTCTTCCAAAAGACTTTTCATGTTCAAAGTTGAAATTGTTAGTCTGTTTTTATTTCGTATCTTTCTAACAGCCATTGTCATCTAACTTATTCACCCCTGAAGACACATGTGAACTTGTCTGATTCAAAGACTGGATCTTTTCATTATGAATTTTCAAGGGTGAATTAGTTAAGGACATATCACAGGGTTATGAGACAAGGGAAAGTTGGAGTAACCTGAGAAGAGACCACCGACCTACTTTCCATATCCGCAAATACTGCCCTTTTTGGAATAAAAATTTCCTTCTTAGAAATGGAGGGCTATTGTATATATATACACTAGTGGTCAGAACAACTAAATCACAGCCCCATTAGTAACTCATTCACCCCTGATATTTCAAAATGGACTGGTCTTGCCTATGATTTAGAAGAGCCTAAATGCATCTTCAGGGGTGAAACGTAATATATCAACCTAGAATGTACTCTAGAAATACTTTAACAATAGTTTCACGAATCCACTTAACGAACACAACCACCCTAAATGTCCCTGTAAATTCCAACCAATCCCTGGGGTTGTTCTCAATATTCCATCCAATCAGATGTTAAGCCCTAGGAGGCCTCAATACATGTATAAATAGATATCCAGCACCCTGAGACCACAATGACCTTATATGGTTAATAGGTATCATAGATTTGGACTATATGAATAATTCTTTTTATTCATCATTTATTTTGTATGCAAATAAACATGACAGTCTTAGAGAATCACCAGATTCAGAGGTCCAGCATCACAATTTTTAGAATTTAAGTAATGAACTATTAAAAAATATTTCAGGCTTTTTATGCTGTATATATAGTTATCAAATTTCCAGAGGAGAAAATTTCGTATTTTCCTCTTCAATACGAATTTGTGGTTGGATTTCAGCACCTTGATCTACACCACAGATGTTTTCTGTGGCAGAGTACAATCAAGGTCAGCAAACAATCGTTAGTTCGTTTTACTGTCAGTCACACAACAAAGAAAATCACACATGTAATCAAATACAAATAGGACCACTCAGAAACAGGAAAATTACAAATACCATGCAATTTACTCTTTCAACAAATGGTTCGTGTTCGAAGGCATTTGGAGCTACGAGAGGCGACCAAAAACGCATCTCATTACGAACAGCTCGACCATCTGTCGTGTACACATAAGTGCACTATATTCTATTTTCATGTGATATTCAGCCATTTTATTTCAAAACATTGCAATGCAAAAAGAATAATGGATCGTTTAAAATAATGCAGTATGCAATTTTTTTTAGTCCATTTGACTTTTCATTCTTATAACATAACTAACAATATTTCAAAATTTCAAAACATTGCAATGCAAGAGATCCAAAAGACAGTGGATTGTTTAATGTATTATAAAAGTATTTTTGTCCATTTGATTTTTGCAGTTGATTTCCTTTTTACAAAATAAGTAACAAATAAATTTTATACAGATTTGGTTGGAATAACATGTCATTTATCTGGAAGGTTTGTTTCTCTTTTTGATATGTAAATTAAGGGATTCATAAAAAGTTTTTAGAGTTTATTGAGCAGTACTTTGGTATTATTCCCTCACTATATATGTTTCCTTGTGTTTCTAGTAATGCTATCTTTAAATGATGTCAACATCTTTGTTTTCTGTATGTCCTGATCAAGGGGCAGGATTACCACTAAAATTTGAAAATCTTTTTTGTCAATGTACTGTTAGAATGAATTCTTAAATTTCCCCATATTTAACTCATCAATGATATAAACTTCTCCAATGGAAAAATCTGAAAGAAATCATCTATTCCTTTCATTTTATTGAAATCAAATGATTGGACAGATTTTAAAATAAGCATTCCTCAATTAGGAAATGTACATCCATTTACTTTGTGTGCTAAGATTGTCGTGTCCTACATAGAATTGTCCCAAAAAAAAATCATCAGATTTCTTTACGAAATTATTCATGAAATGCTCTTCACATCAGCCAATCGTCAATCCTGATAAATCCTGTTCGCTATTCCGAGGAAAACCACAGAACGTTTTATCAGATCCTTCATCGACATATCCTAGACTTTTTTAATATGAATGCATGAATATATGGATCTTGTGGACTTTTCATCCCGACATGGATTGGACAGGTTTGGAGAGTGAAGACTGAAAGGTTGTACTAGACTGGTCTTCAATGATGGTCTATCAATGGTCAGGCACTTTTATATAAATACAGATAGAAGATTCTATCATTAAATCTACAAATAATTAATACCAAACTACAAATAAACAAAAAATAAATCAGACAAGGAATGAAGAGATATATATCATCATTTTGGAGACATTTGCAGAAATGCTGACCTAAAGCTGTGTTTTTTAAATCATTGATTTATTCTATTCAACTATTGTGGTGCCCGATGCCTTTTGAGTTTGGGAAATACTGCTTTTTTTCTTCTTTAAATTTTGCAAAGCTGACAAGATTTAATTCCATATTTGATGAAATATTTCCAAGGAATTGGTAATATGCCGCAAACTTTTCTGATGGGGAGGACTTTTATTTGGCCGTGAAAAAAGTCAATGACTTGGTATAGCAATGACGGCATTGATAATTCTATATAAGAAATTTCATGTTGGTGGTGTTTTTTTTATCCTGGTCTATTTTATATAAGTCAACAATTAAAAAACAGGAATTTTTAAAGCTAGAATACTACACACTAACAGAAATCCTTGAGGTAACACAATGATCAAACAATTTCTTGAACTACAACTAAATCCCTTGGGGATAAGAGTTCTATTTCTGCTGAATGGCGATGAAAGACCAAAATTCAGAATTCCCCGATTTCTGATCTCAGTAAACGCCTCATTTACATAACTGTAAGCTTAATGCTCTGACAAAGCGATCCCGTTATGAAGGAATGTTGGGTACAGTTCCCAAGGGCTAGTATTAATTTGATTATCGTCATATTCCTCATCTCGGTCTTTTGATGTTCAGTATTCTACAGAATGGTAAAGTGGTCCCTATTCCATTTGATGACGTTGAAAACGAGACCAGGCTACTCAACTCAGAAGATTACGATCGCAGACTTTACGGAGAATTACCAACCTAGGCAGTTATGATGGAATTCCGCGAACAAAAGAACAGTATCAATCCAGGGCCGTCTGCTTCAGTGGAGCGACTGTCCTATTCTGTCGTGATATTTAAACAGCCATAAAATATTGTTAGACTATTAGCTGTGAAATTTGATGGTGATAATACCAGTAATGATCAAAAAGGCATTAAAAACTTTAAGCATTAAACCTGTCTACTTGTTTTTAATGGTCATCATAACCATAAAATCTGTCTACATTTAATAGACAGATTCCTTCACAGATATGTCCAATGTAAGTAAGTGCTTGTCATACTAAAGTTCGATTTCAACTCATGAAAATATAATTCCTGTAGGATTTTTCCACAATGCTGAACAAAATTTTTGATGAGCTTCGTTCATGAGAACAATAGTCCATGGAGTAAAGATCCTAAAGTAGGCCTAATACCATTGGTCTAACCTAACTTTGACAAAGAAACCCTTTGGTTCAGTGGTTTTAGGTGTATTTGTCATGCAGATCTAAACTTTTTTTTATTAAATCAATAAAGAAAATCAATTAAGAAATCAATTACGGAACACAATTTTTGTAGAAAAAAAAAATTCAGACAAAAATAATGCTTATAATTATCAAGAATACATTTTTTTTCAGAAATGAGAACACTTCGATAATTTCAAAGTGATTTTGAATAATAAATCCGATTTGGGCCATTTACATAAATTGACATCAATGAAATGTAACTGACTCCCTATTTGTTTGTTTTTATTTGTAATAATTACTAACATCAAATATTTGACAAATAATTTCTGTAATCAAACTAAAATAATCTGACTTCAATATAATGACTAATATAATTTGTGTGCTTATATTTATTTAAATAACTATCACGAACAGCCAATATTATCTTATCAAACTAAAATGACAATGAAATATTGAGAACCATTTAACCCAATCTAAACTTCTAATGGATTTATAGAGTTTCAGAGCTCTTCGTTCATACAGCGAAAACCAAGCCTCTTGGCTATATGATCCAGGTTGGCTGGTCGTTTTATAAATGGTTTGAAAACAAGAAGAGTGAAATTACAGATTATAAGCTTAATTGTGATCAATTTAGTCGGAGTTATTGAAATAAATACCGGCAAATTAGTGGCATTTAGGTCTGGTCTTTATACAATAATGAAATAATTCCCCCTCTCAGTGTATTATGATCCATCATCCATGAACGATACGCCAACGGCAGATACGACAGATATGAATGACACACCAACTGCAGCATGCCTTCAAAGTCATGAGTCCTCTGTCTCATAGCCGTCCCTCCCTACCCATTATTTATGCATGCGAGTCGTACCATTGGCATTTACACCACAGAGCAATCGGAGCCTCGCTTTCAATATACAATGTGACAGAGCCTCGTTTTCAATATACAAAGTGTCCTTTACAGCTGTGAACTTTACCAGTTGACATTTTGTCCCGAATTTCACATACTTGTTCGCTGTTATCAATGACGATAATAATGAAGCCGAAGTGCTTATTTTCCAATAAAATATACAGCACAGAAATATATTAGTGGCTTTTTCTTTTATAGCTGAAATGATGATCAATTTCAACAAACGGACATTTTTATTGTGGCAGTAGTTATAGCGTACAATTTTTTGTTTGATAAACATGTACACATAAGTGTTGTCTCTAAAAGTTTAGCGTTGATGAATAATTCAGTCGTACAGTAAGTATGCTTTCTTTCATGTATTTCATTACATTTTCCCCATAATTAACCAGTAATGAGATATTATTTCATTCATTTCAAAGGATCATATCGATATATTCATTTTGGCATGAGCTAATTTTTATAATTTCAAATGCACAAAGAGTATGTAATACCAAATTTGGCATTGCTTATTCGAAACTTAAAACTTTCCCCCAAAACATATATGCAATACATACAGTGTTCACCCCAAGTATTTTCGATACATTTTCAAAGATAGATTTCTTTTTAATTTTAATGTCATTTAGCTCCACTTTAGGTGATTATGATGTCTCGTATTTTCTTGATTTGGTGATGACACAAAACATTGGTGGAAGGTGGGACTTAGCAACTGTAAATTGTATTTGGCCCTCATCCACATTTTTAGCATCTAGAAACCCCCAAATTGTACTTATATGTCGACCCTGCAAAAAATATGTACATTTGGTTTGTTTATTTTTACGTCCTATTAACAGCCAGGGTCATGTAAGGACGTGCCAGGTTTGTTGGTGGAGGAAAGCCGGAGTACCTGGAGAAAAACCACCGACCAGCGGTCAGTACCTGGCAACTGCCCCACATGGGATTCGAACCTGCATCCCAGAGGTGGAGGGCTTGTGGTAATATGTCGGGACATCTTAACCACTCGGCCACCGCGGCCCCACAATATGTACAGAGCATTTTTTTAACTGTAATGCTGAAATGGCATGAAGTATAGCCTTCTATGTATATTTTGCATAAACATTACAGTTCTAAACGTAATTGATTTCTTTTTCATTTTTCTTTATGAGCATATGCATAAGCATCTGTCTCTAGAAGCACTTTTTATGAAATACACAATATTCCAATATGTACTAAAATACCTCTGTCTGTAGTTATAATTACTATGCTATCTATAGCTATAAGGTCATTTTCCAAACAACTCAATTAACTGGAAACAAGTTGAAAGAATTATTAAAAGAGATAAGATATTTTGGACCAGAAATTTTCTTTAAATCTCATCCAAAGTATCTGGCCTAATTTGATGATATTTTTTTACAGAGGTTTCAACTAAAGCTCAACTTGTTCATCACTGAAATTCATAATGGGCTGGTCTAGTCTTTGATTTAGAAAAGTCTAAATGTGTTTTCAGGGGTGAATGGGTTCTCAAAATGAGTTCAGATCCTACGATCTGTTTTATTCATAAAGAAGGGATTTTTTTCAGCAAGCAAATGTCAAATAAAGGAAGATGTGTTGCTAGGAATTTGAAAAATATGTGAATATACGTTTTCTTAAAAACATATTCATAAGTAAGTGATCACGCAAGACCAATATTCCTATGAAATGGAAAAAAATTAAACAACACAATGGAATCAAATTTGGCTCAGCACAAAATATACAGACTTGGCTACTAAAAACATAAAAGTTGAACCTGCAAGGTTTTCTATACATGCTTGAGACGGTGTATAGATGGATAAGAAAGTGGAGGGTGATATAATGAAATTAAATGTCTGGACATTCTCAGATGGTTATAATCTTTACATAAATCGATATTAAAATTTCCCCTCAACTTGGCTGACTTCCTGAGATGGCGATATTCACGAATCTGAAATGTCTTTAGAATAGTTCGGACTTCTCATGTCCTTTTTTATTCACAAGAGATAGAGGAGTGTCGGGAGGCCAATACATTCATATTTCTTGTACATATTCAATCGAGATCAAAACTAATACCAAGAACTGAAATTGAGCAGTGCCACTGTGGCTGAATAACAGCGAGACATTCTGCAGTGAAGAGGAAAATCATTTTTGATTGGTCGATCATAAATCGGTGGTAAGATGCGGCCATGATTAAGAAATGTTTCCGATCTCATGGATACAAACATTTGTATCCCACGAGTATCACAAGAATTTTCATCTTGTCCCATCCCTTTATAATTTGAATGGGTATCATCTTTCATTGATCAGGACTGATCCATTATGGATTAGAGGGGTGAAAGGCTAACTCGTCTGTGCCAAGCCTAATTTACTGGTATTATGTTGCCTTGGCAGATGACAACATCAATCACAATGATTTGGTGATCAAAATTCATTGCTTCAATGTTGTCTCTTAATTTCTTGGCTCCAAGATACAGCTTATTTGTAATGCAGTATATCATGAAGAAGAGATTCATCTTTGCACCATAAACATTTGAAATCTACTTTTTTTAAATTCTTTTTTTTTTTTTTTTGCCACTTATTTCTTCCTTTCTCACATATTTTCAAAGTTTGATTCCTCACTTTCTCTCCCAATTCATTAAATCTGACTCAACAAAAAGACCACATTCTAGACTACTGTAAAATATTTATAAGTTTCCTGTACTATTGTGATCAGCATGATAACATACATCCAATAAGGATATGTGCATACATATAAAGATTTCTTTTTTAATTTTTTCATTATTTTACTCTCATTATCAAAATATTACAAAAATCTACAAATTTCAGTGACAGACATATTAAAGTATCTAAACTGAGCTGCATAAATATTTTCCTGTTTGTTTGTTGTTGGTTTTTTTCCATTTTTTTTTTCATTTGCATATATACATATAAATGGGATCAGACACAAGTCATATAATATAGAACTTAATAATTTCCCTGTTATAAAGAAGTATTATAATATAAAGGATTAGTGGATACAAATACAATTCCTTTCTGTTTTTATTTCAGTCTTAAAATAGACTTGTTTCTAAGAAGGAAGTATTAAGAAATTTCATTGCCCACAATATCAAATCGCTTATGGTATTTCAGAAAACATCTTCTAGCTGTTTCTCAGAAAAAGGAAGTTAATTGTTTAAAACCAATTAACTGTACAATTACGAATTTTTTCTTAAAAGCTAGTGTTTTTATAAATAATAGCTAAATGTATGTAAATAACAACTCATTTGCAATTGTTACGTAAATTTTACACCATGCAGTACTTGACTTTGTAGTATCGCATTATTCTTTTGATTAAACAGGACCATGATATTTATGAAAACATTGTATAAATTCAATTGAATCAAACTAATTTTTCAGTAAACTGAATCATTTTTATTGTTCCACTGAATAAATATTCAATGACAAATAATATTCAATAAATGAACTTAATCTTCAAAATATTTATATATATATATATTTTTTTTTTCTATCCATTTTTGTTTAATACTAAAATCATTTCTGATGTCAGATTCCCCTACAAAATGAATTCAGGTCTAACTTTTAGATTTTGGGAACGCTACATTTTTTCTTGTTTAAGATCCTTATATGATTTTTTTAAGATTGATTTCTTTATTTATAATAAATATAAACATCAAATTGGGAAAACACAAAATTATCTAGAGGATAAACCCATTATTAACCCAAATGCACCGGAAAAAGTCACTGTGATACACGTTAGTTATCAATCAAGATACGCAACAATACAATATGGGATCAATATCTGAACAATACATTCGGAACTCGATCTACGGACCAATTCCACAGTAACACGTGACAAAGAGCTAAACGGCTATAATTGTCCTTATCCCTTCACAGTGGTACAAAATTCCGGAATTCCCTAAAGCACTGGATTGCTCTTTTTCACCATCTGTTTCCATAGAGTCCCGTATCATTAGATCGAATGGGTACATTTGATACAGGCTTTTAAGTCCAGTTTAATAGCTGAATCAGATGACAAATGGGAAAAGCTATAAATTAGCTATTTTATTTTATAGTTAATCTGTTAGTTCATATATTTCAACATTACAACAGATATTTATAGTTTATTGAAAATGGTATCAACAGAATGACAGAAGAATTAGGTTTTATTTCAATTTTTGATGATCTAATTCAGGGACAGTAAAGTCAGTTTGATACTTCTAACTATTTGTATTGTATTTCAAGCAATCTGGTAAAACTGTCCTTTCAATTTCCATTCATATCTTGTATGGGATTACAAGTGACAAATATTCTTCTAAAACATGCAAAATCACTGTTCTTATTTTTTTTTATTTCTTTTTTAATGATATTCTGATGAAATCACACAAAATGTGATAGTACCTTTCTTAGATAGATATAAAACAATCCAACAATCACTTTCATATATAATGAGTCAAGGGCAATAACTCCATAAATAGGGGGATTACAGGTTTCTGTAATTAGAACACAACACCAACTATCAGGAACAAGAAATGATATCACAAATCTCAAGTCAGTAGTGCATGCACCTAATATAAAAATCATATTTTAAAAAAAACTCAATTTATTTTAAACTCGTATCTCTCACATTGAAACTTATTAGTAAAAGTATTTGTGAACTGTTGCAATTATTGAAGTACTCTAAACTTGTTGGAAAACAATACTCAACAGAGCCACCTGGTGAAGAAATTCAGCCCATGTCCCGAACATGAATACCGATTATATCCGACCATAACTTATTCCCAAATGCAACAAAAGATTTTAACGTAAATTGTCGTGGCTGTAGTACACTATATGGAACTGTTATTCTCCCGAAACCCTTGCCTGGAAACATAGTTGGGACGGCCTATAATGTGATAGGGCTAGTGTCTTCTGCTCTCTGGCTCGGTGTGTAAATTGAGTTAGGATGTTTTAAACGCAGATTGTCCTGGGAGATGTCGAAGCTCTACCTTAATTATTGATGGGACACCAAACAAGTTTGTTTTATTGCTTGTAGTTACAGCCAGAGAAGTGTTTCCTCTATCGTACTGAGATAGCACTCGGCATCCATAATAAAAGATATCTCAGTCATGAAGTATTGATAATAAAGAATATTTTGATTCTTAAACAATGAATCTTGAAACAATTTTTTTATAGTTTCTTAAACTTGTTTTGATGTTTTCATGGAAAAGTGCTGTATTTAGGCCACAATGCTACTACCATCAACTTTGTGTTATATTCTTTCATATTGGTAACAGGCCATGATGACTATACAGTTAAGGTGTCTGACATTATAGATATAATTTTTGCGCCCCTCCATCTCTGCATTGCTGTGGCCAAGTGGTTAAGGTGTCCGACATTCTATCCCTAACCACCCATTTTTGGCCAAGTGGTTAAGGTGTCCGACATTCTATCCCTAACCACCCATTTTTAGTTCAGTATTGTATTGGCAGCCCTAACCACCCATTTTTAGTTCAGTATTGTATTGGCAGAATAGTTAAGTATATATGCTCTATAGCTAAGAGTTTAATGCATATGTAGGTTATGTTTTTACCTTAATTGCTTCCCCCCCACCCCCAATTAGTGCAACATATGTAACAAAAATGAAAAGATAGGACAGATTGAGCCTGGATACATATGGGTAACTATATATACCCCAAACCCACCCCAACCAACCGGCAGTTCATAGCGAACACACATAATGAAACAGTTTGTATATGATGAAAACTATGGTACTAAGTATACAGACAGACCTGTATTATAAGATCACAATCTTTATTTCCACTTTGGAACCTACCCTGTAACTTTCTCTCCCGACAACACCAACTTGATCACATGTACCACACACCAAGCTCACTCAACAGTCTCGTATCTCACGCCCCCCCACACTACATTGTATATAATCATTTCTAGGGTGATCAAGTTAACAAAAGTAAATTCTGATATAGATCTTAAGATTACATGTCTGGAATCTACTTATTTTTTTAGAACAAAAACTTTCATTATACCAATATGTTGTTAGCCCATTTTCCTCCATGCAAGAGTTTTTCACTAATCCACTAATTTTCTTTTTCAGAGATAAAAAATTTCACATAAACAGAACCTACATATTTTTTTTTTTTCTTTTTTCTTTTTTACTTTTACAAATTGTCATTGTGCTTTTTTATCACTCATATACCACTACTATTAATGGCCCCCAACCTTCCCAACCAAATTTATAAAGTATCTCCTGTAAGTTTTAATTTTATGCCACAAGCATTCCAAAATTAACATATATATACAGTTCATCATATCACAATACCAATTATTTGGTTTGATTACTAGAAATCTCAATTTCATTCCCTTCAATTGTAGAAGCAATCTTTCATATTTAAAAATCATACTAATAAATATAGCAGAATCCTAAAAAAGAACAAGCTATTTAAAGACAAAATAAAGAGAAATTCATGCATAATTCTGTCACTCACCATGCGGAAATGATCGCACTTCATTACATACGATGTGAAGGACACCAAAGTCTACAGATGGCAGCACCGTCAACTATAGTCACCAACGCCCATTTTTTTTTTATTCGACTCCTACCAGAGATATAATCAATGACTTCCCTTGACTGTTTTTTCGGCTCCTAAGTTATGGGAGTGTCCCTCTTCATTCGTTTAATTTCGTAGTAAATGTCTGTGTTAAAATCTCCGTTGTACAGCTCTGAGGATGGAGCCTTACTGGAGCTTCTGCTATCCATGTTCTTCTCATTCGGTTTCGTCTGTGGCGTGTGAATTGATGAAACCGTTGATGAATTTGATCCATCCACAGAAATAAATGTCATGTGTTTCTGTATCAATGTTTGAAATATGAACATTCCCATTTCAAAGCGGAACATTAAATGCCATAAGGAAACTTGTCAAAAGGATAACCGATGAAAATATTTTTCAATGATTTAAAAATAAAAACATGTCCAATATGTAGGTATTGTATATCCTGATGTTAGAAACAAGTTACTTTTTTTCGGTGTACAACCAATGTAATTATAGAAATACTAAAAATATTTTTCCGCTTCTGTGAACAGTTAAAACATCACTAGAAAGTTGCAGCAGCATGGCAGTAACACAGTAGTTCAGCCAGCATGTGACTTGCCCCGACACACAAAAAACTTGTATGGAAATGTCCCAGTATGAATGGAGCCTGTGTCTCTCTAGCCACTTTCATCACTCTCCACTGGATGACTGTGGTCCAAATACTTCCAGCATCACATTGGCACATGAGATCTAGAGTATTGATGGCTGTCGTGGTTGGTCGAACTGGGTAGTGAGCATCCACATTTTAGCATGCTTGAATAATTCTGGATCATCGAGTAGAAATATTCAAATGTTTCCCACAGTACTAATTTGCCTGGATTTATCAATTATCAGCTAGTATGCTCCATTAAAGGTCAGTGAATGATGAAACAGCCTTGTGCCTTATAAGGCCCTAAGGATGGGTTACCGCTCAAAGTCCATCAGGACCCTCGGGATCCACAATAGTCCTATGCACAGATCATGTGACTGTGTACAGGAAACCGCCCCTAATCCCGAACCAGTCACTAAACCAATTGACAGAAAACACTTGCATTAGTCGATCTTGATAAATGCTAACAAGTGGGTATAGCCCTCAACTCTTGTTTGCTATGGGCTTTTAGCTTTAACATCCATACTTCTGAATGACACAGATCTTTGTCAACGAAGTTATATATTCCACATCATACACATACGTGTCATATACTTCAGAGTTTCTTTTAAGTCTGCTTGATTTTTATCAATACAAAATATTTCACTACATGAAAATTTTAATTTGATCTAGCTGGTACATCTATATATATACATCTCCATACACAACACCTAGGAGAATTGAACATCATTCCCTCAGTTCCTCAGCTATAATCCTCGATTGCTTTGCTAACGCTAATTGAATTGACCTTCCACAAATGTCACCTAAGAACTTAAGCAGCAAAAACAATGCAATCACAGGTTCGTAGGTTAACTTTCCCGTTGATCAACACCCACAACACACGGGTTCCACAATTTATGCCTGGCACTGTAAGACAGCTATTAACAGCTATATTGCATTAATTCAAACGACTTTCAACAAAAAGCTCCAAAATATTATCCTAGGTCTTTAGAATTAATATCTGTCCCCGACTAACGTAAACATTTGATCTCCAACGAAAAGTTCACTGCTATATATGGGTGTTGTCATTCCACCGCGATGTAATGTTATAGTACACACTTGTACAGGTTTTTAACAGATCTGCTGTATATGAATAATTACCGACCACTGGCAGCCATGCCAGATCTGTAATAGTCCATGCTCCATGGAACCTTTGATGGCTGGTCCATACATACAGCATCCCTCATCTATCTCCCGGCCATACACGCCCCCTCATGTACACATATACCACTTTGTCTTTACACATGTTAGTATCCATTAGACCCCTATATTGTAGATTTTCTATAGGGGCTCTAGAGGAAAGAGATCTCCATTTAAAAGTATTCATTCATGTCTAGGTAAATTCACTTATCAATTCTTTCAATTATTCTTTCTTTAAAACAATCATTCATTTATTCATACAGTTATTTATTCATTAACTCCTTTTATATCTATAATAATTTTGCTGAGTGCTCTTCCCCCTATAATTCCTTAAAGTGCCCCACCTCTTCTACATAAACTGTCTCCTTCCCCTATGTATTTAAATTTAACACGCAATATATATGTCACCACAGCCCCCACCCCCCCACCCCGTCATTGCTACTGCCATCACTATGAATGTATAGTTACAGCCCCCCCCCCCCCCCCCCGTCCATCTATTGGTTACAGCCCCCCCCCCCCCCAACCCCATTTTGACATCTGCAGACTAACAAGTGTTTTACTATGGCTAGTACTTGATACTGCTGACAAGGCAGTTCTGTGTGTGTGTATACCACCATGGCCTGCCACAGATCTATCATATACATATTTATATATACAGGTCAGCTACACCAGCCTACAAGTATGGGTTTAAAATACTCCTCCTCCTCCTATACAATCCTCCATTATCTACTGCTACAGACAGAAAACATTAATGTTACAGACTTCAATTAAAATTGTCTGCCAGTCATATTAAATGCCCCCCACCTCTAATAGAAATAGGAATGGGTTTGGTCAATGTTTTAACAGTCATTTAAGGACATGCCCAGTTTAGGTGGTGAAGGAAAGCCAAAGTTCCAGAACAAAATCCACCAACCTACACTTTTAGTACCTATAGTAGCTAGCTGTCCTACATGCGATTCAAACTAACTACCAAGAGGTTGAGGGCTTGTTGAACTTTGTCAGGACATCTTGATTATTTTGGTCACTGTGGAACCCAAGATAGAAATACGTCAGGACCATATATGGTCATAACAGTCAGAATCATGGACATCTCCACATCTTGTGTTGGACCAAGAAACAAATACAGTATAATTTGTCTAAACCGGATGTCAACAGGACCAGCATATTCGACCGATATATACAGGTTCTGGATTATACAGGATCAAAATTACTATATTACGCTGGAATAGACAGGGTTTTAGTTATAGGATAATACAAGCTTCTACGGTAAAAATGCAACAACTAAAAAATCTTTACTCACACAATACCCCCTAGACACACATTTGAACTCTACTTTTTCTAAGACTAGAATAGTTCATTATGGCATTATAGGGGGTGACTGAGTTGAAGATAGTGACAATGATGGATTGTAGTTCGAGGCCATTTTTGTACTATCATACTAGAGTTATTTGTAAAGGAAACAGCACTCAGAGTGTATTTGACAACACAAAAATCAATGGAATACTATAAAGCTGTGTGCCGAGTTTTGACAATGTCCATATGGCACAAAAATCCATAACTGGTGAAATGTTTATTGGCATAAGATGCAATAGAGAACAAATTGCAACATTGCAATTTTTGTTAAGACAGCAGAATGGTTCATTACAAAGTAAATGAGACTTAATGTTTGATAAATTTATTCTGCGGCTACTGTTTTAATAGTAGTTTTTCATTATACATGCATGGAAACAATGATTAGGCAATGCCAATAAATGACATACTGAGTTTCTTGTCTCTAAAAATCTAGACCAGTATTCATGAAACTGTACCCTGGCTCAGAGAGACATTTTGTGCTCCTATCTTTTTGATGATAAAGCCTTTATATGAATGTACATTTTTTCAATGATTTTGAATAACTTGTTCCTATCTAAGCTCTCACCCCTGACGATACATTTGAACTCTTCAAACACTATAGGTTGGAACAGTTCATTAAGATAATAAAGGGGTAAATGAGTTAAGTGAAACAGCCCTATTTTGTATTCATAAACCTTTAAGCCCCAATTCTTCTGTCGATCTTTTGAATTTCTAGTCTCGATGCAAAACCAGGGAAACTGGCATCCACCACAAGCAGCTAGCTGTTACAGGCCCCATGAAGTTGACCGAGAGTGCTACTTTGAAAATTGATTGATTGCAACCCCTTGTTACTAAACTCAAAGGGAAGCAATGACAGCCATCTTAGATTTGCCAGAGATAGAAAAGGCTTTCTAAATTGGTATCATCTAAACAAATACATGTGAGTGTTTTCAGAATAATTCACCCTTTATCAAATGTACACATGTTTTGAAGCAAGATTATCAAACATTGTGCAAGTACCCTCAAAAGATAATATTTCAGAGAGAACTTCACAAATACAGCTAAGCCAATGACAGTGAACCATTATTTATGGTTCGTCTCATTCTGTGAGATATTTGATCATTTGTCATTATATCAGATAATTTTGTGTAAACAACAAGACACCAACAAAATACTTCATAGAAAAATATACTCAAGGATATGATCTCTCTAAGTTATATAATTTCAAATAAGCTTATGTATTTTTCAGACTACATCGATATCAGAATCAATTTAATAATTTATAACATCTCATTCCAATAAGTATGCATTAACAGAATAATCAAGCATTTCTCATATTTCAGTGCGTCCAATAGCATACATATGTGGTTACAGGGAGTGAGAAAACACAGGACAATTTATCTACGTGTCAGATTGTTCCCAGTGACAACTCTTAACAGCCAAACAGTCTGGACCTCAATCCATCTGCTCTACAATGCATATGTGATTACATAGAATTGAACTTTGTGTTGGTATGGTAATGAGGTCTAATGGCCTCACTATTAGTGCAGCTAATAGCCTATAGGAGGATAAACCCACAGTAGCAGATTAGTCCTCGAAACCCACTCAGGGGGACACAAAGAGGGCTGCATATAAATGTTACAGTCCTCGAAACCCACTCCGGGGGACACAAAGAGGGCTGCATATAAATGTTACAGTCCTCAAAACCCACTCAGGGGGACACAAAGAGGGCTGCATATAAATGTTACAGTCCTCAAAACCCACTCAGGGGCTGCATATAAATGTTACAGTCCTCAAACCCACTCAGGGGGACACAAAGAGGGCTGCATATAAATGTTACAGTCCTCAAACCCACTCAGGGGGACACAAAGAGGGCTGCATATAAATGTTACAGTCCTCAAAACCCACTCAGGGGCTGCATATAAATGTTACAGTCCTCAAACCCACTCAGGGGGACACAAAGAGGGCTGCATATAAATGTTACAGTCCTCAAAACCCACTCAGGGGCTGCATATAAATGTTACAGTACTCAAACCCACTCAGGGGCTGCATATAAATGTTACAGTCCTCAAACCCACTCAGGGGGACACAAAGAGGGCTGCATATAAATGTTACAGTCCTCAAACCCACTCAGGGGCTGCATATAAATGTTACAGTACTCAAACCCACTCAGGGGGACACAAAGAGGGCTGCATATAAATGTTACAGTCCTCGAAACCCACTCAGGGGCAGCGATATAAATGTTACAGTCCTCAAACCCACTCAGGGGGACAAAAGAGGGCTGCATATAAATGTTACAGTCCTCAAACCCACTCAGGGGGAGGGCTGCATATAAATGTTACAGTCCTCAAAACCCACTCAGGCTGCATATAAATGTTACAGTCCTCAAAACCCACTCAGGGGCTGCATATAAATGCATTTAATTGAGGTTTGATAAATATGATCAATTATCATTTATTTAATTCATATACCAAAGCAACATGTAATTACTTAATATGTGTATAATAATCCAAACACCAAACCATCCAACGTGTGAATTTTTCAGCCTGTTGAATTTCATCTTTTCCATCATTAAAAAATCTTTTTCTTCACCATTCCATCAGTATTTGGAGTTACCGTATTCGACCCAATAAGTGCCCACGTCCCAATAAGCTCCCCTCCCCATTTTTGAGGCCTTGATTTGAATTGCCCAGGCATAAATAAAGACGAGAAACTGTATAGATTTGCAATAATTTCGTCTTATTAGCACTTCTTCAATTTTTTAAACGCCCTGGGCGCTTTTTGGGTCGAATACGGTAGTTGGATGTTTTTTTTGCACTAGTGGATTATTGTGGTCCCACTACATATATTTTATCCATCATCTCGGTGTAAAGGAAGTGGATCGTTGCTATATATAGATTACACAGATTCTTGGTCACATCATGGGGTGATTTTACTCTGGTAACTCCGGCTACCCTCCACAATCATTACCATAATATTAACATCCTTATTTGGTCTAGCTTTATGCTGATGTCCTTCCTATCATAGGCTGAGGTCATTGAACGAAGACTTAAACTCTAGATATACAGCTGCCTGAAATGTATGCCATAATGGGGTACAATGTGATATGATTGAATTGAAGGATATCAGTAACAATATCACATCAGACCTCCCTCCATCCCTCATTAAAAGCATACAGACGAGTGAAATATAGATTAACAATTGAACCAGCAAGTAGTGTTTCCTTTTTGTTATAAGCATAATACACTCTTATGCATGCATAGTTTGATCATCTTACAAAATCAGAAAATTTTCAAATCCTTGTTGCTGACTCTAGCCAAATATAGAACCAGATTTGACCTTTGTGACCTCATATCCTGGAGGGTAAAGATAAGATTTTTGAGATAGATAAGAATTTAACACAGCTGTATCTCAAAAACATGTATATTTTGCATTTTGACACACACACAGCTGCAATGGAATATTTCTAATTTCCCATGCATTTTGTCATTAGAACTCTGATTACCCCTTCTGGAGCCCCCATATTTAAACAGGTGGTCATCAGCAATCTTTAACAAATGTACCCTTATTTTGCCCCATTACTGTCTAATTGACCTAAGGTGAACCCCTCCTGGATCTCCAATATACAGTTACCTATGATGATTTTTATCAAAGTTCCCCTTATTTAGCCTCATTACTGTCCATTAGACCAGAGATTACCCCTTCTGGAGCCCCTTTTTTAAACCTGTGTTGATGTGATGAGATAAGTGATACAGAATTGCTAAGGCCAAGAACCAGCTGATAGCGTATATATTTTTGTAGACTCCATAGCCGAATTCTCTTACAGGAAAATACTGATCAAGTTCTGCCAAAATGTCTTTAGCGCAACAAGTGTTTCTTAAAGGGGCTCCAAAAGGATATTTCATGAAAACAGAGCGTAGCTTCCATTTTTAACACTATCCCATTTGTTGGTAATATGGGGGTTTCGAGATCCAGAAACAACGTGGGTAATGTACAATTTACTGTCGATTAGTCCAACCTTCGATTAGTCCAACCTTCAGGTGATTATGACATCACGAAACTCACATCAAATTATGACATCATAATCATCGGATGGTGGGACTAATTGACGGTTAATTGTATTTTACCCATGTCGTTTTGGGATATCAAACCCCTGTATTAAACACAGCTGTGTTGAAAAAAGCCTTTTGGATGTTGATTTTAGATTGGTGCAATTTTCATATATGTCTTATCAAGAGGTAAGTAATTAAAGAGTTGCAAAAATGCATAGGTGGAAGACAGCCATAGTACATGGAGATAAAACTCCAACCCACCAAAGTATACTGAAGCAGGAGAAACTCCCAGTTTCAAACTGGCAAACATATTGCTGCTGATGTAACAGATTACCAACATATGTGTAAAATTAACAGCTAGAGTGATAGGTTAAGGGGTAAGAGAAAAGACAGAGTACCAGGACAAAACCTCTGAAGAGAAATGATAGAGTACCAGGAAAAAAACTTCCATCTTTAAGTCATTACCTCACAACTGCCCTACATGTTTTGAACATGTGACATTGACCCAGATTTGGAAGTGTAGTGGTAGAATACATGGGGACATCTAAACAACTTGGCCAGTACATGGCCCCTACATAATTTTGAGATTAGCTTGTCTATAGAAAAGGTTAAGTCCAATATTATACATCCTTCACTACAATTGTACAAAATGTCTTAACTTGACCCATGGCCAATTCATTACATCTAAAGGGTAAATTTATATCAATATGTCTCCAGTACAAAATCAGCATCCAGGGAAATGAAAGTAGGAAATTTGAATAATCAATCTGTCTCCCCCTAATTTGAAATAATAGCCCCTTCCTCGAGTGATCTGGGTCGTTCTATTGATGTAACCAAGGAATGAGAGTGGCTATAATATTACACATTTCCGTAGACTTGTAATTACAGGAAGTGATTAGGGGACACAAGAGGAAAGAAAATTATTCATATTCACATCTGTATCTGTGTGTGCTCTCCTTTACTTGGCCGGGTCTAGTAAAACCATATAAGGTCTGCTATGTTCACAATAGAACAACTGCATGCTGTCCTTTACGTGGCTGTTCCAGTTGAACAAGAAAATATTAAATATTCACAATAGAACATATGCCTGCTATCCTTTCCATGGCTGCTCCAGTTAAATCTGGAAAATCGGTTTTATTTAATTGCAATAAAACAAATGTTTGCTGTTCTTTAATTTGGCTACTTTAGTGAACTGGAAAAGTCTGCTTTAGAAACAAATACTGAAATAGCAATTTGTGTGGTCCTCTTGTATCCAATGCTACAAATTAACTTTTTGTTACATGATGTAACTGGTTTAAAATGATAATAGAACAGATTTTTCAAACAATCAGGTCCCTGAATTTGTTTTTTTTTTTTTTTTTTCTCTCTCTCTCTCTCTAATGACTTTTTGACATCTATATGACATTTTTAACAAATTTTGATTTATACTTCTTAATTTTACCTCAAAAGATCTTTTATACCTTATAAATGTTCATCCTGTGTTAAGAATATTTTACTATGACAAAATGAGAAATACAAAAGCCATACTGTAGAATGGTCATTTACAACTGTACCAGCTCGGCCACAATGTACAAGGAACACCATATACCATCATTATACTAACCCATTGTTTCTCTGTGTAGCTGGCTCCACCATTAATGGGCCATCCCAAACATCTGGCCTCCCAATATTATAATGATATAATTAGGATGTAAATCACTTAGATAAGGATAATTTGCCTGGCCTGATATTATACACACCCAGTACCAAATGCATATATCCACACACTAGCTGCCATGGTGGGTATGTCAATTACAGGAAAATTTAGATTCATTTACAATTATAGCCTTGTGAATATGTATAATCTGTGTAGATAATCATATTTAGGAAAATAGCTTTAATCACAAATTGAAAACACTATTGTAGATGAAATTTCCGTTGTTCGCCTGTTTGCTATATATGGAGCCACGAATATAAAAACAAGAAATTGTGATTGATATAATGATAACATTATTTTATCACTAAAGCTTCTACCCAAGGAGTGATTTGAGAACTGTCAACCACATAAGAAATTACCCACAAATATTTATGATATATTGTATGTAGTCTACATTAATGTGAAATTAAGACGTTTGACTAATTTTTTTTTATTACTTGACATTTATGCAGTATTCATTTTTATGATGGAAGACTTTCAGCCTTGATAACGTAATTATGTTTCTTACAAATATTCTGCATGCTGCAAAAGAGTATACCTAGCACTACATTGTTTTGTTTACAGTGAATGAAGAGTTGTCCCCCTTCTACTGGCAAAAAGGAACAATTTTGTTCATCAATAGAATTATAAATGAAGTTTTTTTACACTTTATACATCTTTCACATAGTCTTCTTTTCCCTCCATACCAAATTTGTTTATTAGTTGTGAATTTTTCCTGTAATCTTTCTAATTGATAGAAACTATTATTTTTTTCTGGTAGATAATATCGGTTGATTCAGTCTGGCTTTAAATCTGATTTTATCAAAAGGACCAAACATTGTTAACTGCATCTATTGTCTCCGACAGCTGTGATACACAGAGAGAACATAAACTGCCATTGTAATGTATACGAAAATGACCCCACTTACTAGTGACATTTTATACCAATTTTCCCCTGTCATATCAACTCTACATACGACCATTACCCAATTAGGAGAAACACAATTTGCTATGTTGACATTTGATGGAAAGCTCGCACTGGGACAGTAACATTCATGAAGCTAGGCATTCGAGAGGGGAGGGGGGAGGGGGGTACCCCTAAAAGGGTATCAAAAGTATACATTTGCATAAAATGGGGTACTCACGGGGAATCTGTCAAACAAGTCCTGGTAGAAATTAACATATAAGAGAGAGGCACTTTCGGGGTGGTGATGGACCACATTAAATCCATGTACAAATGTGCAATGAATGTTCTTTTTCCTTATTGGAAGTACAAAAACAATTCATACTAAAAGTGCTTTTTCTGAAATGTCATATTGATTTCTTATCACAAATTTCACATAAAATCACATTTTTTTCATCAAAATGCACAAAGAATACAAAATATAAAGTAAAACACCATTATTATGCTGTCATTAACAGTAAATGTCAATCTCATGTACCTGTATATCAACATTTCATTTGAATTTCTGTTTTCATATATAACAATGTCTGAAAATGTCAAAACCCTAAATAGTTCAACTTTGATCTGAACATACCACATCATGGAGTTAAGGCACAATAACAAGAGCATTGTAGAAGTTGAAGCTTTGAGGAAACAATTTCCACAATGTTCAAACAGAAAGCTTAACTTTCATTACAAGTGCCCAATTATGCAATTATGAGGAGAAACAATTCCACAAGGTTCAATTGGTTTGGCTGGATTGGTTTATCATCCTATTCAACCCTGAGACTTCGTAATGGACTGGTCTAGTCTTTGATTTCAAAGAGTTTAAATGTGTCTTCAGGGGTGAATGAGTGAACAGTCTGGGTCATTTAAAGACATATGTTTAATAAAAGAAATGGAGGAAAGCTGGGGTATCACCAAGCAGTGATCAGTATTTGGCAACTGAAGAGTTTGTGGTAGCATATATATGCCAGGACGTCTTAACCACCCAGCCACTGCGAACCCCACAATGTCCAAACAAACACCACCCAGCTACTGCAACTCCACAATGTCCAAACAAACACCACCCAGCTACTGCAACTCCACAATGTCCAAACAAACACCACCCAGCTACTACTGGAACTCCACAATGTCCAAATAAACACCACCCAGCTACTGCAACTCCACAATGTCCAAACAAACACCACCCAGCTACTGCAACTCCACAATGTCCAAACAAACACCACCACACTGCTACTGCAACTCCACAATGTCCAAACAAACAACCAGCTACTACTGCAACTGCAACTCCACAATGTCCAAACAACAAACACCACCCAGCTACTGCAACTCCACAATGTCCAAACAAACACCACCCAGCTACTGCAACTCCACAATGTCCAAACAAACACCACCCAGCTACCTGCAACTCCACAATGTCCAAACAAACACACACAACACCACCCAGCTACTGCAAACTCCACAATGTCCAAACAAAACACCACCCAGCTACTGCAACTCCACAATGTCCAAACAAACACCACCCAGCTACTGCAACTCCACAATGTCCAAACAAACACCACCCAGCTACTGCAACTCCCACATTAATATCCAAACAGACAGCTGTCATTACAACTGCCTTTTTACTTTTGTAAATTTTGTATCAAGTTTGTAATTGATCAATCATTTACTTCAGTCAAAACAACTTGTTTAACCTTAAAACTTTATTCTTAATACAATTTTTTTGAAGACTAGAAATGTTAGTAAGATGACACAATTCCTACAAAAGAATTCAGGACAGTCATTCGATTCTCTTCCATACTGCCCAAACATATTAGATTGCAACAATATTAATATGTATGGAAACGGAAAATATTATTCTGGACCAGATCAAAAGTGCAAAAATATTATTCTGGACCAGATCAAAAGTGCAGCAATACAGGCAAACATCATTAGGATCCAGATCAATCAAATGTCATTTTAAGTACAACAGGATGCAGATACCAAACATCATAATGACCTAGACTTAGGTGCAACTAAATGTAAGAGATATGCATGAACCCCGAAATATTAAGCCTGGTGATGCTTCGACTGGGTTTTTTTTGGTGGAGACCTAAATCAATGATACAGATATCCCGCCAGAAAGCAGCAATTTCCATAGTTCGATTTTCCGCTCCGGAAAACACAAATGCTCCTGAACAGAGGTCATTAGGGGGTATCATTGTCATTTTTATCAAATAAAACAGAGCATTTCCGGAGTTAGTCCAACCCAAACTTTATATAATTACAATGCCGTTAAAGGGTTTAGTTCTGCAAATATTTGTTGTGCGTGTGAATGGCTGCATGATTTTGTAATATTAACGATATCTGTTGCTAGATAAACAATGAAGTATTTAAGATTGTTGATAGAATACTACGGAACGCCTATATAATCAATAATACATTGGAATATCAGGATCATCTCGCTTATTGTTTGAAGTAAATTGCAGACCGTGTATAAATATTGCCATAAAATCAGATATCTTGAATTCAATAAGGATAACCAATACAATGAGATCTATAATTACACATTCAAAAGGAAGTTGTGCTTTACATTATTTTTCTGGAAAGGAAACTCTTAATAGCATAATGGTTAAAAGTGATTTTTTTCAAACTGAATTTTACATCAAAATGTTATGTCACATATAAGAGGAAACAAGACAATTTGACCTACAACACTTTTACAGTCAATATTGAGTGCTGTGTTACCGTATTCGCCATAATTAGTGGCCCTCCCTCTATAAGTAGCATGTACCCTCCCCTCATCTGCAGAAGGAGTTTGAAGTTTATGTATATCCTCCATCAATGGATTTGATTATATTTTACAACTGTGAAATGCTTATAACATCAGCATTGTATCCCATATTACATGTACTTGTACATTTTTCACGTGTGAATCATGATGTGAAAATGCATCTCAAAGGATAAAAGGCATATGCATGTTTACTGCGACATATTCATCATCAACATTCATGTGTGATGAATACAAAAAAGATGAAAATATGGCTGACTTTTAAAAGATTTTACATACCCCCCCCCCTCTCCCCATCCGCCTTTTTTTAAATTCATTTTTCTTACCTGACAATTCCCCCTTGCGCTACATGCAATAATGATATTGAAAGCCCCTCAACTCACTTTTAGGCTCTTTTAAATTAAAGACTATATCAGTTCATTATGAAATTTTTGACAGGAGAATAAGTTGAAATGCATTTATATTAATTATGTAATATGTTGAACAATTACAGGGTGTTTACAAAACTAAATCCCCATTAATCAGGCCTTGTAACTTCATCAGTTTGGCTAATCAGTCAGGTTTAGAAGGAAGTACTATATCAGCGCTACACAACACAGATCGTTAACATCACGAGGTGATTCTAACCAGACATTGCGAGTCTGCAGCGAAATGGTTCTCCCTCAATAAAAATCGGTTATTTTCCCTACACGTAATATCATTACAGCTGCACTTTTAGGTATTTGCATAAAATAGATGGGTGTCCTTGGATATTCTTCCGTGCATGTAAAACAGATAATGATTAAACATGCTGAATCGGTTGTAAATAGCTCCATCTGCCCGAGATGTTTTCATCCCAGAAACTGTGTGCACATGCTTGCACATGCAATGCATTTTTCGCTGGCATGTATATCAGCTAAATGCATGATTTTCTATTAATGGTTTCATCTTAAAAGAGCAATTTCAGAACTTCAAAAATTTTTGCACGGGGCTGTACATTTCTTCAGTGTCCAGCCCCAACATTAACTATAATTTCAAATGCCGTATTCGAGTCAATAAGCCTCCTAGTCTCTATAAGCACCTCTCACCTCTTTTCTAGGCTTCAATTTCATTTACTTTGAATAAAATGCAGAATGAAAACATTTAAATTGGTATTGAATTGTTTCCTTAATACTGATTTTGTTTGCAAATTAATCATGGCTTACTTTGTAGGGTAATTTTATGAAAGGCTAGTCCAAATTGATTTCTATTAAGCACCCCCTCATTTGCTTCAATTATTAAGCATCCCCTTATTTGCCTTTGGGTTGAATACAGTACCACTATCCTGGTAGTAATGTAACCACGAACAAAGCTAAGAGACACTTTAGTTTTATCTTTTTGTTTCTTTCTTTTCTTTCTATCTATATTTTTTTTATTTCTATACTCAATATCCAGTCCATAACATTATTTTTTTTAAAATATAAATTCGCTCATTTGATATTGTTACAGAGATCAGTTAACATCTTAGGTGTCTGAAATTGACATCTACACATTTGAAACCCTTAATGTACAATCGTAGTTAACCTAATGAGCCCACTTAAGTATCATCTGTAATACTAAACCCAATGTTTCTATGTATGAAACTATGGGACAAGGAAGTTATTTTAACCGTGTGGACAAAACAAAATTGTCAAATTTTTGAGGCGATCTGCCCCTTTATCAAGACAAACAAAACGAACACGATTACAAAATAGGATACAAACAGTAATGCGGGATAAAGTAGACAAATGTATGAAACTACAAAGTCATCCTTGAAAACAATTTATTTAGGGATTTATATCTAGCTTAGCATGTTGATATGCCTTCACTTGTAGTTCTTTTGTTGGTTTGTTATTGGTTTTTATTTTTTTTTGTTTAATTCAGTTTTTCGTTTTTTACTTTTTTTTTTACACGATCCTCATCTTACATCATGTCAGGTGCCAGGAGGAGATAATCTGTATACTATGCATGTGGTCAGTACCTCACAACTGTACATGTGGTCAGTACCTCACAAATGTACATGTGGTCAGTACCTTACAACTGTACATGTGGTCAGTACCTCACAACTGTACATGTGGTCAGTACCTCACAACTGTACATGTGGTCAGTACCTTACAACTGTACATGTGGTCAGTACCTCACAACTGTACATGTGGTCAGTACCTCACAACTGTACATGTGGTCAGTACCTCACAACTGTACATGTGGTCAGTACCTCACAACTGTAGATGTGGTCAGTACCTCACAACTGTACATGTGGTCAGTTACCTCACAACTGTACATGTGGTCAGTACCTCACAACTGTACATGTGGTCAGTACCTCACAACTGTACATGTGGTCAGTACCTCACAACTGTACATGTGGTCAGTACCTCACAACTGTACATGTGGTCAGTACCTCACAACTGTAGATGCGGTCAGTACCTCACAAATGTACATGTGGTCAGTACCTCACAACTGTACATGTGCTTGTCTTAAATAGGATTTTCCACATAAGTTCAATATCATCTTATATATCATAGCATTATATATAGCTCAGCTTTTTGTTTATTTATGGTACAGACATAAGTGGCCTTGAAATTGACAAAATTCCTGGTTAAAACCACACACTAGGACCTCTTCCTGTCACCAGCTGTAGTCGTTTCCTGTCTGCCTAACATTCATTGGTCAACATCAAGCTTCTTCCTTGTCCCAACTCTCCTATCTCTTAGTCCAGTTCTGTTATATTTATAACACTGTTGATCTACCCTTCTACACCTGGTTCTTGTTATATACAATTAGTTTGGTAACATTCTATTTATAAATTAAGTGATTTTCAGACATCCTCCTCTGTGTATGTGACGTATTGTGAGTGTTATGATGCGTACATGCACATAGTGATTATGGTACATTGTGTCTCCTTGTGATGGTGAAATTGCTGTTAGTTTACAGTGCTGTCTCACTAAAGCATACCACCAGCAATACAGAGGAGCATGTATACATTCCATCTTACTTAAGTTTAAATACCATTTTATAGACTATAGTGGGTCTCCACCGGAACCCGGAACCTTCTTCACTGGGGCAAATGCTGAAATCTAAGCAAAATGGAGGCGATCGCAACTTGCCAGAGATGTTACCAGATATAGCAAGAAGCAGTTTAGAAAGAAGAGAAGGATGAAATCCATTTGTAGTTACCTCTTGCTATCATGCAATGGGATAGACTGGCCACCAGACCCTTAGTTGTTAATAAGACTTTCTCAGCAGTTCTTTACAAGATTATCTCCCCCTAGTTTGAAACTTAGAATCAGACAGGTAGTAAAGACAAAAATAATCATGCCAAATTTTTATGATTTTTTTTTCTGAATATTCTAGAGACTCGTGGCCTGCTGTCTAGCAATGTGGCTGCATGCACAATGTCAATGGTTTACCTGTAGTATACAGGTATCATATTGAGTGATTGATTTGTGAGAAATATTAACCAGGTATCATATTGAGTGATTGATTTGTGAGAAATATTAACCAGGTATCATATTGAGTGATTGATTTGTGAGAAATATTAACCAGGTATCATATTGAGTGATTGGTTTGTGAGAAATATTAACCAAACAACTATCATTGAATCTTAAGTGACTTAACTACTGTATGGCGAGCCTTCCTCACCATCAATCACTGAAACACAAATTAAGTCTCTTTAGATGATTACGTTCACAATAAAAAAGCTCTGTTCTGTTTGTGTTTAAGCTACCTTCAATGATGATTCAGAGGCCTGTTAATCAAGGTCATTAAATAGATGAAACATGATTTAATGTGTTTTCTAGATGAGTTAATTTGACCCATTATAATACTGACACTTATTGTTTGCCTTCCTGGATGTTCCAACTCCCATCTAGTCTAAAACAGTCTATTACAGTCATCCACCATTAAATCCCAGGAGGTTTAAAGCTTACATTTCCATTTTTAAATAAGGCCAATTGTATTAAAATGTTTGGTTTCTGGAATAACTTTTTAGACTTCAGGAAAAACTAAACAAATGTTTTGTTCCTGGAATAGCTTTAAAGCCTTAAGGCAAAACCAAACAAAAGCTTTATTTCTGTTTCGATTGTTTAGTCTCTTTTGGAAATTACTTATGTAACGTTTGGTATCCACCTATTTCCCATCCCTGATAATTCAACAAGACAGCTTTGAAGCTGGTGGCTTGAGTTCTACTCTAAAATTGTTCCTATACCGATTCAAGCAACTGTTCTCAAAATAAATTCCGTCAGTATATTGTATGTTTTTTGTAAAGGCAAAAATTAACCAAATCTCAGCAAACTGCTGAGAAATGTCTTATTCTATAAGTTTGTAAATGAATGGCTGGCTGAAGGGGAATGGCCTCTGTCAAACCTAGCAGCTAATGTAAAGAATGCCACTGTCAAATTCAGCAACTAGCGCCATGTAAACAAATCACTAACCTGAATGTCTTCTCTCTCTTTTTCTCTAAGTCCCATCCACAAAACTATTCCATATTACCATATAGACACAGGTACAGAGAAAAAGCCAGAGATAGTGTCCAAGAAAAGAAATCACTTCAAAATCAACAACAATTCTGATTTTCAATAGCTTGTACTAAATGTTCCTCCATCATCAGAGAGTTCGGTACACCAAGGTCATCTACGTCATCAAGATGTTTGGCATCCATGGGGATGTATAAACAAAGGAATGATGGTTGTTGGTGATGCTGAGTTATGCTGTACGTGTACAGACGGTGATCAGTAGAAATATAAACATCAGATAAACATAAGTAACACATGTATCTACTACCACGCTTACCCTCCCTGTAGATATCCTTCGATAATGGATGGCAAAAAATAACTTAATTTAATTACAGTTTTAAATGCCTCTAATTTAGATGGAAACCACTCAATTCTACGGGCAGTATGACCTAGATGAGGCTGATCCACATAGAATTTTACATTTATAACAGTACCCAGTTACTCAGAAACTGACTACAGATTTCTCATACTTGTCACTTCAAGGCTTCGTAAAAAGTACCTGCTTTGTTCTGTACCATATTATAATGTACAATAATCCTCAAACCAGCACTTATTTTAATTAACATCTCAATCATCCTTCTGTTTTAAGAATTTGAAAATTGATAAACTGAAACAAAGAGGACTTTCATATTTAAAAGTGTTGATATCTGTGAAACATGATATATTTCAGGGCTGATCATAGATTAAATTTGTATAACCGTCACTATTTGGTTGATTAGTTTTTTACATGCTATTAATAGCTAAGGCCATTTGAGGAACTCAAATGTTGCCTGTGTGATTGTCTGTATGTTTTGGAAGTCTGTGGTATATTCCTGTCAGTCAAGAGGTCAGGATTTGTGGTGGTCCAAACCTCCGCATCCTATAGCTGTTGATTTTGACACATTTTACTTACAACATTTGATAATCGTATGAATGATGATAATTAAAATAGAATTAATTTGTTCCACATTTCAATAATTTGTAAGAAACCACATAAAAAATGCAGTCTAAAAATTTCAGAAATGCCAATATATTTTTGTCTGACTAGAAATACATGAAAATCCAAGAAATTTGAAAAACTAGTGATTTTTTTTTTTATTAACCCCAAAAGACACATTTAAACTCTTCTAATTCAAAAGCTAGAACAGTTCATTATGAATTTTCAGGGGTGAATGGATATACAAGTTATCACCAACTTAACTCCAAACACTGTACCCTACAGTATACCTTAAGCTTGCCTGTAGTATCATCAGACCTACTGTTTACTATTGGTATACCAGGAACTGGGATTGGGCAGGAATAAACCTAACACTTTGTCATAAACACCAAATGTACCCTTCCCCACCCTGAAACTGTAGAATCTTAGTCAGATCACTGCTTCCTAGTACTCATCATGTTATTTTCAACATCATATCAGAACCTGTAATACATTTATTGAGTCGACTCTCATCAATCAACCCAACACACCCCCTCCTCTCCTCTTCCCATCCCTTCAAGTATTTTCCAGGATATACTGAAAGGTTGAATGAGTGATAACTGCCTTGGCTTTCCTACAGACGGACAACCAGAATTACATGGGATACCTATTCCACGAATTGGGCCTTAATTTAAATGATTCATCCCCGAAAACTCTTAATGGACTATTCCAACTTACGAATTAAAAGAAGAGTTCATGAAACAGTGACATTTTAGGGGCTTTGGGGGTTAAATTAAGGCATCTTCTAGAATCTTTGCTGTGTTTTGTTAATTTCCAAAATAATTGAATCTAAACTATATACATATATAATTCAAGGAAGAAAAAGTGTATTTTCCCAATTAAAAAGATACATTAAGCCTCTAAAGTTAAGAGAGTATGAAAATTGTTGTCTTCAGGAGTAAATGATTTATAATTGAATATTTGATAATGGTTTGTTTCCGTCATCGTGAATCACAGTATATGCCTCTAAAACATATGCATGGTGAGCGCGAGTTTCAAGAATTTAAAATCTTGAGAGTTTAACTTATTAAAACGTTTTAAAGACTTACCAGAGGTGGTGTCAGAACGATTTGGAAGCATTAATTCCCTTCTGTATGTTACATCCCACATTGCCGATGACTCGGGCCGAATCTTTTACTCACCGTGTTATTATTCTATTATTAGATTGTTTGCTAGGTGCGATTCATTAAAACTTCTAACGTAATCAAACGACTTAGTCATCTTGTCAGTTTCTCGTCCAAACTGGTCCAAAAATAGCACACAAGCCTATCACATAGCCTTGTCACACGCTTAATTAACATTGCACTGTGCCCGTTTTCGTATCATTGAAGTCCGCCAATTTTTACTCAAGATGATGAATGCTGGAAAATTTTATCATAAGAAATGGAAGACTTGTTAAAAACTTTGGCAGACAAAAATAAATTTAGACTTTAGTGCCAACTACTGTGTATAATCCAGTAACCGATGGATATTCCAGATCTTTCCGGTGTTTGTTAAATTGTTTTTGGTCCACAGAACATTTGAAGTCAATTTGGAATAAAATTTTCCAGAAATGAATCATCGTAATTCCGATAAATATAGAAAATTGAAGGAAATTTGATACAACATAAATCTATAAACATTGCACACCAAAGGAAGATACAATAATTTCACAGAAAAAAAAATAAATTTAATAAATCAAAACTTGTTATTATTAGTGCATCAAAAGTTGTTTCCAAATTCTAGGTATGATGACTGTATAACCATAGTTTGACTATAACCAATAGATGTGTATATATCCATCTCTGTAATTAGAAAGAACAAACTCCCTCGAATTAAGTCCAAGAACACTAGATTCAGCTGAGTTAGCATTATAAACTTGAGTACTATACAACACACAAGGTACAGACTAGTTAGATGATCATGAGGGGGTGGCCACCGATGTGTTTTTTATTCGTTTCCTTCTACAATATCTTACCACATGGAACTACCAGGTTAGATAAACCAATCGTTACTATAAATAGATAGTCTATCTATTTCCACTCCATTCATCTTAGTCTGTATGACAAGGTCTGTCTGTGGAGCAGTGATGAAAGATGTGGGCTCCAGGGGGTCCAGGTGGGGCTCCCAACAGGGTTCACACAAAAAATTGCAACAGTTACAAACATATTCTTTACGTAGATTGAGGCACCTGAAGGGAACTGATGAAATTTTTGTAATAGACCACATTAATCACATGAGGCAACACTCCAAGATGACAGCATACATGTGTACAGTTCAGATATTTATTATCCGAGCTTTTGAACTGACAAATTAACACTAAAACTAGTACAAATGATGGTTTATAGATCCAAGGATTCTTACACTTAATTATCTCCCCTTAGCTGCAGTTTCGTATCTGACACTGTCACAAGATCGAAAAAAAATTCTCCCCTTTTCATAAGACAATTAAGTATATCTCCACTTAGGATTAAGATATTTGCATAAGAGAACAAATTGTCTCCCTTAGCTAAATTTTAATTAGGATCAGACTCATTATATGAGAATAAATTATCTCCCCTTAGCTAAAGCTTCGGATCTGACAATGTCATGAGAGAAACAATTATCTCCCCTTACCTTAAGACCACTTATTGAGTATATCTTCCCTTACCTAAGGATTAGGATGTTTACATAGGAGAACAAATTATCTTCCCCTATATGTACACTATGACTTATTAAGATATCATATATTATCTCCCCTTAGCTAAAGCTTTGGATATTGGGCTGTTATTGAGAACTAACCGGTAGGTTTGAGATTATTTATAAATGTTCTGTATGTTCTCTATTTGGAATATTTAGATATGATTTTACATGTACCAATAAACAAAACATAATGTGAGTATAATAATTGAGTAATGGAAGACTGGGTTCAAATGATAGTAATATTTTTTTTTGGAAATGAATACTTTAATGGGTTATTATAAGATTAGAAACATGAATATGAATTACGGTAAACTGATTTTTGATATAATTCAATTTGCTTGGTCTGCTATTAAAGTGGTATTTATTTTCTGATCATTGATTTTTCTAATACACTTGCTGATTTTATGTATAATTTGAATCATAAATGGTCACACATAATAACCAAATTAATCTCACACCCGAATTCATCTGACATATATACCCCAAGTAATCTGACATCCTATCTTATACGAACAGGAAATTTTCTGAAATTGTATCTTTTATCAATCCCTTATACGAACAGGAAATATTCTGAAATTCTATCTTTTATCGATCCCAAGATTATCAAGAGTATATTAATTGTTAACCTAACCCCTGATTTATATTCTGACATCCTACTTTAAATATACAGATACTGGCTAGATTATATAAATGACAATTTGTCTACATAACAATATTAACAGTCATATATATGCTGTAATGATTTAGAACCAAATCTTCATACCTTGCTACAAAGTCTCCCTAGATGAATGAACTATCTTAGTTGTATACTCATACAAGATATAGATGTCATTTTTTATAGTACATACATAAAAATGTACAGCCCTCCTGCTAAAATCTTCAACCTTATCAAATCCCTCCCACCATCGACTTCACAGTGGTCGAGATGTAAATTCATTCATAAATCCTCTACAATGTTACCATGGCGTCTAAATCCTAGCTATCAAAGCTCTACCACTGATGTACAATCCTTTACAGTGACTTTTATCCCATTCATAATTTCATATATCCACCTCCTCCCCGGTGACCTGATATCAAAGGTATCATTCATTCTGTAAAATACAAAAATATCTTCACAGTAACTTTAAAGTTCAAATCACCCTCCCCAGGCAAAATTGCACAACTATCTAAAGCTTTACAGTAAATTATAATCCAATCATGAATCTTGTTGTATAAGTCCTAAAACTACCAAAGTTCAACCGCTATAATTTCTTTACAGGGACTTCGTCAGTGTTTCCATGTTACAGATTTACCTCCCTTGCGAGTATTGGTATCCATTGTGACTTCATTATTTTGTGAGCGAATGCCACATTGTTTTTTCTGAAAAGACTATGACGTTACGCATGAAACATATGGTGCACAATTACCAGTAATATATTCTACCATCAAGGGCAGATATCTCTGTAGTAATAGTCCATTCATAAAATCATACATCCTGTGAATTAACATGATTGCTCTTCTGCTGCATATGTCTTCAGTGACACATCCAAGACTCCCCCTCCCCAGTTTATCATCTGTAGTAGTTGTAGATTCTCCACTGATCCTCCAACACAAGTGATGATATCCTGTCAGAGATCTACAGATATACACAGTCTATACACTGTACACAATCTACAGGTGCTAAAAAAAATAGTAGCACCAGACCATCCATGATATACTTTTGAAAAAAATATATTTTACTCCAGATTTTACCTCGATCCCTTTGCTAATTAATCAGAAAAGCCAGAGACATTAGAACACCAATATCAGATACCCAATCTACATGTCCTAAAATAACCATGATTAACACTGTAAGACCAGTCCCTAATATTTTTGCTCCACTTTTTTACTTTGAGTTACCTCCCTTGATAATAAATCGGAGTCATATCAGCCAGACATTACTGCATCCAGACATTACTGCATCAGTACAGACCCTATCATTTTCTTAGAATTCTTTGAATATATAATTATCTCTCTTTAAAATGAAACCCTTGCAAATACATATTTAGATACCTACACCAACCACATGTGTAGCATAATATTATCACACTTAAACTTAAAGATGCTCCACCGCTGACAGAGCAAAAATGATATTCATCATTTGAACAATAATTGGTGTTTAATAGTGTATATATATGTCTAATTAACACAAAAAATAATATAAAATACCGGGTAATTTATTTCGCCATTGGTGCATGCGCAATTAGTACTTCATTCCATATAGAATATAGTGACACAGAATTTTTCCGGGATGCAATTAATTATTTTTCATATTTTTAACTTAAAGTAAAATTAGAAGCTCTAACTTTTCAATGGTGGTAATGGTGTAAAGTAAGTAACTTTTGCAACTGAAGAAAAATACTAAATCGTCTGCTCCTATTTTTGATGGTGAGAAAATACCATTTGTCGGCGGTGGAGCATCTTTAAAGCTATACAATTAAAAGTTATTTTGTTCCTTATAATATATTGTATTATACTTACTACATGTACTTATTTCATAGAATGATTAAGAAAAGGACTTTCATGTTTTTAATTCACACAAAAGCAGATATTGAATAAATTTAATTTTTACATTCTACTGTTTTGTTGTTGGTTTTTTTCTTTTAAAACATTTCTTTTTTTTCAGATATCTGTTGAAATTTTCAGTAAATTCCATTACAAGTCCCATTTTTGGTTGTCGATTTATGTATATACTAGCTGTTGTTAAAATGTAAAAGTCAAGCCCACTACAGTATAGAGTTTCCACATTTCTATATCCTTCTCAGCTGGAAATGAAGCTACCCAATGAGGGAATAACAATCTACCAAAATAAGAGACATTCCAAGGGGTAAATATATACCCCGGGTATATAGGGGCTCCAAATGGGAGGGGGATAATAATTTTCTAAAATAAAGTAGACATTCTTAAAGCCCTCCTCCAAAACTTTGGATACTAAGATATATATACCAGTATAGATCATGATCAAATAACAGACATTTTAGAGGCTGCCTCAGCTTGTGATGATCAAATAGGGATTCATATTCGATCCAAAATGACAGACAATATTACTGGGGACTATATAACAAATTAAAGGTACAAAAGAGGTATACACACACTGTAGTACATGCTGCCCCCACCCCAACCCCCACCCTCTCCACTCCAGGAAAAGAGCCTTGAGTTGTATATACCAAGGTATACCTGGTGGATTAACTTTTTATCCAAATAACAAACTTTTTGGGGCTACATTTTCATCCCAGGTCCCAAGGGATGGGGGTTATATACATGTATATAATGACATTCTGGAAGCTGGCACCCTATGCATGTAAAGAGGCACCAAAGGGGATATCACAATCTATCAAAATTCCCACCCCAGGTAAACTACCTTGGAAGTGAAAATCACAGTTGAATCTACCCAAATAACAGACAATTTAGAGGCAGTCCCAAAATCAAGATAAAGAGGCACCTAAAGGGAAATTCACAATCTACCAAAATTTTCATCCCAGGTAAGTTAGGGGGATACCACAATTATTATCTACCCAAATAACAGACACTTTAGAGAATGACCCAAACTCCAGGTAAAGAGGCACCAAAGGGAGATTCACAAATATCTATCCAAATAACAGATAATAGAGAGCGCGAGGCTGTCCCAAACTCCAGGTAAATAGCTCCCAAAGGGGAATTCACAGTCTTAAGTCTGTCCCCACTCCAGGTAAAGAGGCACCAAAGGGGGGAATCACAATCTACCATAATGATTTGTAAATTTAGACTATTCATACATAATTATAATATCAGCATCAGACATTCTGATGGGTATTATTATCTATACCCTAAAGTCCCCTCACCTGTAAGACAGTTAACTTAATTAATTAAGGGCACCCTATGGGGAACTCTACACTTTTAGGCCTAGAAATATAAAATTACACTTTTAAGTTACTTTTTTAATTAATGAACACAAGATTTGCATATATATGTAGCTACACTGCTTATTTTTCAACATACAAAAACTATGAGTCCTGAGGTGGGTTTTTTTCAAATTTTGTGAAATAGTTTGTACACCCCATGGTGACCCCCATGTTATAAAATGCCTGTATGTTAGGCAAACAAACATAACTGGGATGTGAGTCACTCCCCCAGCACTTGGAGGGCTGCTTCCTGTCCTTTCTCAGCCTCCGGACCATCACAGTACTGTATACACTCAGATATATATTATTTATACTAATGTATACACAGAAGGCATAAACATTAATGTCATAGAAATATATCAAAATAATTATGTATAAATTTACAGAACACTTTCATATTATTTTCATAGAATATCACAATAGTATTGATATCATTTATATAAACATAATGAGTTATTCATAACACAATATATTTCCTTGAATCAATTAGCCTACAATTAATTTAGTTCATGAACCTCACTGTGTTCAAATCTAAATAATTTTGTTTCTTTTTTTAAACTTTTAATTCAGATATTTTTCTCAAAGGATCATAACTAACAATAATAGTCTAAAATTTCAGAGCAAATCAAATATAACTTATTAATTTCAGAACATATCAGATATTACTTATTTAAATGTTAATACTTCAGTTTATTTATAGTCAAGTACACGTTATATATACCACAGGGTTGCACACATTATCAAATTGTCATCCTCATGGCAACCAACCGTTTATATTGCCAGCCAACATAAATATTTACATTATATGTCTCTCCCCAAATATAAATATTTATTTACCAGTATATAAAGTTATGTTACATATTTTTTTCACTGAAACAAAAAATCCTAGCAAATATTTTTGCATATATATTTCACTCCCACTATTCCGAATTTGCATATTACAGAGTTATCTGCTCTTGCGAGTAGGTATTGATTGTGACGTCATGTGTTTGTGAGCGTAACGTCATACGTTTCAGACAAACGACGTGAATTGCGCTCACAAAATAATGAAGTAACAATCAATACCTACCCGCAAGGGTACATAACTCTGTAATATGCAAACACAGAATATACAGGTGTCCTTTTCAAAACCGTTTGAATTCAAAGTTTCAAACTGAGCTCTATGAGGGTCTCGAACTGTTCATGTTTTTAAACGTATGTCAAAAATATGTTACCTGTCATCCAGGTCTTTAATAATGCTGTAGGCATCTCTGACCCATTTGTAATGGTTTGGGTTTGCTAGCCTGCCATTGAGGGAGGTGCCTGCTAGCTGTAATTATTAAGGTTAAGAGATGGATAGATTAGAGTACCCCGAGAAAAACCATCCCCACCAGTCATTACCTATACCTGGAACTGTCTCACATGGGATTCAAACTTGTGCATGACCAAAATGTGGAGCGCTTCCTTAATTGTGGTAATAAACACTGTGTCAGTATATCAATACCACTCAACCATTTGCTTACTGCATATTTGCCATGTGGACCCCTCAAAATTCTCTTACACAATATTTATTTATATACCTGCATCTCTTATCAGTATATACATAAATCTGGATATTACCATTGAGGTTGCCAAACTTTCTACAGCTTTTGATATAAATTAACTTTGACAATATTTAAAGGAACATGTCCTAGTACTCTCAATTAAAAATTTCTAAAGCTCTCATTTCATATTTTCATTTTTTTTAAAGTCAATGACGATTTTTGAACTAGGCAAAATATTTACTCCCCATATGTTGGACTGTTTTCAAATAACATATTTCACTTAAACTTCAGTCTTTGATATATATTACTTGATTTACTCAAAGTTTACTGAAATATTTTTTTATAATCATGCACATATAATAATTGTATTTTCCAGATCTCCAGGTCCTATTGTAGGACAAAAATTGGAATTCATTTCATGCTAAATCTATCAAACAATCTTGCATAAAACTTTGCAAGAAATATCTGTTGACATATTTTTCAATTATCATTATCATTTTAGAACTACATTTTTATTATTTATATCAGAAAAAATAACTTGAAGGTCAGAAATATTACTTGGTGTGTTTTTTTATCTGAGTATTCTCTGCAGCCAACACGATTGTTACACAGCTTCTGATCATCTCAGAGGTAAATTGCCAAACGTAGGAAACAAATTAGACGTAATTAGGAGAGAAGGGTTGCACGGTTTGTAGGTTTCATGTGGTTTTTATACATGTGTACAGAACTTGTATATATGTTCCAAACTTATTTATGACAAATAAAACATCTTCACTTTGGTGAGTGCACTTTCCAACTATGAACAAGCCAAGACAATGTTGTGGTTCTAATCAACAGTGTGTGTATATTAAGTTCAGTTATTGTACGCAGTATCCCGCATGTATAAATGTTACAAAATACTTTCCTTTTTTAACTAAATACTCTCTTTAATAAAAGTTTTGCTTTTCACTATCAAAATATTATAAAAAAAAATTATTCCGTCCTTGTAAATTACAGAATTATCTCCCTTATGGGTATAGGTATCCATTTTGAAGTTATTATTTTGTAAGTGAAATTCACACCGTTTTCTCCAAAAAGTATAATGTTAGGCTCGTGTATAATCACATGATGTCACAATCAATATCTATATACTGAAGAGGGCAGATAACTCTATATTATGCAAATACAGAATTGTCATCCGCAGCAGTAACTGACAGATATATGTTATTCATAAAGATATTTTGCTTGGCCTAATTGACATGGTAACAGGCCAAGTATCCAATCAGCTACTACAAACACTTCATTTTTTTGGCTAGGGTAATGACGAATCCTACATCACATAAAACAGCATTATAAAAGTTAGTTATTTGCATGAAAAATGTGTCAATTGATGTTCTTTTTCTTAATAATTCGAGCATAATAATTAACATCATAGTGGATTTTTTTAAATGATTCTATTTATTTAAATTTTAACCCTGAAAAACAAATTTGAATCTTTTTAATTCAAATGCAATGCTTGAACACATATTTGCATCCTTCTAATTTTAAGTTGCTATAAAGGTGAAAAGGTTTATGTATACATATGAAAATGAAATAGCGCTACTCGGTGCAAATGGAACAACTAGGCAGCACTTCCTTGGGCTCTTAGAAACACAGCAAACAAAATAAATTTTGGAGATGATACATTTTAACTCTATCTGTGTCGGAAATCATATACTTTAAATATGATTCTAATTGTAATTTTTGTATGATTATATATAATTAGATGATTTATAAGTGATAAACTCATATGCATCCTTGTCTATGGTAACAGATATGACTTGAAGGTCATATAAATTGCCCACTGGTCACCTGTCCTGGCTGACCAAAGATCAAAGGTCATTCTACCTATACTCTCTTCAGTAGCAACTGTATGGCCTCCAGCCAAACCTTGTAAGGAGACACCCTAACTGACCTCAAATGACCCCTGAAGTGACCTGATTGACCTTTCCACAGCCAACATTTGCAAGGAGACACCCTAGAATGACCTCTGATGACCCCTTAATGACCTGATTGACCTCTGAATGTCTTGTAGACTAATGAATGAGATCTGTGTGTACTGTCCCGGGAAGATAATGTGTGGATACTTACACTACATTGTACCTATTAACTCTTTTACCACTGAAGACAAATTTGAACTCTTCTGATTCAAAGACAAGAAAAGTTTATTACAAATGTTCAGGGGTCAATGAATGCAGTTTCTTCTCACTATTTTTTTTTTTTTTTTTTTGGACAAAATCTTGTATTTGTCAATTTACAGTTATTTTTGAAAACATTTAGAAGCTGGAGCATTTAAAAAAAAACTATCATTTTAATTTCAACAATTTGGTTCACTCTAACAACTGATAAATTGTTTGTAAGCAAACTGGTTTTTTTCTATTATATTTTTTTAAATGTCTCAGGTGTAAATGCTAACCTACATTTTTGTATTTCCGTTGTAAGCACAAGGTGTTATATATGTGATAAAGTTCTAAGGTTTTCCTTAAGGAATTTCACAAAATATGAACAATCTTGTACAGGTAGCTGATAAGATGCTACAACATCGTCATATAACCAGAATCCATTTAGAAAATGGCAGTGATACATAGAAGCCTATACATCCAGATTCCAAAAGATGTGTAATACTTGTTTCTGTGTCTCAGACCTGACAATCATTGTCCCCACCAGATGTAGAAGACAGCGTTGTTCCTGCTGTAATAAATTCCAGGTGTCTCAAACTCATGGCAAGAGTATTTATAAATCTACACATGGTGACACATAACATTACCAGAAATTATCAACAAACGTTACCGTAAATCAACTATAATTTACTTGTGTTATCTAAAATTTACCGTAAATCTTCTCAAATGTACAGTACACCATTAAAAATTTCCCGTAAATCCTCAAAAACATACTGTATATTCTCTAAAATATACTTATGTTATCGTGAATTTACAATAAACCAACTAATATTTACCGTATATCACTAAAATATATAACTATGTAATCTAAAATTGACCTTAAATCATCTAAAATATACTGTATATTATCTCAAATTTACTTATGTTATCTAGAATTTACAATAAACCATCTAAAATTTAACGAATATTATCTCAAATTTACCAAAAATTATCCAAATTTTACCGCATATATCATCTAAAAGATACAAATATCACTGTAAAATATCAAGTCTTTAAACATTACCATAAATTCATCTAAAAAAAACTGCTACTTTGTTATTTCACTTTTCTTTCTGCATTTTATTTACAACAATAGATATCTAGATCTATTTACTACAATATAAATCTCCTTAAATGTCTCGATGGCATTGAGTTAATTTAGTTTATTATAAGGTTAGATTGTTTAATGAATTATGATTGTGTGTATTGTTCTTTATTTCCTCAGTCAGTATATACACTAAACAATATTCTCATTGTAAGTTACAACTAGAAGGCCTGGTGTCCTTGTGTCTTTGTCTGAAGACTAGAAGGGTTACTTGGTTTGTTGTTTAACACCATTGTAGTACTTTGTTATTTCACTTTTCTTTCTGCATTTTATTTACAGCAAGAGATATCTAGATCTATTTACTACAATATAAATCTCCTTAAATACCTCAATGGCATTGAGTTAATTTAGTTTATTATAAGGTTAGATTGTTTAATGAATTATGATTGTGTGTATTGTTCTTTATTTCCTCGATCATCAGTATACACTAAACAATATTCCTATTGTTAGTTACAAACTAGACAGGCCTGGTGTCCTTGTGTCCTTGTGTCTGGAAGATTGTGTACAGAACAGGGTATACTGTTACACCTAAAACTAGGTCAATAATATCAATTTGTCTGCCGTTATTCAAAGGTATTTCAAATCTTTTTTTTTAACTTAATAATGAACATGTGTCTACCATTAAACTTTATTGGATTTTAAACTCTGAAGGACATTTTTTATGTTTTTTTTTTTTTTTTTTTTGGCTGATGTTGTTTTAATTGAATTCTACATAATAAAATCAATAATTGATTCAGAGAGTCTGTCTGCATATATACATGTTTCATTGTACAACATTTTACATGGTAAATGAATATTTTCAGTAATTAATATGCCAAAGCATAAATTACATTTATAAATAATACACAATAATTCTTATTTGTATAAGTATATATACTGTATTCGCTGGAATTAGCGCCCCTTCTTATTTGCACCCCTCTCCCCTTCTGAAGAAGGAGTTTATGTTATATATATAAAACCCACTCATCTCCCATCAATGAAAGAATGTTTTACAGTCTTTACATTTGAATCAAGATGTAATCATGTGTATCAAAAGAAAGAAGGCATATGCATGTTTAATGTACATGATACATTGATTTACATGTTATGAGTAAGGAAACATTTCAAAAATAGCCTTCATATGACCTATGACTATAGTTTTAGAGTTTTTTCGTCCACCATTTACATTATAGTTTCCTAATAAGTAAAGCACTCTATTAGTTACAAATTTTAAGCACCCTGGGCACTAATAACAGTGAATACGGTACTACCGTAAACCAAAACCATCATGACCCATTAAATGTCTCCAGGTCTGGCTATGTACAGTGATCTGCCTATATTGTTAATGAAATATAGACAGGCCTGCACCCCTATCATTACCCATACACAGTGCTATTAGACCCCCAACTATCTTGTCACATTTCTTACATACCTGTCACACAATACCTTCAATTATTCTCACTTTCTCCAGTTTCACAGCTTACTGTAAATATCCACAAACACGGGTGACTTTAAATAATAGTTGATGATCTTAGCATAGAACCAATTAAAATCTTGCATGCAGTTACCACTAAGGCCCATTTAGGTTCTTCTAGTTCAATGGGGGACGGAGGGGGGAGGAAGGGGATATATAGTCCAATTAGAAACTTCAGGGGTAAATGATTTCAGACACCACTAGAATCAAGTCCACCAAAATTTGAAACATTATATGAAATTTCAATGGCGATAGAATAAGACAAATGGCCCTGAATGACCCTGGCTGTTCATGGATAAACAAAAACAAGCAAACAAATCACTTTGGTTTTTACAACATGATCTATATAACCAACTTAACATAAGATGTAAACAAAACGAACCTGAATTATCAAGTTTTGGGAACATTTACCATACAGTATAAATGTTTCGTTTATATACTTAACTTACTTTAATATTCAGGAATTTTACAACTCAGCGAATTCATACAAATCCAACAGACCATGACCATGATGCGCACAAATGACAATAAACCCGGGTTATTACAATAAATCTGGGTTATTACATAAACCTTGTACTTTCTGTAAGAAAATCATAATCTCATAGTTTATTAAATAGTCATTATCTGAAATTACAGGTAAAAGGATGGTCTAGTTACCTAAATCTCAGTATCCTCCCTGTACAAATATATCAGTACCATACCTGTATCAGGTAGGTGTACTATGTATATGGCCACTTATAGCTCCCCATGATGGTTGGTTTGTTGATCAGATTCAACATGGTCCTATTATAACAGTCATAATGTACATATATGGTCATTAAAAGGTTTGGGACAAAACATGTTGGTCACGTCAAAGGTCAAATTGCTAAATCTGAACAACAATTTTTTACCCTATCCAAGTTTATGATTGAGTAAAATATGAAGATGGCATGCAAAATTTGTAAAGTCACTTGCAACTATATGTTCAGATTCATCTTGATTTGTAAATTTGATATAACACAGAAATTAACCCATGTTTTCACCTTCTGTATATATATACACACATAGTTTCTGAAAAGGAAAAAAACATCTTTAAGTCTACATGAAGTTCTTAAGGAATGAATTGAAGAACTTCAAAGAAGGATGTAATAGAAAATAATTTGCTCACAAATAAGTGACAACTTAAGTCTGAAAATCTCACAACATAAAAACTGCATATCATCCCTTTCCTAACCGGCATCTCTGATGTTTGACATAATTATCGAAATTATATAACTACAATTATTTTACTGGTAATGTAGTTTGGGGTCAAAGTTCAGGTCTGACTATACATTAAAGGATCAATACTGTAAACTGAAATCGTAAACCCTAGATGATTATAGGTACGGTTTAAATTGACTTAAATTCAACCATCAAATAGATCTGTATCAATTTTTGTAATGAAATACTTCTAGAGACATATCAATTATCAGATCAAACAAATTTTACTGCCTAATTATCAAAGTGAAAATCTATATCAAACAGAGAACTGCCAGCAAATTGACATTTGTTTCATCAGTCTATAGTCAAACACCCCAGGGATATGTGTACAGTGGAGGATTGTTTGTAATAATTTACAAATATTCAAACTTAAATAACTTCTTAGCTGGCAGTATGACTGTAAATCCTATATAGTTTATATCTCTTATGGAGAGAGTCCCTCCATCAGTGACTGACCTCATTCCTGATAAACCCTACATACAGATCTAAATCCCCCTACTTTAATGTCTGTAAGTGGACAGGCTAGTACTTAACACATTGGACCAAGTCCTCAGTTCAAACACTATGCTGTACATCTGATACTGTATCTGTTCTAAAATATTTATGTTACCATTGCGCTGTCACACTTCTTTTCCATCTTAGAATACTACATCGTTATACAAAGTTTAAAAATACCAAAATGATGTGGGTTAAGTGCAATTTACTGTTGATTAGTCCCACATTTTGGTAACTTATCAACTATGACATCACAAAAATTATGTTACAATATGATGTCACAATCACTGAGAGGTGAACT
Source organism: Argopecten irradians (assembly GCF_041381155.1). Classification (NCBI taxonomy): domain Eukaryota; kingdom Metazoa; phylum Mollusca; class Bivalvia; order Pectinida; family Pectinidae; genus Argopecten; species Argopecten irradians. The sequence goes on from NC_091146.1 coordinate 18,733,139, forward strand.
TATCAACTGTACTTCACACAAGTTGCTTTGGTATCTCAAAATTAATGTATTGTGATGTCATAAGTTTGTATGCCAATTTATATGTAAATCACAAATGATAGCTCTGTACCTGTTCAACAGGACAGATAACTCTGTACCTGTCCAACAGGGCAGATAACTCTGTACCTGTCCAACAGGGCAGATAACTCTGTACCTGTCCAACAGGGCAGATAACTCTGTACCTGTCCAACAGGACAGATAACTCTGTACCTGTCCAACAGGGACAGATAACTCTGTACCTGTCCAACAGGGCAGATAACTCTGTACCTGTCCAACAGGGCAGATAACTCTGTACCTGTCCAACAGGGCAGATAACTCTGTACCTGTCCAACAGGGCAGATAACTCTGTACCTGTCCAACAGGGCAGATAACTCTGTACCTGTCCAACAGGGCAGATAACTCTGTACCTGTCCAACAGGGCAGATAACTCTGTACCTGTCCAACAGGGCAGATAACTCTGTACCTGTCCAACAGGGCAGATAACTCTGTACCTGTCCAACAGGGCAGATAACTCTGTACCTGTCCAACAGGGCAGATAACTCTGTACCTGTCCAACAGGGGAAGATAACTCTGTACTGTCCAACAGGGCAGATAACTCTGTACCTGTCCAACAGGGCAGATAACTCTGTACCTGTCCAACAGGGCAGATAACTCTGTACCTGTCCAACAGGGAAGATAACTCTGTACCTGTCCAACAGGGCAGATAACTCTACCTGTCCAACAGGGCAGATAACTCTGTACCTGTCCAACAGGGCAGATAACTCTGTACCTGTCCAACAGGGCAGATAACTCTGTACCTGTCAGATAACTCTGTACCTGTCCAACAGGGCAGATAACTCTGTACCTGTCCAACAGGGCAGATAACTTACCTGTCCAACAGGACAGATAACTCTGTACCTGTCCAACAGGACAGATAACTCTGTACCTGTCCAACAGGGCAGATAACTCTGTACCTGTCCAACAGGGCAGATAACTCTGTACCTGTCCAACAGGACAGATAACTCTGTACCTGTCCAACAGGACAGATAACTCTGTACCTGTCCAACAGGGCAGATAACTCTGTACCTGTCCAACAGGGCAGATAACTCTACCTGTCCAACAGGGCAGATAACTCTGTACCTGTCCAACAGGGACAGATAACTCTGTACCTGTCCAACAGGGCAGATAACTCTCTACCTGTCCAACAGGGCAGATAACTCTGTACCTGTCCAACAGGGACAGATAACTCTGTACCTGTCCAACAGGGCAGATAACTCTGTACCTGTCCAACAGGGCAGATAACTCTGTACCTGTCCAACAGGACAGATAACTCTGTACCTGTCCAACAGGGCAGATAACTCTGTACCTGTCCAACAGGGCAGATAACTCTGTACCTGTCCAACAGGGCAGATAACTCTGTACCTGTCCAACAGGGCAGATAACTCTGTACCTGTCCAACAGGGCAGATAACTCTGTACCTGTCCAACAGGGCAGATAACTCTGTACCTGTCCAACAGGGCAGATAACTCTGTACCTGTCCAACAGGGCAGATAACTCTGTACCTGTCCAACAGGGCAGATAACTCTGTACCTGTCCAACAGGACAGATAACTCTGTACCTGTCCAACAGGGCAGATAACTCTAGTACCTGTCCAACAGGGCAGATAACTCTCTACCTGTCCAACAGGGCAGATAACTCTGTACCTGTCCAACAGGGCAGATAACTCTGTACCTGTCCAACAGGGCAGATAACTCTGTACCTGTCCAACAGGGCAGATAACTCTGTACCTGTCCAACAGGACAGATAACTCTGTACCTGTTCATCAGGGCAGATAACTAGATAACTCTGTAGCGTTACCTGTTCAACAGGGCAGATAACTTGATCTGTAATAACAGATGCAATCCTACCAAATGAATGCAATGCACAATCACAGAAAGGGGGGACTCATGATACTTGGCCCCTGTAATTTTAGTATCTCCAAACCCTGGAATTACACTGAACCAATAATAATAGATTGATGTCACAACAGTCACATTATTACATCACATCTTTAAAACTTGTTATTTTTGTGCAGGCTGTCTGCAGGAAGTACAGATATCCGGAATTACACTAAACAAAATTTATCAATAGATCAATATGTCATGTTATTACAACACATCTAAAAAAATTGTTATTTTTGTGCAGGCATTCTTGCAGGAAGTACAGATATCTTTGCCCATGGTCAGAAATGGTAATGTCTTCACAAGGAGAAGTGTTGATGGAAAAGCCAATTACTTATCTGTCTGCTTACAGACAGCTGACCACAATGTATTCAATGCCAGTCAGGCATGTTATTGTACTCAAAGAAGCACCATATAGCTCGACCTAAAACTCTTCAGTCAGTCTCAGAGCCCAGACATGATGGTCAGTAAGCTTTTCTGCAATCTAAAAGAGAAGTTCTATAACAATAATTCATGAATAACTGAATATGTTTTAGCTCAAATTGGAAATTATTTCATTTGGTCATAAATTTTACCATGCAGTGATCATCTTCTTGTCATTATAATGGACCACTAAAATTCTAAATTTTTTACAGCAATATCAGCAGCAATTTATGTAGGATTTTTTAAGGCACGCCCAGAACACTAATTTTCAAATTTTTATGAGACCCAGTGCAAAGAAATATAGACGGCTTTGGTGAGTTCCACAGGAAAATCATGAGTCCATGAAGACTCATCTATATATAGGCAGCTGTATCAGTCGTGCTTTACGATTAATGATATGGGGATGGCGTAAACACAAAAACTGATAGTATTACTATCATTATTATGCAAATATTATTGTATGACAGATTTTGAAGATAAAAGTGCTTTGACCAGTTGCAGACAGCCAGAACAGGGTTTGTTGTGGCAGTGTTCATGACAAACATATATTAGAAAAGAGAGAGAGTACTTACTAATTACTGTAGCTCCAATTTTAATTACAAATACTAACTCATGACTTATAGTCTCTTCTAGCTTTGTGATAAAGGAAATTTCCTTAGAGTTAGTAATAAGATGAACCACTACACACAGGGTTAAGGGTTCGATCCTAAAGACAGACTGTAATTTCACTCTTGTTACACCAATATTGAACATATTACTTTTCTTTTACACTTTCACTTTTAAACATTTACCGGGGCTACATGGATCTTAATCATCAGCTTTCATATTAGTCACTTGATTACAACTTTTGCTAGAGGCAAAGTTTTCATAAAATGTTTCCTAAAAACAAATTTTCATTGACTTTTGCAATTGTGATAAAATTTGCCAAAAGCTCTCCATAATGCATATGATACGGCCATGTCTCGAGTCAAGCTCTTGCTAATTGGCTTATTGCAGCAGAACTATTGATTTTGAAACCGATGTAAGTGTACATTTAAAAGGCTTCGTTGATGGACAACTTGATAATAAACCTTTTACAGTGAATGTTATTTCTAACTGTTGTATTCTAATATTGATATTTTAAACACATATGACTAAATATATATTTCCTTTAAAAATGAATTGGTCATAACAAGGGTTTGTACTGAGTGTTCCATAAATGAGGTTAAATCTCAGATAAATGTGGTCCCGCTCTTATTAATTGGAAAGGATCCCTGGACTTAAAAAAAAAATAAGTGGGTACCTTTTCATTTTCTGTGTATATAAATGGATAGGGGCGGCATAATTAAACACAAAGTATATATAAATATAGTATAATACATGTATGTAGGATTTTTAAAGGTGAGTCCAGAAGACTGATTTTGAAGTTTTGATGAGTCCCAATACAAAGAAATATAGAGGGTTCTCAAAATTTTGGTGAGTCCCACAGGAAAATCTTGAGTCCATGCCTCATCTAGGCAAGTAGTCCCGTAAATTACTATAAATATTATCACTTTTGTATTTGAAGTTTTACGCACATACTCAATAGAAAGTTTTTTCTCACTTGATATTATGAAGGGTCCTTGATTAACTTCATATTCTGAGAAAAAGTGTGAAGATGTATATGATAATAATTATTCTGTGTAATTTGCACTAAAACAAAACACAGAATATAAATAATCACAACACTTAGCATCACAGAGTGCTCTTAGGTCTATAGTCCTTAGAAAAAAATTAGAGCAAAATTCTTGTGGTTTACTTTTAACAACATGTACTGTACACATATGCAACAAAGCAGCAATCAGCTACATCAGAACATGTGTATAGAGTTAATAGTTACATCCTGATTTCAATACCCAGTGACTGCACACATTAACACACAAGTTTACAAAAAGGATGTGTTACTGAAGCTCTGGAATGTGGGTTTAAACAGCTGTCAGGAACGTTTAATACACACACGTAGCCCAAAAAAAACACGTGCAGAATCCGTGTCATAAACAAAAACCCCTTGAGGGCCTCTTTTCAATACACACATACAGTGTGTGTGTGACTTGTTGATATGTCAATGTAAACTTACGGAAGCATTCGGCTTTACAGACGGCTTGAAACTGTTTTATTCACTTTAACAGTAGAACAACAGTATGTAAAGACCAAGCACACATTTAAAACCATATTCACGGGCTTTATCGTGATGCCCAAATCGGGAAAACGGAAGGGGGGACCATCTATTCGTAATGATTTCAGCCTCTCAGCTGCTGAATCTAGACTGATTTAGGCGGATATGGGGACGTCTGCAGCGATTGTGTCCACGCTTCCGACTCTTAATGTCGTAAAATATATGATAGTGTTGCTTTTGATGTTATTGAAACTGTAAATAAAAAGTTAGGACTTACCCTAGCGAGCGTTGTAGTCCTCTTCCCCTCCTTTTCAGCACACCCTCGTTCTCGTATATTATGGCGGAATAGGCGTGACGTCACAACCGGAAGTGCGCTCCTAGTGTAAACAAAATATGTGAAATATGATAGGGATCTTTTGACGGAATAAGCGGAATTTTTGAGTGATTTTGTAGTAAAGTTGAGCTTATAAATATCTTAAATATTTGAAATTACATAAGTTGTGTTATTGTGGTTTATAAAAAATAGTTTTTAACTGAATCATTATTTTCAAATTAAAAGTGCATTCCAAATATGGTAATATGTTTAATTTGGTTCTTGTTTTCCTACTATGCATACGGAAACATGATATTTTGAAAATTTCAAACAAACACCGTAGAGGAGCACACTTTTATACACTGTATAAACTATATATCATATTGACCAAGCATATAGAATCAAACATTTATATAGTAAATTAATTAATTAAACTATCTATGTCTCTGATAGAAGATGAAAAAATTGCAAAATGATTTGATTAATCTTGAAAAATGGTCTGAAAAGTGGTTACTTAAGTTTCACCTAAACAAATGCAAATTCCTTTCGATTAACTTTGTGTTCGTGTTATTTTGGACTGAAAAAGGCCCTATAGTGGCAGTATATATCTCCATAGAAACGATTATTAGAAACGATTTTGATTTTACTTTTTATTTATTTTCGTCTTTTATTTCGGATTATTAGCATACTAGCTTTAAACCATTTTTACCTCATTATATTTCGATCAACTCCGAGAGAGAAATATAACATCCGAAAAAGGACATTGGAGTAGCAGTGGATGAGGATTTTAAATTCCAGGACACACACCCAACAAGGAGTTAAAAAACCAGCATGTTGGGACTGATGAGAAGAACAGTTACCTTCTTTGATAAAAGACAATGTTCACATTACTGTGTAAGGCTATTGTAAGACCCCACTTGGAATATGCCTCAAGTGTATGGAGTCCATATAAGATGAAGGTTATAGAACTACTAGAGAACGTCCAAAGGAGAGCTACAAACATTCCGAATTTGCATATTACATAGTTATCTGCACTTGCGGGTAGGTATTGATTATGACGTCATGTGTTTGCGAGCGTAACTTCATATTTCTCGGAGAAAACGACTTGAATTGCGCTCAAAAAACAATGACGTAACAATCAATACCTACCCGCAAGGGAGCTAACTCTGTAATATGCAAAGACGGATATTATTTTTAAAGACCTAACACACCCGAAACGTCTACTGAAATTAAGTCTGTCAACCCTGAAACATAGGAGGAAAAGAGGGAACTTGATAAATGTATTCAAAATACTAAAACAAATCGATGATAAAAGAGTTACATCATCTATGTTCCAAATGAATACTGTCAGCAGGACAAGAGGATACTTTTTAAAATTATTAAAAAAAACACACAAAAAAACGATGTAACATGGACATTAGGAAAAGAATCTTCAGTTTTCGAGTCGTAGATACCTGGAACGATGCAACAGATGTGACACATCTTGATATTCGTTTAGAGAATTATTGGGGAAAATGTTAACAAACTTTTGATATGCATTTAACTTAAATGAACATAAATATATTTAACAAAAACATTTAATAACAAGTTTTACCAGAAGTAGAATTCAATTTATCATTGAAATTTTTGTAATATTGATATGGATATAGAGGCTAACAGCCTGCATCCATTATATACAAAATGTAGCGTATTAAATCGTATTAAACCGTATTAAACCAAATTCTTTTACGAATCGGTAACAACTCGACTGTAAATATTCATATACCTCAAGATATTTAAGAAACATAAATTCATCAACTATTAACAGTAAATGTACCGAAAATCGTACATGTAGATACTTTTGTATTTTGTTGTTTTCGCTTTCCACCCTTATTAAGTTTTGTTGTTGACGCGTTCAATCCTTTGCTAGTTTTGTTGTTGACGTCTTCCACCCTTCACTAGTTTTGTTGTTTACGAGTCCCATCCCTAATTGGTTTTACTCTTGACGTCTCCCAACCCTCCAAAGTTTTGTTGTTGATGCCTCCCATCCCTCACTAGTTTTGCTGATGACGCCTCCCACCCATCACTAGTTTTGCTGTTGACGCCTCCCACCCCTCATTAGTTTTGACGTTGACGCCTCCCATCCCTCACTAGTTTTGTTTTTGACATCTCCCACCCCTCCAAAACTTTGTTGTTGACGCCTCCCACCCCTCACTAGTTTTGCTGTCGACGTCTCCCCCCCTCCAAAGTTTTGTTGTTGACGCCTCCCAACCCTCACTTTTGATGTTAACGTCTCCCATTCCTCACTTGTTTTGTTGTTTTCGTCACCTATCCTAACTTGTTTTGCTGTTGACGCCTTTTACCCTTCACTAGTTTTGTTGTAGAAGCCTCCCATCCTCACTGGTTTTGTTGTTGACGCCTCCCATCCTAACTAGTTTTGTTTTTTGTTGACGTCTCCCACCCTCCCTAGTTTTGTTGTTGACGTCTCTCATCCCTCACTAGTTTTGTTGTTGACGCCTCCACATTCCTCATTGGTTTTATTGTTGACGCCTCCCATCCCTAACTAGTTTTGTTGTTGACGCCTCCAAACCCTAATTGGTTTTGCTGTTGACGCCTTTTATCCCTCATTGTTTTGTTTTAGAAGTCTTCCACCCCTCCTAGTTTTGTTGTTTACGCCTCTCACCCCTCACTAGTTTTGCTGTTGACGCCTCCCATTCCTCATTGGTTTTATTGTTGACGCCTCCCATCCCTTCACTAGTTGTGTTGTTGACGTCTCCAAACCCTAATTGGTTTTGCTGTTGACGCCTTTTATCCCTCATTGGTTTTGTTTTAGAAGCCTTCCACCCTTCACTAGTTTTGTTGTTGACGTCTCCAAACCCTCACTGGTTTTGCTGTTGACGCCTTTTATCCCTCATTGGTTTTGTTTTAGAAGCTCGCCACCCACCTCATAGTTTTGCTGTTGACGCCCTCCACCCCCACTAGTTTTGCTGTGACGCCTCTCCACCCCTCACTAGTTGTGTTGTTGACGTCTCCAAACCCTAATTGGTTTTGCTGTTGACGCGCTTTTTTTTCCCTCATTGGTGTTTGTTTTAGAAGCCTTCCACATTCACTAGTTTTTTGTTGTTGACGTCTTTCACCCCTCACTAGTTTTGCTGTTGACGCCTCCCATTCCTCATTGGTTTTGTTGTTGACGCCTCCCATCCCTAACTAGTTTAGTGTGTTGACTTCTCCCAACCCTAATTGGTTTTGCTGATGACGCCTTTTATCCCTCATTAATTTTGTTTTAGAAGCCTTCCACCCTTCACTAGTTTTGTTGTTGACGTCTCCCATCCCTCACTAGGTTTGCTTTTGACGTCTCCCACCACTCCCTAGATTTGTTGTTGACGCCTCCCAATCTTCACTAGTTTTGTTGTTGACGCCTTCCCCCCCTTATTTATTTTGCTGTTGACGCCTCCCACCCTCACTAGTTTTGTTGTTGACGCCTTCCACCCTTCACCTAGTTTTGTTGTGTTGACGTCTCCCCTAGTAGTTTGCTTTTGTCCCTCCCATTCCTCATTGTTTATTGTTGACGCCCCCATCCCTTCATTAGTTTTGTTGTTGAGTTTTGTTTGTTGACGCCGCCCACCCTCACTAGTTTGTTGTTGAAGCATTCCACCCCTCAGTTTTGTTGTTGACGTCTCCCATCCCTCACTAGGTTTGCTTTTGACGTCTCCCACCACTCTCTTAGTTTTGTTGTTGACGCCTTCCCTCCCTCCCTAGTTTTGTTGTTGACGCCTTCCCTCTCTCACTAGATTTGTTGTTGGATGCCTCCTTTGATGTTTGCTGATGACACTTCCCTACCCTAACGCATTTAACATATGACGCCTCCATCCTTTCCGTTGATGTTTCGTTGAGCTCTCCTCGCTCTGTACTAGTTTTACGTTTGACGCTACACTGTCGCTGTTGAGGTTTTCCCTCACTGGTATTACGTTTGACGCCTCTCCGTCCATTAGTGATGTGCCGTTGACGCCCCCGCTAGTTTTGCGGTTGATCCCTCTCACCCCTTACTAGTTTAATGTTTGACGCTTTCTTGTCCCTCATTGACGCCCCCTTTCATTCAATGTCTTCACTGGCGTCTTCCCCTTGCCAATAACTAATTTTATCGCTGACGACTTCCTTTCTTTTACTGGCCCTATCACTCCACGCCTCACCGATGTGTCCCGTCTTTATTATTTCACAGGCATTTGACTCTATAGATATTTTTTTCTCTCTATATATATATATAATACTGAAACATGTTTATATAGAGAAAAAATATCTATCGAGTCATACGTCTGTGATTAGTTCATCATTGCTGCTTCATCGTTACACGTTGGTTTAGCCCTTGACACCTCTCCATCCGATATAGAACTGCCATATTCCGATGACACTTCCATGTCACCATCTTCGATACTCCAGGGGTTACTGTTACTGGACCCGGCACCATAAAACTTTCTCAGACAGATTTTTATTCAAGTCTAGGTAAAATCATACACTTGAGTAAAAAAAAATTCTGTCTTAGAATAGTTTGATAGTGCCGGACTCCGGACTATATCATAGTAAAATTGAAGGCACCAGATGACAGGTAATTTAATCTTTTAAGGTACATCAAAGGAATTTTATAACGATACACTGTGCTTTGAACTTCAAAGGAAGTCTTGCAGGCCTGTGATTGGTCAGTTATTTTTTCCTGACCTGCCTTCAATTTGACAAGGAGATAGTCCAGGGGGTGGATATAACATCAGTGATAGTAACCGTTGGGGTATTGAGAATTTCATGTCCCACAATTACTGGTTCACCGTTGACGCCCTCTGCCCTTCACTAATTTGCTGTTTATGCATCTGTCTTTTTAAAGGCCCACAACCTTTAAAGGTTTCTTAAAAACATTAATAACAAAAGAAAATATATATCAATGGCTTAAGATGAGGTTACAACACCAAACATATGCAAGATTTCCTGTCTAATGTACGATAACAGTGGAGATTCATTTCGCTGTTTTGACATCTGGCGCAGTGATAGTCAACTACCGCGCGGCATTTAGGACGACGGCGGGAAACATAAAACGACCCGCTTTATGAAAATTAACATTTTATTTATTCTAATTAAACAGTTCTGAAGGTGATGATAAGAGTGCTTGTAAACGTATAGTTAATAACTTCTGCGACTCTACAAAATTCTTGATCTCGTTTTACATTCCTATTTTAAAATTAAAAGCCGTGTCGGAAAGGTAGTGGCCCTTTAAGATGTTTTTTGTTCAATGCTATACTCATTTTGGACGAGCTTAACTTAATTAGCAAACCAATAAACAAAAAGTAAAAAGTAAATAGATCATTTTAAGAGACAGATACTTCCTACACTGTCAAATGATATCCAACTAAGTTACCCAGCGTTATGGAATGAGCATTTGACTAACTTGTTTTCAAACAACTTTGTTCTGCAAATCGTGATTAGGCCTAATAGTAGAGGATCAAGTAGAAAAACCCTGCATTTTATGATAAAAGCATGAAACTTGGCCTGAAGGTAGAAAATGATGTTATAAAACATTTCAGATATGGATCCATCGTCAAAATGTCCAACTTCCGGTTAAAATTCAAGATGGCCGCCATAACGTCCAATTAACAGCTACTGTCAATTAAGAACAGCTTCTCCTAGTATGTATTAAGCTTGGCGTGTTAATGTCTGTATGTTTTTGGTGGCTGTAGTACATCCGAGTTGTGTCTGTATGTTTTTGGTGGCTGTAGTACATCCGAGTTGTGTCTGTATGTTTTTGGTGGCTGTAGTACATCCGTGTTGTGTCTGTATGTTTTTGGTAGTTGTAGTACTTCCGTGTTGTGTCTGTATGTTTTTGGTGGCTGTAGTACATCCGTGTTGTGTCTGTATGTTTTTGGTGGCTGTAGTACATCCGTGTTGTGTCTGTATGTTTTTGGTGAGCTGTAGTACATCCGTGTTGTGTCTGTATGTTTTTGGTAGCTGTAGTACATCCGTGTTGTGTCTGTATGTTTTTGGTAGCTGTAGTACATCCGTGTTGTGTCTGTATGTTTTTGGTAGCTGTAGTACATCCGTGTTGTGTCTGTATGTTTTTGGTAGCTGTAGTACATCCGTGTTGTGTCTGTATGTTTTTGGTAGCTGTAGTACATCCGTGTTGTGTCTGTATGTTTTTGGTAGCTGTAGTACATCCGTGTTGTGTCTGTATGTTTTTGGTAGCTGTAGTACATCCGTGTTGTGTCTGTATGTTTTTGGTAGCTGTAGTACATCCGTGTTTGTCTGTATGTTTTTGGTAGTTGTAGTTTGTGTCTGTAGTTTTGGTAGTACATCCGTGTTGTGTCTGTATGTTTTTTGGTAGTGTAGTACATCCGTGTTGTGTCTGTATGTTTTTGTGGTAGCTGTAGTACATCCGTGTTGTGTCTGTATGTTTTTGGTAGCTGTAGTACATCCGTGTTGTGTCTGTATGTTTTTGGTAGCTGTAGTACATCCGTGTTGTGTCTGTATGTTTTTGGTAGCTGTAGTACATCCGTGTTGTGTCTGTATGTTTTTGGTGGCTGTAGTACTTCCGTGTTGTGTCTGTATGTTTTTGGTGGCTGTAGTACATCCGTGTTGTGTCTGTATGTTTTTGGTAGCTGTAGTACATCCGTGTTGTGTCTGTATGTTTTTGGTAGCTGTAGTACATCCGTGTTGTGTCTGTATGTTTTGGTTGTTTGTTGTGTTGTATTGTGTACATCCGTGTTGTGTCTGTATGTTTTTTTTGGCTGTAGTACATCCGTGTTGTGTCTGTATGTTTTTTTTGGTTATGCTGTAGTACATCCGTGTTGTGTCTGTATGTTTTTGGTAGCTGTAGTACATCCGTGTTGTGTCTGTATGTTTTTGGTAGCTGTAGTACATCCGTGTTGTGTCTGTATGTTTTTGGTAGCTGTAGTACATCCGTGTTGTGTCTGTATGTTTTTGGTAGCTGTAGTACATCCGTGTTGTGTCTGTATGTTTTTGGTAGCTGTAGTACATCCGTGTTGTGTCTGTATGTTTTTGGTAGCTGTAGTACATCCGTGTTGTGTCTGTATGTTTTTGGTAGCTGTAGTACATCCGTGTTGTGTCTGTATGTTTTTGGTAGTTGTAGTACATCCGTGTTGTGTCTGTATGTTTTTGGTAGCTGTAGTACATCCGTGTTGTGTCTGTATGTTTTTGGTAGCTGTAGTACATCCGTGTTGTGTCTGTATGTTTTTGGTAGCTGTAGTACATCCGTGTTGTGTCTGTATGTTTTTGGTGGCTGTAGTACATCCGTGTTGTGTCTGTATGTTTTTGGTGGCTGTAGTACATCCGTGTTGTGTCTGTATGTTTTTGGTGGCTGTAGTACATCCGTGTTGTGTCTGTATGTTTTTGGTAGCTGTAGTACATCCGTGTTGTGTCTGTATGTTTTTTGGTAGCTGTAGTACATCCGTGTTGTGTCTGTATGTTTTTGGTAGCTGTAGTACATCCGTGTTGTGTCTGTATGTTTTTGGTAGCTGTAGTACATCCGTGTTGTGTCTGTATGTTTTTGGTAGCTGTAGTACATCCGTGTTGTGTCTGTATGTTTTTGGTAGCTGTAGTACATCCGTGTTGTGTCTGTATGTTTTTGGTAGTTGTAGTACATCCGTGTTGTGTCTGTATGTTTTTGGTAGCTGTAGTACATCCGTGTTGTGTCTGTATGTTTTTGGTGGTAGTGTAGTACATCCGTGTTGTGTCTGTATGTTTTTGGTAGCTGTAGTACATCCGTGTTGTGTCTGTATGTTTTTGGTAGCTGTAGTACATCCGTGTTGTGTCTGTATGTTTTTGGTAGCTGTAGTACATCCGTGTTGTGTCTGTATGTTTTTGGTAGCTGTAGTACATCCGTGTTGTGTCTGTATGTTTTTGGTAGCTGTAGTACATCCGTGTTGTGTCTGTATGTTTTTGGTAGCTGTAGTACATCCGTGTTGTGTCTTTTTTTTGGTCTGTAGTACATCCGTTTGTGTCGTATGTTTTTGTAGTGTAGTACATCCGTGTTGTGTCTGTATGTTTTTGGTAGCTGTAGTACATCCGTGTTGTGTCTGTATGTTTTTGGTAGCTGTAGTACATCCGTGTTGTGTCTGTATGTTTTTGGTAGCTGTAGTACATCCGTGTTGTGTCTGTATGTTTTTGGTGGCTGTAGTACATCCGTGTTGTGTCTGTATGTTTTTGGTAGCTGTAGTACATCCGTGTTGTGTCTATTTGTCATAGTGTAATTCCTTCCTTTTTATAGTGCTATCTCACTGAAGCCAACTTCGAAGTTGTACTGAAGTATGCCACCGAAGATTCCGCACAGCACACCGAAACCGAATAAATTGTTAAAATTGATTTCTTGTAATTTCAATCTTGTAACATTACAATAGCATTTTACCTCTCCTATTTCATGGAAGTATTATTTAATCAACAATTAAGATACAGTGTTCTCATATATTTTCCACTCTTCGTGCTATAATCGCATTTCAAAGTTTGAAAATGTAGAATTTCAAATCTCGATTTCGTTTGTTTTTGGAACAACATTGCGTTATCCTGTAGGAGAAATAAAAAAGTGTCCATATAACACGCTCAAAAATAACGCAATGGTTGAGTGATTGATTGATGGGGCTTAGCGTACTTGTTCCGGTTATAACCGAGCCTAGAACACTAACGCAATGGGTATCATTGTAGTAATCTTATATGTATGCAATATAATGATTTTAATATGGCGAATGAATTTACAGTTAAAGAAAGTAATATTAGCTTTACGGAGTAGAAATACATTTTAGTAAATTCTGAAAATTAACAAAGTGGTCTTAAGTTCAACTAGAGATTTAGATACTATCTAACTAACATCGAGATGTACACCAATAGTAAAGAATGGGACAAGGGAGGTAACTCCCAATAAAATGTCGTTACGTTTCAATTTAAACAAAACTAAATGTAGCTGATTTCAATGATTGATCAATTTTAATTAATATACCGCCTTGATTTTTTTAATAATGTATAAAATATGTAATAAATGCATGTATAAATCATTACATCATACCATACAAATGGGAAGCACAACACTTAATATTGCGTTTAAGATGCTCCATCGCTGACAGAGCATAAATGATATTCATCACTTTAACAATAATTGGTGTTTAATCATGTATATATGTGTCTAATTAACACAAAAATAATACAAAATAATTTATTTTGCATTTGGTGCATGCGCAATCCGTACTTCATTCCATATAGAATATAGTGCCACGGAATTTTTTCGGGGTGCAATTAATTATTTTTTGTAATTTTAACTTATAGTAAAATTCGAAGCTCAAACTTTCCAGAGGTGGTAATGGTGTAAAGTAAGTAACTTGTGCAACTGAAGAAAAATATTAAATCGTCTGCTGCTGTTTTTTGTAGTGAAAAAATACCATTTGTCAGCGGTGGAGCATCTTTAAACGTAAAATTTACTCTGCGATGAAGTTCTATCTTTAGTAGTATATTGTATATAATTTCGCTGGTTAAGATTTTGCAAGCATCGTGCAATATGTACAGATACATGCAATCAATAAGTTGATCCTAAAGCACATGTATGCCCATCCTCGATACTCCAGGGGTTACTGTCACTGACGTTAATATCCATCCCTGGACTATCTCATAGTAAAGCTAGAGACAACCGGACAAAAAAGGTAATTTAGTCCTTTGATATACATCAAAAGAGTCGTATAAAAGTACACTGTCTGTGGTTGACTGTGTGGCTTGGAAACTGGGCGTCGCACTCTCTTTAGTCTTCAAAAGTAAGTCTCTGCAAACCTGTGATTGGGTCAGATGTTTTTTCCTTAGCTACCTTCAGTTTTACTATGATATAGACCAGGGGTGGACATAACGTCAGTAATAGTAACCCATGGAGTATCGAGCATGAAGTGTCCGGTAAATCTTCTCTTCAGGTAAGTCTGCGCATCAACAAATCAAGTAACTTCCGGCTGTCAGACGCTGGCCTGTCAAGCGATAAAAATCTCTATCTCCGTATTTTAAACCCATCTAAAATTACCCAAAGCAACATAAAAATCAACACAGGTAAGTTTTTACTTTATGTATCTGATATAATTTCACATTTTATACAAAATTAATAGAGATAAAGAGCTATAACAACACGTGTTGCCAATGTTTACAATCTCGCTCATAAATATTCATAAACCGGCCGCTGGTATAGTTTCCGCCAACGATAGTGTACTTCCATGTTATAAAACTTGATACACGGCATTGATATATCCTGCAATTGCAATCTAACAATAAAGCTTGCATTAACTATACCTTCTGTGCATACAGTGTGATTTAGATGCACGTAAAACAACTTGGTGTCGATTGAGGAGCACAGTGCAGACTAGCTGCAATATTGTAGCCCAAAAGACTTTTAGACAGAAAATGGCGTCGTCTTTAGAGCTACAATTGGTGCCTATTATTGCTAAAGGAGCAAAGTAATGCTTATGCAAACCATTATAAAACGTTTATTTGCATTTCATCTTACTTGTTCGATATCGCTTACTTACTAGGCAATAAAACTGAACCACATAGACTATCAAATTACCACCGAGGCACTATTTTTTTACGTAATACATATGAAGGTCTTTCTGAAGGGGATTTTTACGGCAAGTCCAGAAATTGTGAAAATGACGTCGTGTGAGCGGTACGGTAGATATTAAGAATGACAGTTATGTTTGTTTTGGACAAAAATGATATGTAAATGCATGTATACACATAAAATAATTGGAAACCTACAAAAAGTATAGAAAACTGTGCCCGAATGATTTTCGGAGGCAGTGCTCCACTAAGACACATAGGGACCAATTCGTACCCGGCCGAAAGGTATAGCAGGCCGGGTACGTATATTCGTTCTAAGTGCAGACGACCACCATTTTGTTCATCTACTGACGTGACGTCACGATCACTGACCTAGAGAGGGTGCACTGCATTCTTTTCTATTGAAGCCCTGAGGTGCAATTTTTGATAGCTTTCATTCTTGTACAGCTTTTAAATTAATTGAATTTAAGTTGTTTAGGTAATAACAATGTCAGCCCACAAGATAGCTTACACAGCTTCAATGTTGAGGGAGGCATATAAAGATGTTAGAATAAAGGTTTACCTATAAAAAAGCAGTAAGAAGCCATGGTGTGCCAGAGTGTACTTTAAGACTACGTTTCTCCTGGAAAGCCTGAAGCTAGAAAAGGAGCGCCAACCTTGTTCATCCGTGGACTAGAAGAACATTTAGCACAGCATTATATGAAGATGGCTCATTTAGGGTATGCATATACTAGATCGCAAGTGATGGACATTGGCAAAAATATATGTACAACAATGAGGAAGAAGAGTGTTGAGCCAGCCAAACATTGGTTTTATGGATTTGTGGAGAGGTTCCAAGACATCAAGATGATGAAACCGAAAAAGAGAGAGAAATCAAGGGTTGATGCTGTAACTGAAGATGTTCTTGCAAATTACATTACTGAACTCACAAAGACACTGGAAGATTTGGAAATAAAGGATATCCCAGCAAACATCTAGAATGTTGAGACAGTTATAAACCTGGACCATAACCCCCAAAAATCCCAGCTAAAACAGGCACCAATCCTCATATGGTTACCGCAAGACGGTCTCATATGGTTACCACTACGCTCATTGCTGCTGGCAGCGCCTTGGGCCAGACCATTCCCTCCTACATAATATTTAAGGGTGAACGCCTATCAAAAGATAAATGTCCAACCGGTGTACCAAGTACACAGTATAGAGCGAAAGCAACTGGCTGGTCAAACTCCGCAACATTTTTGGACTTTTTCAAAAATCTATTTTCACTTCATGTGAAAGCCAGACCATGTCTGCTTCTGTATGACGGCCATGTAACACACATCATTGCTGATATAAACGAGGCAGCACGTGCAGATGATGCTTACCTTTTTGTAATATCACTCCATTTAAGTCATGTCCTACAACCTTCCCTGTTTCTGTTTTCAGTCCTTTTAAAAAGAGTTTGAACAGCGAGTTCCAAAAATCCATACATCTTAACCCCAACAAACTAATCACTGTTGATTTGCTGCCGAAATTCATAGCAAGTTGCTACAACAGTGCTATGAATATTTCCAACATTATGGCTGGATTCAGAAGAGCGGGGATTTTTCTACTGAACCCTTCTGCACCAGTAGTAAAGCCAACTCTTGTGAAAAAGGAAGAACATGCTTAAAATAAACAAGACAGGAGAGGAAGCAAAACAGGGATGTGAAGATTCTTCTTGAGGAGAAAGGAAAGGAGTTCATTAGGAAGAAAGAAGAGAATAGCTCAACAGCAAAGAAAAGAAGGTCTTTAATTCCACCATATGGAACAAACGTGACTGAAGACAAGTTCTATGAAGAGGCCAAAAAGAGACAGGAAGAAAAAAGAAAAGCAGAAGTAGCATCCACGAAGGCAAACGACCCCGCAAAGAAAAGTAAGTCCAGCTTTGTGACACCATTTGTTGTAATCACTTGCGAGGATAAAGAAAATGAAGATCCTGCTGGACAACCAAAGGCGAAAGTTTCGACCAGAAAAGGAAAAGGACCGCATCAAAACACCGAGGGAAGAATGACGTCAAAAAGTCTCAAGGAGTTTCTTCTAATGATGCCGAAGTCATGAATGATGACGAGAAATGCTGCATGTCAGAAATGGCAGCCAGATGGTATTAGGCTCGATCGTTCTCTAAAATTGTATCTTGAGGACAGTGCAACAGGTGTGATATTTGTTGAAAGCCTGGATGAGAGCGACGAATTCCTATGTCCCGGTTGCTCTAATGAGCAGTAGATATTGTTTAGATTGAGATTTATTTTTTTATTAACCCCCCCCCCCCCTAAATGATTTACCTTTCCCCCCCCCCCCCCCCCTAAATCTTATGTGAAAAGAGGAATGGACATTAGGTACAGTTTTTTTTTTTAATTTATGATTTTTTTTCTGATATTGATTTCGTTTCGTTTTCATTCTAATTCTTTTACAATTCTGTTGAAATTGGTACGAGACAACACTTTTTAACTATCAATATGAAACACCAAATATGTGAGCATCATCTCTACACTAAAACAGTACGTTGTTTGACACGAATGGGCATCCGTAGCTTGAAGAAAATGAAAATTGTTGGTCCTGCGCAGACTTACCGGACATGTCAATAATCGCCGATACGCCTGGGTGAGTACTTTGAAAACAAGAAAGGCACAAATTAAAAGATATTTTAATAACTTTTTATCTTTGTCACTGAATATTGAGACCTTCTTGTTTACTTTGATGTATAAATCCTCGCATTTTCCGGAATTGATACCAAGGGCCACCGGCGAATGCCTTAGGTGCGCAGACACACCGGACAGCACCGTATATGCCAAGAATAGGCTTGTTTAAGAAGCTGTTGAACGATTGAAATGTATTCTTGATGCGATGTGATGTCAATAAAAGTATAAACAAGTTCAAACAACCAAATAAAAAAAAAAAGCAAACAAATACTTCAAACACAAGATACAAAAGATCTTTATTTTTACCGAACTTTCATAACATACAAAATACAAAGACAGCAAATACAATACATAATATGCGAAATACGATCTGATTAAATACAACATAGAGGATTTGAAATCATCCCATTAGGGGTCACATTCTAGTGACCTTTTGTAGACATACTGCTTCTATACACTCTACAATCATTCAATTCCATATTGCATTCAGTCAATAAAAATGGTAGAGTTAAATCACCACAGGGATCTAGTTCATCAAAACAGTTATCAAGATTTGCATCAATATTTGGAGTGAATGAAGACACTTGTGTAACTGGTACGGTGACTGTTTAAATTATACAGCTAATGTTCCTCTTATCGACTACACTAGCCTGAGTTCCCTATATTTGTAAACTCTATCTATATCGACCGTTCGGAACTGACTTCTAGTGATAATATTAATTACTACTTCATGATTGTTTTGAAATTAAATGAAACATTATGTGATATATATTCTAAAATTATCAAATGTATAAAACCTGTAAACGAATATTAAAATTTTATTTTATTTAAGAATTTCCCCCGCCCCTCCCCTTAAAGTAACTTTTATTGAATGGATGTGTAAACAATGATTGTATATATAATTAATGAGAAAGTGGTGGAAGTGCATAATTGAAATAATCAATTAAAATATGGAAATTGGTATGGAAGTCCTTCTGTGAAAGGAAAAGCATTGTTATTTACATGCATATATTGAATAAAAAAAAAGGAAAAAAAAAATATCCTCCATCAGATGTATTTTATTACAAGTATGCTCAATGATTCCAATTGTCGAGGAGAGCATCTAGTGGCCCTAGGGCTGTGTGCAATCCTCGTTAAAGAAATAAAGAATTAGAACAATGATTCCACGTGATTCTAGGTTATTAAATTGCATTTAAAGATCAAGTTAATATAGATATTTTAAATTGTAGAGTTTACTCACTACAAGGATCTGAACTGAAATATATTTGGACCTAGTGTAGAGATCATCTGTAGATCGTGTTAGACGTTTTAGAGGTCTAGATAAAATAGAATCAGTATAAGAAACATATATACATGGATATATGAGCTGTAATTATAATTTTCAAATCTGTACATAATACAATAACAGTATTAAGGAAGTTTAGATGACACACAACACTTTACAGCTAAGTTGATGTTCTGTCCCCTGGTCGGGACGCACTTTAATCTATAAAAGTGTTTCATCGCGCCTAGCATAAATTGAGTGGGGCGACTGGTTCGCCCGTTGTCAATATAATGTGACCGGGCGATGTGTGTTGTTCAGTATCTTTGACGGCATGCGTCAGTGATATAGCACTTTAAAAAGGTAAAGAGTTCTACTATGACAAGGAGACACAACATGAATATACCACAGTCTTGTGAAATATATAGTGATTCTATTATATAGACATGCAGAAATAGCTTAGTCCACTAAACCTGCTTATATTATTTGTTTTTTTTCTCTCCTACTATATCTACTTTTAAGGTATCACGAGCTGACAATGTATTAGGGAAAAAGCCTAATAATATAGGCAGGACTAGGAGAGGCTGTCCTCAAAAGATAGGACATAAGCCCAATCGTTTAGAGTTACTTCCCTTTGTTTGCATATTGTCGAATAAAATAATAATGGTTGCTTTTAGTTGCTGGGTAATAGATTCTTACAATTTACTCACATTCCTAGCAATAACGATAATAGTAATACAGCATACACATCACCAACGTACTATCATGGAGTAACTACAGCTGTAATATTGTAGCTCAGAAGACTTCTAGACAGATAATGGTGTCGTCTTTAGCGCTGCTGGTGCCTATTACTCCTAATTGAGAAAATAAATGCTTGTGCAAACCATTATTAAGGGTCAAATATGATCGTTAGCAAACTTCGCCCCATAACATATCCACTGACAATATTTCTTTCAAATTGGTCAACATTCATGGTCTTTAAAGTGCAGAAATGAATCTGATCAATGATAAGATACTTTGACGCATCGCTAAATACACTCATCGGATAGATATATAGAGAATACATGGGCAGTATCTTAAATATAAGCTGTATTTTGGCGGGGGTTAAGAAAGACAGAAGTGGCGAGACTCCTAGAATGCTCTGCCATAAAATACTACTATCAGACTTGGTTTACACAATAATGATACTCATTTACAGTTCGGGTGATTAGCGAAGGTTTCCGGCAATGAGCTGTTGGAAATCAACAGAAATGTGTACATGGCTAAGACCCCGGAGTGTCCGGACGTAGTCGAAACTGTTCTTGTATCCCTGACTAGTAACACCGAGTCTGGTGAAGATTTGTTTCAGCCCTTCAGTCCGCGCCTTTTCCACAGTAGCTGTGTAGTTTGCTTCAGACAGTGAACGGATATAGTTGGCGGTCGCATTTCCTTGTGCAAGTATTTCGTCAGCCTCGTTTAGGATCGTTTTAATCTGCAACAATTGTTCCGTATACTCCATATGATAGAATGGCTGTTACTGGAGACAAGGTAAAGGGGCGGTATATCTGTTATCTACATACTAGTACATGAGGGTGTTTCCCTAGTTCAATTTCAAAACGTCTTTCGTCTCATCAATCTGATTAATATAAAGATACCTATTCTCACTCCGTTCTACAGTCGATCTGACAACGCCTCATATGGGTTCACGTTCTGACGACCTTTCAAACAGCCAATCAAATAGCTTCTTCAAAATTTCGTGACTGGGACGAAGTCCGTTTCACTGCCATCAAGAACCATTTTCGTGTAGGTCTGTATGCAGTAATGCATATCGCCTGATATATATATACAGATGCTGTAGCTAGATAGAGTAAACGCATTTGAATTTTCTTTTTTTATTTATTTCTTTAAACCTTACGTTTCATCAGAATTGTGGTCTGTTTCCCTTCCATTAGTTCTCTACTGTCCACGAGGCTGCGCTCTGCGCACTAAGTGAACTTCCGCAAGGGAGGTAACTGAGGTGGGAACCAGTCTAATCAGAACATAGGGTGTATAAAGGTCTCCAGAATGTGACCCCTAAAAGGATGTTGTCAGATCCTCTATGGAACCATGAATGCGTTAACTGTAGAAGTTAATAGTATGATGTTAGAAACACGTTTCAGTTGTCTAGCCATGTTTTGGGAATATATGAATAAATGGCGTTTATACAACGACGTCACCATTTGAATCTTATTCAACCACAAGGATCTGAGATTTCGTTACAGTTTATATAATTATGGACCCACAAGTGTGCCCTAGGACCATTTTTAGATGTTTTAGAGGTCCAGATCAAAAATCGGTAAAAACATACTCTACATAATACTATATACACCCAAATTTCAACAGGAGTCTTATAAACGAATAAAAGAATTTCATTTAATTACCAAGCAAACACAAGGAATTCAACCTCAATGCTGACACAGTTTCGAAATAATATGACCTTTTGATCCTATGAATACTTACTTCAGCCTTCGTGTTTTTTCGTATGACCTGTGCCTGCTGTTTGAGTTTTTCTTCCTCAGCTTCTTCCTGTAGGGTCAACGCCTTCATAAACCGCTCCTTCACCGAGGAGGAGATGGAAACTGGACCAAGTTGGAAATACCTCACGTCGGCAAATAGTCCCTTGTCCTCTGTTGTACAAGTGCCCCGTGGTTTACATCCGGCTGGGCAAGCTGTCAAAATAGATCAAAGCGAACGTGATATACCTCTTTCCCAGATATTCACTATGGTCCTCTGATTCATTAATGTAATCTATCCCAGGGTTCATTGCGCTCCCTCATTCACGGTGAAATCAAGGGACCGCTATGAACTTTGTGAGAGGTTTTGTGAGTGAGGAACAACGATGAGCCTAGACTGGATTACCTGCCTTAGTACCAATTCCCTCTGTTGTATCTCAAATGAAACGCACCGTACCAGCAGAACTGTACCGGTACAGGTGGTTCGTTTTCAGAAGCGTACCACTTGGATCCACGATGGCGGACCTGAGAGTTTTCATTTGTGATCGGAATGTTTATAACAAGACAGAGATTTTTTATATCCGATAAAAACTACATGGATTATTTATTTCAATGTATTCCGAAACTATTTATTTTTTACTTTTATATCCATTTTATTGTTAACACCGAAAATACTTGGCTAAATTATTCGAAGTGTATCTTTCATATGAGTGCCGTCATCATGGAAAATCCAAACGCGTTCCATTTGGCGGTACCGTATCACTTTAGTAAAACTGGTACGAATCCGCGAATGGAACGCACGGAAAAACAGTGAACCTCTCGAGAGCATGCGATTTTGATAACTCTCCAAGAGTTCACTGCGGTTCCGCGATTTTTGAATAAGGGACCGAAATGAACCCTGGGAGAGATCGCAATTGATATGCAGCTTTGAAGCAGTCATGAAGCTTTATACAACATCAAGGGCTCCATGTGATATGTGAAATGCAAATATCTGTACAAAAACCCAGTAAGTAATCTACGGAAAGGACACATAATTTAAATTTCGCTTGTGTGAAACATAAATACTGTATGGGCGGACAGTGCAAGCACCGGTACATGTAACTATCAAAAGCGTCAACAACCTATGGTGTACAAGGCAGTCCTGGAACCCAATATTCTGAGAGACAGCACAAATCATAAATCTACTAAAACCCCGTGAAAAAAAATACGAATTTATACAAACATACAGGTGGGTCTTGGGGAACCTATTTGTATCCTGTTTAACCATACGACTCCTACCATCTAACTACTAATATATAATATATATATATACCATCAAATTCACTACCGATATATCATCAGATACCAATATATTTCTAGACACTAGATCCACCTTAGTTGAAGGGGCCTTTAGTACAGTACTGACTTGTATTCCAAACCAACTGATTCTCATCTATACCTCCGCCCCACCAGTTGTCATCTCTCGCATACCACCAGAAGCATTCCCTATTCACAAGCTTTACGAATCCGTCGTATAGTGTCCGACAATACCACCTTCGAACGCCGGTGCGAAGAGATGAAATGCCACCTTCTCTCTAGAGGATACAAATAACATCTGATCGACCAAGAAATCGACAAGGTCCGCGCCCTAGATAGAGCCAATCTCCTCATATACCAAACCAGAACTGCCACTCAACGTGTTCCCTGTGTGGTAACATTCCATCCTAAATTACCACATCTCCCTTCTATCCTTAGGAACCACTGGAAAATCATTCAGTCATCAACCAAACTTAGGCGTATTTTCCCAGAGCCTACCGCAGACCAAAAAATGTAAAAGACCTTGAAGTGAGCAGCAAACTTCCTCTTCTTGCTCCTGCTGCATACACAGCATCCTTCTTGCTCCTGCTGCATACACAGCATCCACAGACACATTTGAATGTGCTATCAACAACAGAGCATACAACATCCGACAGAACCTGACGTGCAAATCCAGCAATGTCATCTACTTCCTCTCGTGTAGGAAATGCACAATGCAATACGTTGGGGAAACCGGTGGTCCACTCAACGTCAGAATCAACAATCATCGTTTGTCTATCAAACAGAACAAACCTGACTGTCCGGTTGCCAGACATTTCAACTTACCCAGCAATAGATGGAAATACATGCAGGTGATTGTAATTGAGCACTGTTCCTACTAGACACAAACCAAGCGTCGATAGAGAGAGATTCTGATTACCTATCTACAGACCCGCTATCCCAAAGGCATTAACGAGCGTTAAACTTGCTTACAAAAATGCAATTTACACACCAGTAAACAAAAAAAAAACAATAAAAATAATTATTGTACATTTCGACCGACCTTTTCATTAAAAATTAAGTGTTCATATAAAATAAAACTGTTTTTTTCTATTATACTATCTTTTTTTCATCCCATTTTATACAATATTTGTTAAATATTTTATTTGCTGTATGAATATAATTTAAGATTTACATTACATTCATACATGCAGTATATTGAAGATTTGTCATACAAATACAATAGGCCTAATCGGTACGCATTCGTACTACTTGCGGAAGTCAGTATTCCGGTGTGTGTATTCTTGCGCGTCAACCACTGCGTTTACGCAAGTGTAAACGATTTCGCAGTTGGTAAGCTTATATAGCAAAGAGAAAACGGAAACGTAAATATTGGCAAATACATATCGTTATGTTGACAACGGACAAACCAATCGTACTACTTTTATTGCTAAGGGCTAGGCAGGTATATAAAAGGGTAAATTTTCGTCTGCTATTTCATTGATAAAACTGCGTATAGAATCTATCTTTTTTCTTCTCGAAAATTGATTGTCTTATAAACTTACTTTTAGCCTTAGGGCTTATAAGTGCAAATACTTTCTCAGTGCTGACGGAGCTACCATACCGGTCCATACAACAAACAATCATACCTTCTACAGCAATAACGGGGGACATTTTGTTCATTAATTAATGAAAAAACGGTATCCATGGTAACCCTGGACTCGACCTAGTAACCAGCCTGATGTACCGCAATTTTACCGTTGTGCACCGAAATATTTTATGCCAAGAGAAAGAAGTTTGAGTACCGTGTAAAAATGCAGAGCAGTTCAGTCGACAGCAGGTTCCCCCAAGTCTGTCGCTTACAGCCTTGAAAAGTGTCGCCTCCAGAACGGCTCGGTTCGTTATCATGTCACGGGTGTTGAAGGTCGTTGTGGCACCCTAAGGTATCAAACTAATACTATTATCGTAATTCTTAATTCGTCTTTGCATGTTGCAGAGTTACCTCCCTTGCGAGTAGATCTATTGTGACGACATTGTTTTTCAGCTAAAGTCACGTCGTTTTCTCAGAAAAGTGTGACGTGACGCTAATAATAAGCGATTGAAGTTCATAGTCTTTGTGACTGCCAACTGCGCTTGGTAAGGTAACATAGTGGAACTGCAGTGAAATTGTAAATATAAACACATGACGTCACAATCGAAACCTCCCATCAAGGGTATATAACTCTTCAATATGCAAATACAGAATAATCATACACAAGTAATGATCAATTTCATTGGTTCATCCATATGACCAAGAGGAATCGAACATATACCGTCACGTCGCGTATCCCTCCTTTCTAAAACTTCATTTGTCATCCTATCGGAAACCTCATGTATGCATTGCCGCTAAAAGGTTCGTTCTTTTGTATGAACAATTCTGAATTAATATGTCTGAAGGCAATTATATAATGAGCTGACTTCAAAGCATTGCATTCACGCTGATGGGATTTTTTACAGTGGGTAAAACAATGGCGGCCGCAAACTGAAGATGTAAGTGTGTTGGATTGAATTTGAAAGATTGTGTTTTTTCTTATATTTTCATGTGTGTGTTACCTTAGAAGTGCTTCGCACCGAAAGCGAGCGCCAACATTGGTACATACACTGTGATCGGCGACAAATCCGCTCAATAAGAACATTACAAGTAGGACTCTTGTCCGGGTCATGTTTGAATTTAGACTAGATTGCCTGCCGTATTTTTTATTTTTTTTAATCTCCGCTAGGATTCGCTCGAAAATATAATAGGCGCGCAGCGTAGCGATGAGAATTGGTACTAAGGCAGGTATTCCAGTCTAGTTTGAACTCGAATTCTACAACCGTTAGAGGGCGCGCTGAACCGATAAACAAAGAGCCAAAGACACGTACGTTAAAGAAATTCAAAACATAGCCACTGAGGAGTTGATGAAAGAATTTTTAGACAAGAACATGCATCTAATAAGGTGAGTATTTCTAGACAAAAAAATATTTACTACACTGACAAGGGCCAGGGTTCGGTATACAAGACATCCGACCACTATGCGTAATGGCGGACAGTAAGCGAGTTTGAACATTTTACATTGTACATACATTTCATAATACATTGCGGTGGACTTTTCTGGCAATATCAAATTTTCTATTAAAACTGGTTTGTTTCCGAAATATGTGCAAATTTGAACGTATTCTTAGACTGAATTGTCCCTTTAAAGATGCTCCATCGCCGACAGAGCATAAATTATATTCTTCATTTGAACAATAATTGGTGTTTAATCGTGTATGTATATGCCTAATTAAAACAAAAAATGATATAAAATAATTTATTTCGCCTTTGGTGCATGCGCAATCATTACTTCATTCCATATAGGATATAGTGTTACGGAATTTTTTCGGGATGCAATTAATTATTTTTCATATTTTGAACTTGAATTAAAATTAGAAGCTCAAACTTTTTAACGGTAGTAATGGTGTAAAGTAAGTAACTTTTGTAACTGAAGAAAAATACTAAATCGTCTTCTCCTGTTTTTGATAGTGAAAAAATACCATTTGTCAGCGGTGGAGCATCTTTAACTGAAATAACATTTGTGTTTTTTATAAATGTGTCCGCCATATCTCATCCGGAACTCCTCGTGGAATAGATAATACCCGATGAGTTCAGGATGCGTCATATCTATGAGTGTGTTTCTATCAGCTGATGGAATGCTTTGCCTTTTTTTGGTAAGCCTCGATTTGAAATCACAAAACTGAAGTATATATACAAACCGGACCAGGGCCCGGCACTATAAAACTTTTTCAGACAGGTGTTTTACTCAAGTCTATGTCAAATCATACACTTGAGTGAAAAATCTATCCGATAATAGTTTTACGGTGCCAGGCCCAGAGTCCCGTTTAGCGGCAAGGGTTATGCGAGACTGCGTTTTCTATGCAGACTATGTCGTTGCGCGTACACACATGATCTCACAATCAATTCCTACTCGCAAAAATTAACTACACATATGAAATATGTAAATACAGAAAATGTATGACCGCTGACCCCCGAAACACGCAATAATGAAACTAACTCTAAAATTATAAATCTCACCTTTACAGCGTCTTCCGCACTTGTTTTCATTAGATCTTTGTAGTAAACATCGTAGGCAGCATGTAGAAGGCTCAAGTCCTCTTTTCTCAGGAAATACTGGAAATACACTGTCAGTTTGACCTCTAGTTTATCTGACGTAAAAACGTCGATGTCATCGAGCTCGATGAGGTGAGCGTCTGCTTGAAACGCCTTAAACTCGTAATCATGACCAAGCAACTGCCTCCCGGCCGTATGTACCTTGCTCAAATCCACGATCCCTGTCGATCTCTGACGGATAAATCCGAACTGCAAAAATGAAAAACACGGAGTAATGTTCAGCAAACACCGACGGATTCCGTTAGGTACGGAATCAGCCGAAAAATACCGAGTGGTGGAAAATAGCAAACTGAACACACAAAATAACTGTTAGCATCAATCTAGAAAATATATTGACTACTTGAATAGGACCCTACCTTTCCGAAACGGCTTTTAAATTTTAAAATGATAATTTAATGAGGGTCACTTAAGTTATAAACTTACCGTTAATACTACACTTACCATAACCTTTTTAACAAATTAAATGCTAATTTTCATAACGCGGGTCGTTTTATGTTTCCCGACGTCGTCCTAATTACCGCGCGTCAGTTGATTATCATTGCGCCAGACGGCAAAACAGCCTCGTGTATCTTCACTGATTAACATAGATAACGCAAGAAATCCTGCATTTGGATCCTCTTCGGCCATTAATATTCGTTTTCGTACGAGTATATCATTATTGTTTTAAGAAACTTTTAACTTTTGTTTCGCAAAGGTAGTGGGCCTTTGAAAAAAGGTACGTGTTGACTTAATACATTCTGATTTATATAGAGTTACCTCCCTTCGTTCCACTCTGTCAGTCACAGTACGGGGAGGTAACTCCGACAGATCAGTATGACTTCACAGTGACACTCATATTAAAAGATAATTGTATTAATATAGGACTATACAACTAAGCGATGAGACAGTAGCTTGATACAGTCGGGAATAATCAGCATTTTCGGTAAATGAGAAAACATTTCCTCGTTTACAGAAAGTGCAGAATGTTCTTGATTACTTTTAACTTTATCTGATCTAGTATGACCGTATGTAAAGCATACGTACCTCGTAATACTCTAGGTAGCTGAAACACATCACCACTACGACAATAGCAGTAATGACTGCTGCTGAAACGCACAGCCCAATTGTCCATGACTTGGTACTGCCCATTTTCCCCGATAGGTGTCGTATCGACCGATGCCGGAAATTCTACAGCATGATTATTATTATAATTATGAGATATCATAACCATGGTATATTGTACATAATGTATTATTCAATACCATCAGTAGGTTATTGTATTCCGGCTACCTATCTTAATTCTCTATTTAGTTATCGACTTCCGGTTTCCGGAAAGTTTTGATTCCTTGTACATCACCAAA
Source organism: Argopecten irradians (assembly GCF_041381155.1). NCBI lineage: Eukaryota > Metazoa > Mollusca > Bivalvia > Pectinida > Pectinidae > Argopecten > Argopecten irradians. The sequence goes on from NC_091146.1 coordinate 18,761,711, forward strand.
CCAGTACACACAGTATTAGTCAGCTAAACCTGTCTTTATAATTTTAAGGTTTTTTCCCAAATATATATTATATGACTGAAGGCAAGGCCTTAAAGCCAGGGAGCAGCCAGATGTTTCAGTAACCATTAATTATGCAGTATTAAATAGTTCAATTTATGGAAATAACGGAGCCGAATTTTCTGTTTATTTTTATTCATATATCTCACTCTATCATTGGCCCAAAACCCCCATTTGAGAAGGAAATCCATATAAGGGAAAGAAGAAATTTTCATTTCCGTAACAGATATTCCGTTTTGGGTCAGCTGATTATATTGGAAGGTGGTCTATCACTTGAACTCTGGCAAATAAAGAGCAATTTACTGAGCTTCTACCGACGAAGATTACGGACGAAGATTACGTTCGTCGGATCATAAAAGCGTTTGAACCGCTTGATTATATATTGGACTGACTTCAAAGCATCGCATTCACGCTGATGGGATTTTTTACAGTGGGTAAAAAAATGGCGGCCGCAGACTGAAGCTGTCAGTGTGTATGATTGAATTTTGAAGATTGTGTTTTTTCTTATATTTTCAAGTGTGCGTTACCTTTGAAGTGCTCTCACGTTGTGCCCTTCGGCACGAAGGGCTGCGCCCGTATAAGGAAAAAAAGAAGAAAAAACCAACTAGAACTGTATTAAAGGGACAATTCAGTGAGGCTACAACTGTTACATAACCACGAAGCAAAATATGACATAAGTGTATTGTTCTACATTCTTTATGAAATACATAACAAAAAATATTGACAAATTCCACGACATTGTTAAGTATTTTGATTGATACTATTGAAATTCCAAATCGTATGATTGATCAATATGATTAAGCAGGTACAACATGTACGCTGTACCCATATCCGAGCCAAAGTCGCGCACGTTAAACAATGCTATACATAACATCTAATAAGGTAAACACACTACTGTATATCAGCTAAAAAGCAACCAGAAATATAATATTCATTTTGCTGATTTTTAAAAAGGTCCTCAATATTTTGTAATCCCCCCCCTGCGCGTCCCGCACCCACAGGAGATACTTTATATTTTTTTATATATCGTTACATGTTATTGTTGTGCACATCTATAGACAGTGGGGTGACACCCTTATATCCCTACGGCCCCCGAAGGCCCATTAGTCCGAAGGCCCATTAGTCCGAAGGCCCAATAGTCCGAAGGCCCGTTAGTTCGAAAATTAGTAAATATTGCAGGTTATAGAGTTGTTATAATTAACGTATTTTGACGAAAACATTTTTCGGCACTGCTGATCTGACATTTCTGTGGACAGCAAGTTGTCATTTCTTCATAGAGCAATGCCAGGTCAAAATTACATCAAAATAATAAAAAAAATAATAATAATAACATCTTACATTCTAACAAGCATACATTCTATGGATTATCTTACAAACATGCAAGCTTTAAAATGTCCGATTGTTAGCCTTTTGTACACTGTATTGCATTAGGATTAACATTGCTCCATGAATAAATTATGTATATGATCAAATCTTACCGAAAAATGGCTTTTATTATACCTGTAAACGTCGTTATATTGTACAATATATACATGTATTTAACGACTTCCCCATTCTTTGAATTGTTTATTCTACCCATAATGATGGAAATGGTCCGCATAATGATATTATTTTGGGGAAATATTAAGCAGGATTGCAATGTACCTATAAAAATTAATACTCTTTAATATCAGATACGTTAATGTATTTCAAGATTATGCTCTTTTTGAAAATACGCTACATTTCGTTGTTTCATATCATTTTCCGTATCAATTCTATAGTCACATACATGTAAGTCTACCTTAGCAAGTTTACAACTAATCTTTTGCATCGAAAACTGTAATAAACGTTTGTTTCATTTCAAGTACTGTTCGCATATAAATCCTAATTATATCATCTGTTATCGGACTATCGGGCCTTCGGACTATTGGGCCTTCGGACTAACGGGCCTTAGGACTAATGGGCCTTCGGACTATTGGGCCGTAGGGATATAAGGCGGTCACCGACAGTGGCGTCGCTAACAGAAAATTTATGAATATGCAAATTAGCGTGCGAGCGACGAAGTCACGAGATTTTGGATGTTTGGGGGTCCGGGGGATGACCCTGGAAAGATATTACGATTTAGAATGACTGAGATGAGTTTTACGATGTACATTGTGTTTTGATGATTTTGCGAGCGCCGAAGGCACGATTTTTTGGTGTTTGGCGGGTCCGGGGGTCTCCCCATGGAAAATTAGGAATGGCTGAGATGAGTTTTCGATACATTTTGATGAATTTGCGAGGGCCGAAGGCGCGAGATTTTGTTGTTTGGAAAAATATTACGATGAGAATGGCTGAGATGAGTTTTTCAATGTATTTTGATGATTTTAAAGCGTTCTTAAAACGGTAGTTTTACTTTTCCGATTTAAAGTTACCTGCATTTAGAAATAATCATTGTGAATGTCGTCCCCTCCCCGCGCGCGTCCTGCGCCCCATCCTCGATACGTCAGGGGTTCCGATCACTTACGATCTCTACACCCCTGGACTATCTCATAGTAAAACTGAAGGCAACAGAATAGAACAGGTAATTTAGTCCTTTGATGTACATCAAAAGAGGCGTATTACGGTACACTCCGGTTGACTGTGTGGCTTTGGTGTTAGGCGTCGCTCTCTATGTAGTCTTCAAAGGAAATATTTGCTGGCCTGTGATTGGTCACATATTTTCTGCTGAGCTGCCTTCAATTTCACTAGGAGATAGTCCAGGGGTGTAGAGATCGTAAGTGATCAGAACCCCTGGAATATCGAGGATGCCTGCGCCCCTGCCTAATGCGATGTTGACAGATCCTCTATGAAACATAATGAGAATATATGTCTGAATTAAAACATATCTGATGTACACCATACACTGAGGTTTACTCATGTTCCCCTTCAATGACCAGTACGCATCCAAATATACCTGTATATGCTAATTATACACCTGCGGGTAAACACGTAATGCATATAGAGAGATCCTTGCCAAGATATCAATATTGGGTGGACTACTCTTGGTGTAGCGGTTATATGATATAGTTGATCCATCATAATTCACTGTTATAAAACAGGTAAGAAAGGTACTTTGTAACCATGCTTATTTAAACGGTTGTTAAAGACATATTACAAAGTAGGGACTTCATCCACTCCTGTTTAGTAGGAGGCGTGTTCCACAGGTCCAGCATACAGGGTGCACACGCGTACGTTGACTAAAACTTCCTTGTTTGACTGTAGCTAGCTCTGTTCTTTAAGTATACAAAGGGATCGATAAGATGAAGTAGTGGTGTAGTATACATATGTACACATGGCTGCGGAGCCTGACATTTACCCTCCTTTATGACATACCCGTAAATACGCCGATGACTATTATTGCTAACCATAACGATTTGGTATTATACAACAAATACATCGACATAGTTATAATATACATACAAAAAATGTAACATGTTTACAACATCAATATAAATACATCACATCGTTCCCAATAACAAAACCATAGAAAAATACAAACATTACCTGATTTACCCGGTATTATATGTAATATATATCTAGATCGCTGGAGACCGCGCCCTTATAGCTGATCACATCCGTGTTGCAGCTCGACGTCACCAAATTGGCAGGGGTTGTCTCGCGAGGTGTATTATTATTCTCTTTATTGCCTCCAAATTTGAAGATTACAAAAGCATGAATAATAAACACAAATATACAAAGCATTTTTAAATATAAGAGTAATACAAAGTAAACATTACAATAATAAATAGTTATTTGTTCAATAATATAAGTACAAGTATAAGTACTAGTATATACAAAATATCTTATAAATATTCATTTATATGTTAAATATAGGATGGCATAACAAAGTGTGCAACCCGATGCTTTTTATTAACTTAATTATTATTCATTACCCATTATTCTTTTGTTATATTAGATTTATAACAAAATTATACAACTAACAGTAGGGGTGGGCAGAGCCCTACAAGTACCAGCAAGGCGTTACGGTCTCGCACATCTATTCTATAGTAAATGATATGTATCAGTGGTCACGGTAACGGGTATATTAACCACGACATTAGCATTTGGTACACCAACGTTTGTATAACATTCCGAGTATTCGATACTTTTATTATTGAATTAGTGATCATGCGTGACGCATGTGGATCACTTATGTTGCTGGGGTGTGAAACACGTGTGCAAAACATACATAGTTGTTTACAAGCCCTGCAGGTAGGACGTTTGAATTGTGTGCCTGCTCCCTCCATTGTATGACCATAAAAGGCGACTAAACTTAGGACCTTATCTTATCTACCTATCTGACTTTCTACTTTCAAACGTCTCCCTTGACACCGCCTCACTTTTGACCTCCTGTTGAGGGCTCTTTCTTGTGAGGTAGGCTCTGGGTTCTAACCCCTGGCCGAGACACACCATAGCCTTAGAACAAATATACGTAACCCGCCTATACTTTATCTTCTAAAGACGACACTATTTCACGTCTAAAGTCTTTTGAGCTACAATATTGCAGCAACTATAGCCTATACTTTTTAAGTTGTAGTTTCTGCTCAGGACTGCCTAGCGCTCAGCAAAAAGGAAGCAGGACGACTGGTTCGCCCGTTGTCAGTATAATGTGACCGGGTAGGGTGTGTTGCTTGGTGTCTTCGGCTGTATGCTTCTGTGATATCGCACTATAAAAAGAGCATCAGTTCCACTATACAAGAAGATACATCACGAATATACCACAGTCTCCCAAAACACACACCACCCACTACACTTATACGAGAGGCCGTCCTTACACGACCCTGGCTGTTAAATAGGACATTACTTTTAATAAAAAAAAATCATGTTTGTGGTGGTAGACTCACGATTTTTAATCTATGTCTCCCGCGAAGACGTGTCTCAACACAGCACGAGACAAAATCGTGATGGTAAACGCATATAAAATCTGGTCACAGGTAAAAAGATATAATTTGTTAAATTTACAAATGAAACAAAAAGGAAAAAAAAATATTTCCCTTTCAGCTTTAATTGGTATATTTAGTAGCGTACAACTTGGAATGGAGAGTTTTCGTTTATCAAACCAAGACCGGAAATATTCATGAAATCGCGTACATATGTATTTCAACAAAGAGTGAAACTATTGAGCTATTCGTCCCATATCCGTTAACATATGTGTTAATGGAAGAAAACATATACCGGAAACTATCTTTCAAAGGGACAGCGCCATCTTGGAAAATTCCTGATCGATTTATGTACACGGTGCCAATTCCGTCTTTGCATTTTACAGAATTACCTTCCTTGCGGGTAGGTATCCATTGTTACGTCATTGTTTTGTGAGTTTACGTCGTTTTTTTTGCTGTATTACCTGCTTTAGTACCAATTCTCTTCGTTAAGCCGTACTCAAAGATACTATTAGTATTTTCGGAGCGAACCCTAGCGGAAAGTAGAAAAACCACGACAGGCAATTCAGTCTAATGTCGTTTTCTCTAAATGTATGACGTAACGCTCGTAAACACACGACGATACAATATACCACATGTATACCAGTAAAAGGAAGATAACTCTCTAATACGCAAATACAGAATGATCCGTATTACTGCATTTTCTGAATTAAATGGGTTACTCTACCAGTGTCGTGGATATAACAGAGAGTTATGGTCACCCGTGGAGATCTGATAAAGGGACACACATCTTATACAATGAAATAATGACATCAGTGCTATAGATAGGAATATCAATAGATAGTAATGTCAATTATCATTTTTCTTTGTTTCACTCCATCAGTACGGTGGTAGCGGTGTGGAGAACCACATATCCCTTATTTGATGAAGTACTTTACAATGTGTATTTTCCGATCCTTACACGACACCCACAGATTCTTGTCCCTGTCGATCCCCAGTCCCCACGGGGCCTGTATCTCATGGGTGTGGTCCAGCAGACATCGGAGTCCCTGTCCGTCTACCGTCAAAATGTACACTTTATTGGCATCTTTGGACGACACAATCAATGACCCGTGACGGTCGGAGGTCAAACGTGAGGGGCTAAACACTTCCTCTTCTTCTGGGTCAACATCATCCGGGTGATTTGACCACGTGTAGAGGTGTTTACCATTCTCAGTTAAGCACACGACTTTTGTGTTCCCGTCCCGTATATAAATCTTCCCGCTTTTAATGCTGTGGACATTGTACGGATCCAGAAACAGCGGCGTCTTTTTGTCCTCGCGAGTTTCAACTTCACGCATAATTTGGCCATTTTTGCCAATAATAACTAGCTTGCTATGACCTTTAGTCCCAGCTAATGGCCGAATGCAAACAAGAAGTCTACCGTCTTCAGTGGCGTCAATTCCGTAAGGCTGATACCCAAGGAAGTTCCCGGCAGCCGTCTGTTCTCCGTACGGCGTCAATGCATGCACGAGGGAACTCCGATCTATTGTCATGAAGATCTTGTGTTTAAAGTTTAAAGTAAAATCCCAGATACAATTATCATAAACCGGAGATCGGTTCAATCGTTTTCCAGTCTGGTCAATGAGCGTTAGAAATGGATCACCGACTGTATTGATCCAGGCCTTCCCGTCCTGTATCGGGACTATTTTAGACACTTCTCCAAGCTTCCGGGAAGTGGTGAACGTAGTAATTATCTCCGGCGATCCATAATATGGTATATTCTTACTTACACCTCTATTGAAATGATGGTGTTCCGCATGCGCATGATCGTCGTCCGGTTTAGGACTTTTAGACTCACCACCAAATAAATAGTCAAACCGAAACTTATCCAGAGTTACATTTCCGTTGTCAAGGATGTCACCACTGGGTTCTACGTCATCATAATGGCGATGTCTCCTTCTCTTTTTATCTTCACCGAATACGGTGACGTAATGAAGATGGTCGATTGCGGAATCGCCAAAACTCGTCACTTTAGCAAGAGTCCCGTCGGGGTTCCGGAGAGGGATTATGTTGTGACTTGTGCGTCCGTGTCGTTCTTTTTCTTTGGATCCAGTTTCCGGTTCCGGTATCTGTTTAGATCTGTCGTTATTTCTCTGTAACGGGACTGCTAGATGATTCTTGTCCATTGCTAGGGTGATTATATAGAACTTAAGTCAGTACCGTGACCTGTTAACGAGAATTATCTCATTCATAATATACAACAGTTGAAAAATAAATCACATTTTAGTTACAATCTGCTGCCAATAAAAATCCTTACCATCATCCAATTTCATAGAGAGTTTGAGAGGATACCATTAGGGATCACGTTTTGGTGATCTTTTAAATTGACTGTTTTCGCGTATGACGTCATTTCGCTCATTTAATTCAACATAACTTCAAATGTTTGCATGTTGTGACGAAATGTCGATTACAGGTTTTTAATTGACATACAGGGTTCATAAGGGTCACCAGAACGTGACCCCTAATGGTATGTTGTAAGACCCCCTACGCAACGGAGTGAGAATGATGATCTGTTCTAATTAAAACAGATTGTCTCAGTTACTTTATAATGTTTTAGTTTAAAATAGTAAATAAGTACAAACGAAAATTCGTTGCTCACGACTTCATTGTTATCTTAATTGACTGCATCGGTTTTTACTCAGTACTCCTCGTCTGTCGTTTTAAAATTTCGTTTGTCTTTTGTCACATTTGGCTTGTCGTTCGTCACACTTTGTCAGTTGTTTGTCATTTATTTAAATTGATCTATAAATAGATAGGGCATCATACAAATCTTGTATATCACGTGTATTTGTCGATTACCACATTTCATCTCTCGTTTGTCATTTCGTTTTTCGTTTGTCACATTTCGATTGTCGTTTATCACATTTCGTCTGTCGTTTATCACATTTCGTCTGTCGTTTATCACATTTCGTCTGTCGTTTGTCACATATCGTCTGTGAAATGTTTGTCGTTGTAACATTTCGTCTGTAGTTTGTCACATTTCGTTTGATGTCGTGTTTCGTTTTGTTTCGCTGTTCTTTTAACGTTATCTTGCGTATTTGCGTGATATTCCTTGTATTTTCAATCGACGGATTTAATTGTCAGTATAACGTATTTTGTTCGTCTATGTTCAGTGTGCTGGTGATCATATTTCATGCGTTGTTCTTCGCCCTTTTTAAATCATGTTTTGGTCATTTTTATTGTCGACTTGACCTTTACGTTTGTTCGTCTGGTTGTCTTTAATACTTATTCGATTTTTCACAATATAAAAATTGGATTTGGTACGCGCTATAACTTAGGAAACTATCTTCGTCCAAAGTTACTTTATATAGACAACGTATGATAGTATAGAATATGCCCTTTGTCCATTCGTAAGTTATTATGATTAAGTCGGTCGGTTGGTCAATTATATATGATTTTGATCAGTTTACCTACCATTTCGTTTTTTGTACAAAATCGAGTTAAAATCTAAGTAACATACCTGTGTGCTATGATATCAAGCGTTGTACCCTGTCTTCCCATCATATGTGGTCCCGCAGACGTTCAATTTCTTGAGTTTCACGTTTGAGAAATCCAATTTCATCGGCGTAATTATTCAAGTAATGTCTAAAATCCATGATATGATAGATATATGGCATGCTGGCACTGTTTATATCTAACCCTCTGTCGTTCGAGCATGGTGTACCTACGTTGTAGAACTGTGGTAGGTTACGCTCCGATCAGATAACGCTGTTAGCTATAGTCAATCGTATCAGATATGCTTTGTGACGTTCTCAATATAGCTATACAAGTGCTCCAATACCTAGTTAAACAGCGGTGTTTAATCACTGTAGATATTGGCCAGTGTATATATGCATGTATATTGTTACAAATGTCAGCTAATCTCGCGTTTTAGTCAGTCATATGTTTTGTTTATTTTTAATTGCTGTTATTGCTGTTAAGGCCCACTACCTTTCCGGAGGAAAATTTAAAGGTTTCTTAAACACATTAATAACAAAGAAAATATATATCAATGGCTTAAGATGAGGTTACAACACCAAACATATGCAAGATTTCCTGTCTAATGTACGATAACAGTGGAGATTCATTTCGCTGTTTTGCCGTCTGGCGCAGTGATAGTCAACTACCGCGCGGCATTTAGGACGACGGCGGGAAACATAAAACGACCCGCGTTATGAAAATTAACATTTTATTTATTCTAATTAAACAGTTCTGAAGGTGATGATAAGAGTGCTTGTAAACGTATAGTTAATAACTTCTGCGACTCTACAAAATTCTTTATCTCGTTTTACATTCCTATTTTAAAATTAAAAACCGTTTCGGAAAGGTAGTGGCCCTTTAAAGATGCTCCATCGCCGACAGAGCACAAATGGTATTCATCATTTGAACAATAAGTAGTGTTTAATCATGTATATATATGCCTAATTAACATAAAAATAATATAAAATAATTTGTTTCGTCTTAGGTGTATGTGCAATCAGTAGTCCATTCCATATAGGATATAGTGCCATGGAATTTTTTTCGGATGCAAATAATTATTTTTCATTTTTTTTACCTTTAAGTAAAATAAAAAGTTCAAACTTTTCAATGGTGGTAATGGTGTAAAGTAAGTAACTTTTGAAAATGAAGAAAATTACTAAATCGTCTGCTCCTGTTTTTGATAGTAAAAAAATACCATTTGTAAGCGGTGGAGCATCTTTAAATCAAGCCTCGGGTATTGTCAGTTATACAATACATGTCAATAAATAAAAGGATAACCTCCCTTACTTCCATACTGTAGTCAAACCTTGATTGACAGACTAATTACAATGGCCCTCGGCTGGTCTTCACTGTACTAAAGCATTTGATATCTCGTGTTAGCCACATTTACACACGGAATGTTATACTCAAGGTCTGGAACAGTGACTACTGCACCACATTGTAATTCGTGAACCAGAATTTCTCTGTTACATTGAATTAATTTGATCCAGAAATGTAAGTAAAATAATGTTTTTAAATACCTGTATGTTACATTGCAGTTTACGCATGTGATTATATTTTCAAACTCTGATTTGAACTCTATCTAGCAATCATGAAATTTAGCTCGTTATATTGATCATTGTGATATTAAAATTACGTTGTACTGTTTAATGTCACTTTAGGTGCTGTAATGGTCAAGCAGACTGACCAACCAATACTATACCTGCTTATTAACGGTGGGCTCACATGCCCGAACAGTTCTCAATTGTTCAATATTCTATATATTTGTATTATCAATTAATAATTTGTCGTGCATCAGAACGACTTATCACAGACATATTTTTGTCAAAGATTAGATGAAATATAATCTGTCATTTTGTCTAGATTGATATTCATAATTCAAAACGTTTAAAACATCTTCCTGTGTTTTTCAAACCGCCATTCGTCTGAGGTAAATTTGCTGTATCAACGGAATTTAAAACAAAACATTTTATGATATATGTATTGTTTAACAGATATGACATACATGTACATGAATATTTTTTCGTATTTAAAAAAAGAAGCTTTGCTTTTCTTCATAATAAATTTAAGACATATTTTTGTTGTTAATGAGATAGAAACTATGCCCGTGAATTATCTACCAAGGAACTGTTACAGCCCACGATCCAAATTAACAAACCCTATGAGGATTTTGTAGTGCTATGACAGAGAACCTATAAGATATCATTAAAAATTTAATTTTATTGTGTTAATTAGACATATATATATACGATTAAACACCAATTATTGTTCAAGTGATGAATATCATGTATGCTCTGTCGGCGGTGGAGCATCTTTAAGTTTTGTAATGGTACTATGGAATGTACTTAGTTGTCATAGCAACATAGAGTTTTCATAATGCAATTATACTGGCAACTTAAACAGTCTCCCATTTTGTTCGATAAATTAAAACAAAAAAATATGTATATTTATTATCATACACAAAGTACAAATATAAATGCAAAACCAGAAGTTAATTGTTTAATCTGAGTATACATATTTCTTTTTATAACATTTATTAAGCAGTCCCTAATTCAAAGCTACATATCTATTAATTCCCATGTATTTTGTAAATGAAAATCTTTGTATACATAGTTTGCTTTCCAATGATGAAGTTTGATTCATAATCCGAGTCTTTATATTACGCTTATCTGAACTTTATTTCAAAATGAAATATTTATACAATTAAATTGTATCAACCATTTTTAACCACAAGACGAATATACTCATATCATGTATGTATGCCTATTGTATGAATATTAAATAATGAACAAGTCTAAGAATCTGTATCCTAATATTGATATACCTGGATACAAAAGTTATGGTAAATATCATTTTCCATAAATTCAATTTTCCAAAATTAGTGAAAAAATGAATAACCAAAAATATACGTCTATTCCCAAGTTGAATATTTTGTTTTATGTATAATCAAGTGAACCGCATAGTGTCAATACTGATGTGTATAAATACGCCAGATGTAACCTTCAATGACAAACTTCCTTGCATATGATAGTTTAAATGATTTTATGATAACAGTGCTATTTTATAAACCTTGGTCAATATTTTAATTCAATAGTTTTTTTAGTTTCCACAAACTTTCGAAACTATATTAGCCCACCATTATCAAATCGCTTTTCGTCCGTGGTCCGTCCTTCCGTCCGTCCTTCCGTCCGTCCGTGGTCCGTCCTTCCGTCCATTAACATTTCTTGTTACCGCTATATCTCAGAAAGTAATGAAGGGATCGTTCTCAAATTTAGCTCATATAGCTTCCCCTAGGGCCTTAGTTGTACATATTGCTTTTGGGACTGATCGGTAAACAATATGGCCGACTGACCGCCATCTTGTATTTTGGTAGTTAGAGTTTGTTACCGCTATTTCTCAGAAAGTACTGGAGGGATCTTTCTCAAAATTTTACATGTATGTTCCCCTAGGGCCCTAGTTGTACATATTGCAGCCATCTTGGATTTTGATAGTTAAAGTTTGTTACCGCTATTTCTCAGGAAGTACTGCAGGGATCTATCTTAAATTTCACATGTAAGTTCCCCTAGTGCCCTAGTTGTACATATTGCATTATGGGACCGAACGGTCAACAAAATGGCTGTGAGGCAACCATCTTGAATTTTGATAGTTAAAGTTTGTTACTGCTATGTCATATGTAGATTCCCCTTTGGCCCTAATTGTGCATAATGCATTTTGGGACAGATTGGTCAATAAGATGGCCGATAGGTCGCCATCTTGGATTTTGATAGTTAAATTGTAAAAAGCAGATAGAATATCCCTCTGTCACATGTCAGATATAGATCATTCTTTGGTAGGCACCAAAATCCCTGTGGGATCTCTTGTTTTCGTCTTGTGACATTATATACTATAAAGCTGCATATATCTATTTACGCCTGTTTCAGTTAATTACTCTAGATATGACATATGGTTAAAGATGCTCCACCGCCGACAGACCATAAATGATACTCATCATATGAACAACAATTGGTGTTTTATCGTGTATATATATGTCTAATTAACACAAAAAATAATATAAAATAATTTATTTTGCTTTTGGTGCATGCGCAGGCAGAACTTCATTCTATATTGTACATAGTGCCAAAGAATTTTTACGGGATGCAATTCATTTTTTCTAATATTTTCATCTTGAAGTAAAATTAGAAGCTCAAACTTTCCAATGGTGGTAATGGTGTAAAGTAAATAACTTTTGTAACTAAAGTAATATCTGCATAAATGGATGTTAGTCTTGTTAATAACAATTAAAGGATTGTTAGATTACATTTATTGGAGATATAAATGCAATTTGGGTGGCAGATAAAAAATAGCGACCGTTAACAATCCTTTAATTGTTATATTTACATTTTACTTTCTAGTTCAAAGTAAAACATAATTTAGATGCGAGTGAACATTTGAATTTCCCGCTTCAGCCATTTAACCTCAACAGTCAAGTTCAAAGTGATAAAATAAAGTCCCTATAAAAAATTGAAAAGACAACAAAATTTCAATGTTTTTCAATCACTTTTCAGTTTTACTTTCAATTATCCAGACATTTAAAAGATTTTGTTATAGTTTCATAACCAAACTGGTTCATTCAACTACAATGTCAATTTTCCCCCGCGGACTAACATGGTGTCAGTCAACAAGACTAACATCCATTTATGTAGATATTACTACACCAAGTCTACGCTGCGTTTATTGGCTTATAATGCAGATCACGATTATCATTAGAGTAATGGGAGTCGATGTGGCAAAATGGAAATGTATGTATATACGTTTGCTAATTAAGGTGTTGTATTGTTACGAATAACACTAGTATTTTTATTCTCTGTTTCAGAAGCTAAACAAAAAGGACTTGATTAGTGAAAAGAAAGACGATCTTAAACCGGTCAGTTAATGTTGAAAAAAGATGTTGAAATCAAAAACAGTTATTGTTGATATAAAACTAGAAATGATATAAACATTTTAATTTTGATACTATACGGAAGCAGTCAATGACTAATTTAGCAGAAAAAAAGAAAAACCATATCGACAATACCGTACGCAGAAATAGATGACGCAAACATTCGAAGTGAATATCAAAAAAACTTTTACCGGAGATAGACAACCGACACCTACACAACAGTACACATTCAGGAGAACAGTCTGATAAGTCAGGTATCTGGTGGAAGGCTTGGTGATCTGGAACAACAAGACATACGGACAAACCTGAAGACACGATCAGAAGGGAAACCTTACTTATGTGATTCTGTGGTAAGGTATTTAGTATGACACAACACCTAAAGACACACTTTAGAATATATACAGGTGAGAGACCTTACAAATGTGATGTATGTGGTAAGGGATTTAGTCGGAAAGATGCCCTACAGAAACACCCCAGGACACACACAGGAGAGAAACCTTACAAATGTGATGTCTGTGGTAAGGGATTTAGGCAGCAAGGCCACATACAGACACACCTCAGGATACATACAGGAGAAAAACCTTACAAATGTGATGTCTGTGGTAAGGGGTTTAGTATGACACACCACCTTCAATCACACATTAGGACACATACAGGAGAGAAACCTTACAAATGTGATGTCTGTGGTGACGGGTTTAGTCAGAAAGGTCACTTAAAGACACACCTCAGGAAACACACAGGAGAGAAACCTTACAAATGTGATGTCTGTGGTAAGGGGTTTAGTATGATACATCACCTTCAATCACACATTAGGACACATACAGGAGAGAAACCTTACAAATGTAATGTCTGTGGTAAAGGGTTTCGTATCTCACAATCCCTACACACACATCTCAGGACACATACAGGAGATAAACCTTACAAATGTGATGTATGTGGCAAGGGATGTAGTCGTAAAGATGTCCTACAGACACACTTAAGGACACATACAGGAGAGAAACCTTACAGCTGTGATATCGGTGGTATGATGTTTAGTACGGCACACATTATATCCATACAGGAGAGAAACCTTACTTATGTGATGTCTGTGGTAAGGGGTTTAGTATGTCGGGTAGCCTACAGAGACACCTCAGGACACATACAGGAGAGAAACCTTACGCATGTGATATCTGTGGTAAAGGGTTTAATGTGGCACATCACCTGCAGTATCACCTCAGGACACATACAGGAGAGAAACCTTACAAATGTGATGTCTGTGGTGAGGGATTTAGTCGGAAAGATGTCCTACAGACACACCTCAGAATACATACAGGAGAGAAACCTTACAAATGTGATATATGTGGAAAGGGGTTTAGTCGGACAAATGTCCTACAGACACACATCAGGACACATACAGGAGAGAAACCTTACACATGTGATGTATGTGGTAAGGGGTTTAGTCAGGCAGGTGACCTACAGAAACACCTCAGGATACATACATGAGAGAAACCCTACCAGCGTGATGTCTGTGGTAAGGATTTTAGTGTGTCACGAAGCCTGCAGACACATGTTAGGACACATTCACGAGAGAAACCTTACATATAAGATGTCTGTGGTAAGGGGTAAGTACGACACAAAAACTACAGACACACATCGGGATACATTTAAAAGAGAAACCATACAAATGTGTTGTCTGTAATAAGGGGTTTAGTCGTGCAGGTTCCCTTCATACACATATTAGGACACATACAGGAGAGAAACCTTACAAATGTGATATCTATGATAAGGGGTTTAGTGGTTCAGGTTCCCTACAAAATCATTTGAGGATACACACAGGAGAGAAACTTTACAGCTGTGATATCTATGGTAAGGGGTTTAGTTTGGCACAACACCAACAAACACACCTTAGGACCCACAAAAGTGTAAACCTTACAAATGTGACGTCTGTGGTAAGGGGTTTAGTGCGGCACCAAACCTACACACACACCACAGGACATATACAGGAGAGAAACCTTACAAATGTCTGGGGGAAGGGTTTTAGTCAGAAATGTAATTTAAAGACACACCTCATGTCACACGGAGGAGAGAAACCTTACAAATGTGATGTTTGTAATAAGGGGTTTAGTTAGAAATGTAGTTTAAAGACACACCTCAGGACACATACAGAAGAGAAAACGAATAAACTACATTCAGATATTAGTGATAATTATTCATATGTTGCACAAAATGACCATTTACATCTCAAAACACATAATGGAAAGACGCCTTACAAATGGGATATTTCTTGTAAATCACTTATGGATTCATCATCGCTAAATGCACAGGACATTTTTAATGGCTATCAATATCAACGACCCGTCGAAAATATCTCACCTAAATGATACTAAAAAGAGATGTGACCTCAACGGTATGTAAAACTATCATTAAAGGTGAGCCAAATCTTCAGACCGTTGCTATGGATCGGACTGTCAGTACTATATTACAAATGGAAAGTAAAAATAGACACTTATTTGATGGAGATATTTACACTGTGTACCAGACCCTTGCTATGGATCGGACTGTCAGTACTATATTACAAGTGGAAAATGTTTGGTTTTCTCTTTTTATCATCATAGTTTCTAAAGTTTCAACACTAACCTGTTATTTTTCAAATATATGCTAATTTAGGCGTCTTTTACCATCTGAAAAAAATTGAGAAGATATATTTACAACAATTTGGATAAATTGAAAAATTTAAAAGCTAAAATAATGTATTTATATCATGTGATACTTGATCAGTCATACCTGGATCCAAATAAGAAACAAACGGCAACACATACATTTTTATTTACAATTGTAAATCTCTGGCAAACTGAGGTCCCTATGAACCTATTTTCAGAAAGATGATATAAAGAACCACAACAACATATTCAGGCCAGTTTGCCATGTTTCGGGTATGTGCGTTGTTAGGCCATCTTGTTGTGTATATTACCTATTGTCTGTAAGTTCACTAACGTTTAGCAATACAAAATAGCTGACGTGGGTAATTTGGCTTGATAGAAGATCTGAATTTATCCTTTCATTAGATATTCCGAATTTGCATATTACAGAGTTATCTGTACTTGCGGGTAGGTATTGATTGTGACGTCATGTATTTGTGAGCGTAACGTCATACGTTTCGGAAAAAACAACGTGAATTGCGCTCACAAAATAATGACGTAACAATCGATACCTACCCGCAAGGGAGCTAACTCTGTAATATGCAAAGACGGAATACCTACTTGTTAATAGGACCAAAAACGGAAAATGGAAAAATTATCCAGTGGATGTTTTTTTCAAGTACCATCCAATTCCGAGCGCTTATGTATACATTTGTTTTACTATTTTATCGTATCGCCATCGTATAAATGATTTGTTGAAACAATGTTTACATTTATACATATTTTTGTGATAGTATTGACTTCCGCAGTGTTTTCCACAGCATCCGTATTTTTTTTGAAGATGAGATAATACGTATAGTGTTTGTTATCTTATCACATCGGTTTTTACTTTTACGCTGAAATATAAAATGTGTTTATGGTTATAACAATACCAATGTGTAATAAAAACGGATCTGTAGAGGTTGTTGTGTAAATACATTAGAACAAAAATAGAGTTTATATAAAAATACTGACTGTATAAATATGAAGTGATATAACGACATTGCTCAAATGCAAATGCTATTCATATAGTTACTGAATAAGAGGCAACCGTTTGTGAATTTCTGTCATTTGATAGCAAAAATAGTAAAAACTATCATCACAA
Source organism: Argopecten irradians (assembly GCF_041381155.1). NCBI lineage: Eukaryota > Metazoa > Mollusca > Bivalvia > Pectinida > Pectinidae > Argopecten > Argopecten irradians. Next base: position 18,778,829 of record NC_091146.1, read on the forward strand.
CCAATGGAACGCGGATAATCTGCCGCAGCGGGCTACCTGGGATTTATTTTAAAAATTCATCAAAAATGCCCTATTTTACTTCCCGCGGGCCATTCCGTCTTTGCATATTACAGAGTTAGCTCCCTTGCGAATAGGTATCGATTGTTACGTCATTATTTTGTGAGCGTAATTCACGTCATTTTTTTCTCCGAAAAGTATGACGTTACGCTCGCAAAAACATGACGTCACAATCAATACCTACCCGCAAGTGCAGATAACTCCGTAATATGCAAATCCGGAATAGCCACGTTGAGTCTCCGTGTGATAGCAGATCTTTCACATTCTTGACAACATACACATTTGAATAATTTTGATTTATATGAGGGAATATTAATATATATTAATAACAAATCCGCAGAGTGACCAACCAATGCTATACCTGCTTATCAAGGGTGGGCTCACATGCCCAAACAGTTCCCAATTGTTCAATATTCTGTATATTTGTATTATCAATTAATAATTTGTCGTGTATCAGAACGACTTATCATCGACATATTTTTGTCAAAGATTAGATGAAATATAATCTGACATTTTGACTAGGTTGATATTCATAATTCCAAACGTTTAAAACATCTTCCTGTGTTTTTCAAACCACCATTCGTCTGAGGTAAATTAGCTGTATCAACGGAATTTAAAACAAAACATTTTATGATATATGTATTTTTTAACAGATATGACATACATGTACATGAATATTTATTCGTATTTAAAAAAAAGAAGCTTTGCTTTTCTTCATAATAAATTTAAGACATATTTTTGTTGTTAATGAGATAGAAGCTATGCTCGTGAATTATCTACCAAGGAACTGTTACAGCTACCATTGAATTTTGCCCACGATCCAAAGTAACAAACCCTATGAGGATTTTGTAGTGCTATGACAGAGAACCTATAAGATATCATTAAAAATTTAATTTTATTGTGTTAATTAGACATATATATATATACGATTAAACACCAATTATTGTTCAAGTGATGAATATCATGTATGCTCTGTCGGCGGTGGAGCATCTTTAAGTTTTGTAATGGTACTATGGAATGTACTTAGTTGTCATAGCAACATAGAATTTTCATAATGCAATTATACTGGCAAGTTAAACAGTCTCCCATTTTGTTCGATAAATTAAAACAAAAAAATATGTATATTTGTTATCAAAACCAAAGTACAAATATAAATGCAAAACCAGAAGTTAATTGTTTAATCTGAGTATACATATTTCTTTTTATAACATTTATTAAGCAGTCCCTAATTCAAAGCTACATATCTATTAATTCCCATGTATTTTGTAAATGAAAATCTTTGTATACATAGTTTGCTTTCCAATGATGAAGTTTGATTCATAATCCGAGTCTTTATATTACGCTTATCTGAACTTTATTTCAAAATGAAATATTTATACAATTAAATTGTATCAACCATTTTTAACCACAAGACGAATATACTCGTATCATGTATGTATGCCCATTGTATGAATATTAAATAATGAACAAGACTAAGAATCTGTATCCTAATATTGATATACCTGGATACAAAAGTTATGGTAAATATCATTTTCCATAAATTCAATTTTCCAAAATTAGTGAAAAAATGAATAACCAAAAATATACGTCTATTCCCAAGTTGAATATTTTGTTTTATGTATAATCAAGTGAACCGCATAGTGTCAATACTGATATGTATAAATACGCCAGATGTAACCTTCAATGGCAAACTTCCTTGCATATGATAGTTTAAATGATTTTATGATAACAGTGCTATTTTGTAAACCTTGGTCAATATTTTAATTCAATAGTTTTTTTAGTTTCCACAAACTTTCGAAACTATATTAGCCCACCATTATCAGATGGTGGGCTTTTCAAATCGCTTTTCGTCCGTGGTCCGTCCTTCCGTCCGTGGTCCGTCCTTCCGTCCGTGGTCCGTCCTTTCGTCCGTGGTCCGTCCTTCCGTCCATTAACATTTCTTGTTAACGCTATATCTCAGAAAGTAATGAAGGGATCGTTCTCAAATTTAGCTCATATAGCTTCCCCCAGGGCTTTAGTTGTACATATTGCTTTTGGGACTGATCGGTAAACAATATGGCCGACTGACCGCCATCTTGTATTTTGGTAGTTAGAGTTTGTTACCGCTATTTCTCAGGAAGTTCTGCAGGGATCTATCTTAAATTTCACATGTAAGTTCCCCTAGCGCCCTAGTTGTACATATTGCATTATGGGACCGAACGGTCAACAAAATGGCTGTGAGGCAACCATCTTGGATTTTGATAGTTAAAGTTTGTTACTGCTATTTCTCAGAAAGTTTTGAAGGGATCTGTCGTAAATGTCATATGTAGATTCCCCTTTGGCCCTAATTGTGCATAATGCATTTTGGGACAGATTGGTCAATAAGATGGCCGATAGGTCGCCATCTTGGATTTTGATAGTTAAATTGTAAAAAGCAGATAGAATATCCCTCTGTCACATGTCAGATATAGATCATTCTTTGGTAGGCACCAAAATCCCTGTGGGATCTCTTGTTTTCATCTTGTGACATTATATACTATAAAGCTACATATATCTATTTACGCCTGTTTCAGTTAATTACTCTAGATATGACATATGGTTAAAGATGCTCCACCGCCGACAGACCATAAATGATACTCATCATATGAACAACAATTGGTGTTTAATCGTGTATATATATGTCTAATTAACACAAAAAATAATATAAAATAATTTATTTTGCTTTTGGTGCATGCGCAGTCAGAACTTCATTCTATATTGTACATAGTGCCAAAGAATTTTTACGGGATGCAATTCATTTTTTCTAATATTTTCATCTTGAAGTAAAATTAGAAGCTCAAACTTTCCAATGGTGGTAATGGTGTAAAGTAAATAACTTTTGTAACTAAAGTAATATCTGCATAAATGGATGTTAGTCTTGTTAATAACAATTAAAGGATTGTTAGATTGCATTTATTGGAGATATAAATGCAATTTGGGTGGCAGATAAAAAGAATAGCGACCGTTAACAATCCTTTAATTGTTATATTTACATTTTACTTTCTAGTTCAAAGTAAAACATAATTTAGATGCGAGTGAACATTTGAATTTCCCGCTTCAGCCATTTAACCTCAACAGTCAAGTTCAAAGTGATAAAATAAAGTCCCTATAAAAATTGGAAAGACAACAAAATTTCAATGTTTTTCAATCACTTTTCAGTTTTACTTTCAATTATCCAGACATTTAAAAGATTTCATTATAGTTTCATAACCAAACTGGTTCATTCAACTACAATGTCAATTTTCCCCCGCGGACTAACATGGTGTCAGTCAACAAGACTAACATCCATTTATGTAGATATTACTACACCAAGTCTACGCTGCGTTTATTGGCTTATAATGCAGATCACGATTATCATTAGAGTAATGGGAGTCGATGTGGCAAAATGTAAATATATGTATATACGTTTGCTAATTAAGTTGTTGTATTGTTACGAATAACACTAGTATTTTTATTCTCTGTTTCAGAAGCTAAACAAAAAGGACTTGATTAGTGAAAAGAAAGACGATCTTAAACCGGTCAGTTAATGTTGAAAAAAGATGTTGAAATCAAAAACAGTTATTGTTGATATAAAACTAGAAATGATATAAACATTTTAATTTTGATACTATACGGAAGCAGTCAATGACTAATTTAGCAGAAAAAAAGAAAAACCATATCGACAATACCGTACGCAGAAATAGATGACGCAAACATTCGAAGTGAATATCAAAAAAACTTTTACCGGAGATAGACAACCGAAACCTACACCTACACAACAGTACACATTCAGGAGAACAGTCTGATAAGTCAGGTATCCATCTGGTGGAAGGCTTGGTGATCTGGAACAACAAGACATACGTACAAACCTGAAGACACGATCAGAAGGGAAACCTATGTGATTCTGTGGTAAGGTATTTAGTATGACACAACACCTAAAGACACACTTTAGAATATATACAGGTGAGAAACCTTACAAATGTGATGTATGTGGTAAGGGATTTAGTCGGAAAGATGCCCTACAGAAACACCTCAGGACACACACAGGAGAGAAACCTTACAAATGTGATGTCTGTGGTAAGGGATTTAGGCAGCAAGGCCACATACAGACACACCTCAGGATACATACAGGAGAAAAACCTTACAAATGTGATGTCTGTGGTAAGGGGTTTAGTATGACACACCACCTTCAATCACACATTAGGACACATACAGGAGAGAAACCTTACAAATGTGATGTCTGTGGTAAGGGGTTTAGTCAGAAAGGTCACTTAAAGACACACCTCAGGAAACACACAGGAGAGAAACCTTACAAATGTGATGTCTGTGGTAAGGAGTTTAGTATGATACATCACCTTCAATCACACATTAGGACACATACAGGAGAGAAACCTTACAAATGTAATGTCTGTGGTAAAGGGTTTCGTATCTCACAATCCCTACACACACATCTCAGGACACATACAGGAGATAAACCTTACAAATGTGATGTATGTGGCAAGGGATGTAGTCGTAAAGATGTCCTACAGACACACTTAAGGACACATACAGGAGAGAAACCTTACAGCTGTGATATCGGTGGTAAGATGTTTAGTACGGCACACATTATGATCCATACAGGAGAGAAACCTTACTTATGTGATGTCTGTGGTAAGGGGTTTAGTATGTCGGGTAGCCTACAGAGACACCTCAGGACACATACAGGAGAGAAACCTTACGCATGTGATATCTGTGGTAAAGGGTTTAATGTGGCACATCACCTGCAGTATCACCTCAGGACACATACAGGAGAGAAACCTTACAAATGTGATGTCTGTGGTGAGGGATTTAGTCGGAAAGATGTCCTACAGACACACCTCAGAATACACACAGGAGAGAAACCTTACAAATGTGACATATGTGGAAAGGGGTTTAGTCGGACAGATGTACTACAGACACACATCAGGACACATACAGGAGAGAAACCTTACACATGTGATGTATGTGGTAAGGGGTTTAGTCAGGCAGGTGACCTACAGAAACACCTCAGGATACGTACAAGAGAGAAACCCTACCAGCGTGATGTCTGTGGCAAGGATTTTAGTGTGTCACGAAGCCTGCAGACACATGTTAGGACACATTCACGAGAGAAACCTTACATATAAGATGTCTGTGGTAAGGGGTAAGTATGACACAAAAACTACAGACACACATCGGGATACATTTAAAAGAGAAACCATACAAATGTGTTGTCTGTAATAAGGGGTTTAGTCGTGCAGGTTCCCTTCATACACATATTAGGACCATACAGGAGAGAAACCTTACAAATGTGATATCTATGATAAGGGGTTTAGTGGGTCAGGTTCCCTACAAAGTCATTTGAGGATACACACAGGAGAGAAACTTTACAGCTGTGATATCTATGGTAAGGGGTTTAGTTTGGCATAATACCAACAAACACACCTTAGGACCCACAAAAGTGTAAACCTTACAAATGTGACGTCTGTGGAAAGGGGTTTAGTGCGGCACCAAACCTACACACACACCACAGGACATATACAGGAGAGAAACCTTACAAATGTGATGTCTGGGGGAAGGGTTTAAGCCAGAAATGTAATTTAAAGACACACCTCATGTCACACGGAGGAGAGAAACCTTACAAATGTGATGTTTGTAATAAGGGGTTTAGTTAGAAATGTAGTTTAAAGACACACCTCAGGACACATACAGAAAAGAAAAAACGAATAAACTACATTCAGATATTAGTGATAATGATTCACATGTTGCACAAAATGACCATTTACATCTCAAAACACATAATGGAAAGACGCCTTACAAATGTGATATTTCTTGTAAATCACTTATGGATTCATCATCGCTAAATGCACAGGACATTTTTAATGGCTATCAATATCAACGACCCGTCGAAAATACCTCACCTAAATGATACTAAAAAGAGATGTGACCTCAACGGTATGTAAAACTATCATTAAAGGTGAGCCAAATCTTCAGACCGTTGCTATGGATCGGACTGTCAGTACTATATTACAAATGGAAAGTAAAAATAGACACTTATTTGATGGAGATATTTACACTGTGTACCAGACCCTTGCTATGGATCGGACTGTCAGTACTATACTACAAGTGGAAAATGTTTGGTTTTCTCTTTTTATCATCATAGTTTCTAAAGTTTCAACACTAACCTGTTATTTTTCAAATATATGCTAATTTAGGCGTCGTTTACCATCTGAAAAAAATTGAGAAGATATATTCACAACAATTTGGATAAATTTAAAAATTTAAAAGCTAAAATAATGTATTTATATCATGTGATACTTGATCAGTCATACCTGGATCCAAATAAGAAACAAACGGCAACACATACATTTTTATTTACAATTGTAAATCTCTGGCAAACTGAGGTCCCTATGAACCTATTTTCAGAAAGATAATATAAAGAACCACAACAACATATTCAGGTCAGTTTGCCATGTTTCGGGTATGTGCGTTGTTAGGCCATCTTTTTGTGTATATTACCTATTGTCTGTAAGTTCACTAACGTTTAGCAATACAAAATAGCTGACGTGGGTAATTTGGCTTGATAGAAGATCTGAATTTATCCTTTCATTAGATATTCCGAATTTGCATATTACAGAGTTATCTGTACTTGCGGGTAGGTATTGATTGTGACGTCATGTATTTGTGAGCGTAACGTCATACGTTTCGGAAAAAACAACGTGAATTGCGCTCACAAAATAATGACGTAACAATCGATACCTACCCGCAAGGGAGCTAACTCTGTAATATGCAAAGACGGAATACCTACTTGTTAATAGGACCAAAAACGGAAAATGGAAAAATTATCCAGTGGATGTTTTTTTCAAGTACCATCCAATTCCGAGCGCTTATGTATACATTTGTTTTACTATTTTATCGTATCGCCATGGTATAAATGATTTGTTGAAACAATGTTTACATTTATACATATTTTTGTGATAGTATTGACTTCCGCAGTGTTTTCCACAGCATCCGTATTTTTTTGGAAGATGAGATAATACGTATAGTGTTTGTTATCTTATTACATCGGTTTTTACTTTTAGGCTGAAATATGAAAATGTGTTTATGGTTATAACAATACCAATGTGTAATAAAAACGGATCTGTAGAGGTTGTTGTGTAAATACATCAGAACAAAAATAGAGTTTTATAAAAATACTGACTGTATAAATATGAAGTGATATAACGACATTGCTCAAATGCAAATGCTATTCATATAGTTACTGAATAAGAGGCAACCGTTTGTGAATTTCTGTCATTTGATAGCAAAAATAGTAAAAACTATCATCACAACCAATGGAACGCGGATAATCTGCCGCAGCGGGCTACCTGGGATTTATTTTAAAAATTCATCAAAAATGCCCTATTTTACTTCCCGCGGGCCATTCCGTCTTTGCATATTACAGAGTTAGCTCCCTTGCGAATAGGTATCGATTGTTACGTCATTATTTTGTGAGCGTAATTCACGTCATTTATTTCTCCGAAAAGTATGACGTTACGCTCGCAAAAACATGACGTCACAATCAATACCTACCCGCAAGTGCAGATAACTCCGTAATATGCAAATCCGGAATAGCCACGTTGAGTCTCCGTGTGATAGCAGATCTTTCACATTCTTGACAACATACACATTTGAATAATTTTGATTTATATGAGGGAATATTAATATATATTAATAACAAATCCGTCATAAAAATTGATACTGAAAGTCAAAACAAAATATGAATTTTAAAAAGGATGAGTTTTGCAGAAATGTGTTTAAAAGACCAAAAATAGTTATAACAGTAAGCTGATTCTAGATATTTACATCAAAACTGAAATTGTTTTCATGAATTATATACAATATACATTAAACCGCCATTCAAATTAAGTTCAATGCATATATGATTTTATAATCTCACGTGCAGTGAGAAGTCATTCTGCAGGGGTTATTTTCGTTATCATAGTGAAACTCAAAATCTTTCAGGAAATAAAATCTGTCAACATACATAAAATACCAAACTACCTTTCTGATTTATTGTACCACAAAGAAATTTCGGATTTGAGATGACATAGTCAAGGGTTGGATATAGCGACGATTATGGTAACCATGTATATTTACAGGGTAATAAGGCAATTACTATTCACGTTTAAACATTTTTTCATTTATTTCTTATTTTTATACCTGTAATGTCCTATTAATAATAATCGCTATATATTTTAATTGCATAAAAACGACACTGCATATAGATGAAGTTTTATTTGATAGCAACGTAAACAACCGTCGGACCACATGTTTATAACTTGTAAATGAAAGAGACAGAATCATTTGTCAATGGATCGTGCAAGAGTTCGAACCGTCTGGTCGAGAGCAGACTTTAGATGAGAACATTTTGCATATTCTCATTCGAATGACAGAGTGATGTTTAAAACAAGTTATTAATAGTATACCTGTCTACAGAAACGACAGACATGCGAGCGATTAGGAACAATTCTACTTTGAATTTAATTGTTCTGTCTGCAATTGTTACTTTCATCGTTTCTGAACGTTGTACGTTCTTTGAACATTTAGATGCATTCGACGTGACAAATCTAACGGACTTTCATTCAATGGGACTTCAGCAGTGTGAACGGAAATGCGTATCGTCCATCAGATGTAACTTAATAGCATTTCACGTTAGTTCACTCACCTGCTACATCGACATGGACAACAGAACATCACAAACTACCGGGGGAGACAACCATCTTGTTGTAAAACGGCGTTCTCAAATCCAACTATCTGGTCATACTCCATGTGACAATCACCAGTGTAACACAGGTCACGTTTGTTTTACATTATCTAGCGGAGTAGCTTACTGTGTTGGTAAATACTGTGGAGACCCACTCGTGATTCCGAACTCCATTCGATCTTTTAATAGTTTAGTTGTGGCAGCAGAAACCGAATATACTTGCAATTCAGGATATTTCGCTCTTGAAGGAACAACCACAACAAGTATTTGTCAGGCAAACTTGAACTGGACATCACCAAGCCTTCGGTGTGTCCAGAATTATTTTAATAATACAGAGGTCGGTATTGTCTTTAAACCCATATTTCAGGTTAGGAGAGCAGCTGAAGCAGCATCATTCTGTCAGTCGGAATACTCGCACCTGGTGAAGATTAATACAACAGAAAGACTTACCCTTGTCGATTCGTTCGTAGAATCTAGATCAATGAATATTGTTGACGGACGTAAAATCGACAGATATGAATGGGAGTATTCTGACGGATCTCGAGTTAATAACAGTTTCTTCCTTTACGAAAGTCATAGTCATGGATGCCTCGGAATGAAATTCGGGTTAATGCGAACTGTTGTGTGTTATCATCCTTATCGATTTACTTGTGAACGTCGATAAATAAAACCAAAACATTATTCAGATTTATTTACGGGTATATCTGACACGAAAACAACGAAGCTCGGCTACAGCATTGTCGTTACCTATAATCGGTTCCACATTTACGGATGGAAATGGAAGTGTGCAATTTTAACAAGATAACGTTTTTACAGAATCATAGACGTGTTACGTTACCTGTGATCTGAAGTGAAGAAGATGGTATATACTTAAATGGCTCGTGCATTCATCTTAAAAAAGGGAAAAAAGTCAATCACAGACATTAACAACGCTACCCTGGTCACACATCAGATTTCTAAAAGTGGATAATAGTTGTGTTAAACTTTATTCTGTTCACATTTTCTTTGAACAATCGTTAAAATAATTTACTTAAAACCAAAAGATGAAACTGATATAGCACTATGTACGGTAATCAATCAGAATTTTCAAATATTTAGTGATTAAATTGCAAGTTTGTGAAAAGTATATATCGAATACATTTTTGATATAATAGCTATGGTAATGATGTATCATTGCAGTTGTTGTTCCTATCGTAGCCATCCTTACTATGCAATAAATTGGCTATATCTTGGTAAGTTTTTCATCTATTAACCATAAGAGTGCATCCTTGAACAAACTTTATATTTCTCCTAAAGATGTATCTTAGGTACCTACATATTCAAAATAAATGTGAAGTTTATTCAAGGTTGCGCTCAAACAATAAAAAAAATAGGCCAAAAATAAAGTTTTCAAATTTATTCAATTTATGCATATTTCGGATGGTAACCATCAAATCATGGCAAAATAAAGCTGAAAAATTGGGAGAAAAAAAGTTATAATAAATAAATCAGGGATTTACTAACTATGTCAACTGCAATGATTATATTTTTTATTCCTTTGTTTAAAAATAGATGGATTTCGGGGCCAAAAAGGGCACAAATCATTCATAGTCCTTTGTATATTTGCTTCCCTTATAATGCCCTTCCTGCATTGTTGATTTTATTGACTATCCATCAAAAAGTTACAAAACAGAATGATAAAAAATTCTATGTAGAAAGTATAACGTGTATTGTTGCCTTTTTACCAATTCTTTTACTGCTATGAAATGTCTTGTCACAGATATCATATTTGGATTAGCTTTAAAATACTATCAATGTACTAGTAAATGTTTTTTTCTGTCAGTATTTATTTGTGGTTTTATATTACATGTGAACTGAACTCACTGTGTTTAAGGCATTCTTTGATACTTGTCATGGAACAACGATATATTTATTGCGGTATTAAATGAAGAAAGAAATATAAAAGTAATTATTTTCCTTTCCAACTTCAACCAGCGCTCAATGCTCATCACCGACAATGAGACTATATGACTACCTTTATCAAAGATACAAACAAGTTGAGCAATACAACATACGCTTGTTACAAACGATTCTACCGGTCTAAATACAGTATCGACAAATTAAAGGTATCGTGAAAGATGCTCCACCGCTGATGAATGGTATTATTCGCTATTAAAAACAGGAGCGGAAGAATTCGTATTTTTTCAGTTACAAAAGTTTCTTATTTTGCACCATTACCATTGTTGAAAAGTTTGAGCATCTTATTTTACTTGATAAGATATTAAACATATTTAATTCCATTCCGAAACCAATACACGGCACAATGCCCTATATGGAATGAAGTACTCATTGTGCATGTACCTAAACCACATAAAATTATTTTATATGCATTTTGTTTTATATGCATTTTTGTGTTATTTAGACACATATTACACGATTAAACACGATTTAAGCTATTGTTTAAATGCGACCTCGGAAAAACAGTCAGGTTGGTCCCAACACCTCGGGAAAAGAGTTTTGACTGTTGACTGCTAAGGCCATCCTCGATACTCCAGGGCTTCCGATCACTTACGATCTCTACACCCCTGGACTATCTCATAGAAATTGAAGGCAGCTCAGCGGAAAACATTTGACCAATCACAGGCTAGCAAAGATTTCCTTTGAAGACTACAGAGAGAGCGACGCCTAACATCAAAGCCACACAGTCAACCACAGTGTACCGTTATACGGCTCTTTTGATGTACATCAAATAACTAAATTACCTGTTCTATTCTGTTGCCTCCAGTTTTACTATGAGATAGTCCAGGGGTGTAGAGATCGTAAGTGATCGGAACCCCTGGAGTACCGAGGATGTGCTAAGGCATGAAAAAACTGTTTTGTTAGTTGAATATTCTAGGCTAAACATCGTCACATTATACTGACAACGGATCAACCAGTGGTCCCACTCCATTTGTACTGAGCCCTGAGATTAAAACTCAAAACAACAAGAGTTTGGAACACAGACATTGTTCTTATTTTAGTTGCAATAGCATAGCATCATCATCCTGGTCATCATACAACTATATGGTTCATAAGAAAGTCATACATATTTATTTATAGTCAAACCGTATTACAGATACACAAACACTATAATGAAGGAACAGAAATAAACGAATAAACTATTGCATTTAACTGTCATTTTTTGTTAAGTTTGTTTATTTCTATATTAACTGACTTTAAGGTTTGTAACATGTGAACACAATAGCATTTCACATAATAATTATTCAATTTTCGAAACGACACACACTACATACGAATTATAAATTATTTTAATTTTCATGAAATAGGAAAATGAGTAGTAGTGAACAGGAGTTGCGTAGCAGCATTGTAACTATTTATGATTCCATTGTATTCTTATGGCGCAGATATTTACCATTCAGCATATCATACAGAGAAACATGAATATAAAAAGACATTCCCTTCACCTTTAAGTGAGAATACACAAAACTGACTATGATAACTGTGTATATTAGGCTTCAGTCAGTCACAAAGCGTCATTACTATAATCAATGTTATAGTGATTGGTATGCGTAACAAGGAAAATCATATAAACAATGATAAGAAACATTTGTATCATGTAGTCAGAGTTTCTTTAGTTAAAGTCGTGAGAAACCGAAATAGTTCGTGTTTGATGTCCGACATGTGAGTGACTTTATTCCTTCTCCGCGGTTCAGAGGTAATATAAGACGTCTGATTCTTAGTGTACAATTTCGATAAATGTGAATAGATCCACTTCAGCCCAGAAATCTGATGTGTGACCACGGTTGCGTTGTTAATGTCTGTGAATGTTTTTTTTTCCTTTTTTAAATGAATACACGAGACATTTCAGTATATAGCGTTTGCTTCGCTTCAGATGTTAGTTTTGTGTGATGAATGTATATTTCAGTATACATAATATGTTTAGCTTCATATTACGGGTATGGTAACTTTTCTATGATTGTGTGAAAACTGCACACTTTCATTTCCATCTTAACGACGCTGTTATCCTTCCTCGTTGTTTTCGTATCAGATACATGTATGAATAAGCATAAATAATGTTCTGTTCTTATTTATCGACGTTCACAAATACATCAATAAGACTGATTACTGTTAGAGCTCTTTTCCCCGATTTTGACATCGAGACATTTATGAGTATTACTCCCATGAATGAAGAAACTGTTACTGACGCGTCAGAATATTCCTAGTAATTGCTGCTGATTTGATGTCCGTCAACAAGATAATTTAGAATCTACGAACGAATCGACATCAAGACTACCATTCATATCTGCTGACTTTACGTCCGTCAACAGTATTCATCGATCTAGATTCTACGAACAAATCGACAAGGGTAAGTTTTTCTGTAGTATTGGTCTTCACTAGTTACGAATATTCTGATTGGCAGTGTGATGTTACGTCAACTGCTCTATTTCCATGAACTATTACTCTAAAAACAATACCGACCTCAGTATAGTTTTTGCTGCCTCAACTAAAGATCGAATTGAGTTTGAAATCACGAGTGGATCGCCACGTCATCAACCAACACAGTGAGTTATTCCGCTAGATAATGTAACACAAACGTGACCTGAGTCACACTGGTAATTGGCACATGGAGTATGACCAGATGACTGGATTTCAGAACGCCGTTTTACAACAAGTTGGTTGCCTCCGCCAGTAGTTTGGGTTGTTCTATTATCCATGCCGATGTAGCAGGTAAGGTAAGGAACGTGAAATGCTATGACGTCACACCTCATGGACGATAGACATTTTCGTTCACACTGCTGAAGTCCCATTGAGTGAAAGTCCGTTAGATTTGTCACGTTGTATATATCTAAATTTTCGAAGAACGTACAACGTTCGGAAACAACAAAGGTTGCCATAGCAGACAGAATAATAAACTTCAAAATAAAATCATTCCTAATCGCTCTCATGATGATCATGTCCGTCGACAAGTAGACTATTAATGTTTTTTTTTAAACTTTGCGGTATCTTTCGAATGAAAATATTCCACATACTCAGCTTAAGCCTGCTATCAACCAGACGGTTCGTACTCTTGCCCGAACTAGAGACAAATGATTCACTATAATTTACAATTCATAAACATGTGGTTCGATGGTTGCAAACGATGCTTTCAAATAATGTTTCATCTATATGCAGTGTTCTTATTCATGTGGTTAAAATGTATAGCGATTAATATTAATACGATATTACCGGTATCAAAGAGAAATAAATGCAAAGATGTTTAAATGATGTATGAATAATGATGGCCTTTTGACGTTGTAAATATACATGATTACTTTAACCGTCGTTATATCCAACCCTTGACTATTTCATATCAAAACCGAAGGTTCTATTCGCGACAATATTTGAGAGAGGATTCTGTTCCTGAAATAATTGAGTTTCATTATGGCATAGTCCAGTAGTTGAAAAAAATGAGCATAAGCCCTGGGATATCGCAGATTGACTAGTCACCGCAAATGAGATTATAAAATCATGTATGCATTGAACTTAATTTAAATGACGGTTTAATATAAACTGCATATAAAACTGGAAATTAAAATTCATAAAACAATTTCAGCTTTGATATATATATATACATGTATATATGCAGTATCAGCTTATAATATATCATAAATATTTATGGTCTTTTTTAACACGTTTATGCTAAACTCTTTTTTAATATTCATATCTTGTTTTGACTTTCAGTATAACGTTATATGACAGGATATGTTATTAAGTTTATTTAACAGTGTGCTCCAATAACATATCACTACAGAATGTGAAATCACAATATCAAAAGAGTCAAAAACCACCCAACCATATTCCTTTGTATGTATCAAAATTCATCCAAATGTATATGTTGTCAAGAATGTGAAAGATTTGCTATCACACGGAGACTCAACATGACTAATACCTATACCGAAGCCTCCAAATGTGAAACCGCTCTCACAACACATCACGATGGAGGTGTCAACTATTGACCTTACAGCTAATTCTGACACTGATAGCATAATCTTCCATGCGACTATATTCATTTGATATTTCCCTATTGTATAACAAGGATAATATACACTTCTATAGATTGTGGTACTAAGTAACCATAGATAGTGGTGTAAGGAACTAAATACCTTATTCAACAAAGTTATAGAGCAGGGGCGGACTCGGGTTTGGAGGTTAAAGGGTCTTGAGACCAAGCAAATAAGGTGAGCTGTCTGGAGGCCTAGGGACCCAAGAGGCTACCGAATGAATGCTGCAAATCCTGTATTCTGGGGATTTTATGAACGTATTTTCCAGAAGATAATCGCTTTCATGTCTAGCGTCACATTTTGAATTTAAGTTTTAAAAAAAAAAAATTCCATTATGTTACAGTATTGGAGTACAATACCAAAACTTTTAAAACTAGTATTTACAAGAGCATAATGCGAAAAAAAGGGCGGGGGTGTGGGGCCACCCAGAAGCTCTGGAATAAATGATAAATCTGCATTCTGAGGATTACATGTACACTTTTTAGTATTTGAAGCCATGTAAGCATGACAGTTGATCATTTTTGACGTCTAATGTCATGATCTGAGTTAAAAGTTACAGAATTGATGAATGATGTTTATGGGGAGTTCTGAATAAAAAACACACGTGTAGCAGCCATTCATTGAGTTGGGTCGTTCCTGTCACCGGACCGAGAAACCGGCCAATATATTACATTAAGGTATGTTTTTGTTGAAACGAAAAAAGGAAGGGAACTGGCCATGGGGTCATCCAGACCCCCATAGTATAGTAGAAATTCTCAAAAACTTCTACATCTTGAGATAATCTTTTTAAAATCTAATAAGAAACTTTTAGATATACATTTTCATTTTTTCGTACATTTTCTGTTGCATTTGGTTCCGCCGCTCCCCTTTCCCTTGGATCTGCGACTATAGAAAAACTATTTAGGCAGTTTGGTGTGATTAGTTCCATGTCTTTATCGCAATCTGTGTCATTTTAGAACGAGACAGAAATTTCAAAAAGCAAATAATGGAGCAGACATGGAGCTACCCAGTTGAGACTGTATGCAGAGACGTCCCTATACATTTTGTGTTGAAAATGGTATCTGTGTGAGGTTTGTCGGAAAGAACCAGAATATGTCGCTAACGATTATGTAGATAATGCAAAGGAATCATACGGACACTATCGGAGTAGACCGGGCAGGTTGTGACACCCTGTGGATGTTACAATATCAATAAGAGACATAATGATTGTAATCTCTATCTATTATGGCCTGGTTGAGAGGGCACTATTGCCTCATAGTAATGTTGAGGAATGAAATAGTGCCCGAGCCGAAGGCGAGGTCACTATCTCATCACGAGTCTTTCGTAGAGAAGCAACGTTAACATTTGCTTCCACCCCTGCACACAACAGCCTGTCCGCCATCTTGATGTCTTGGTCGAAGCGCAACGTTATAATGACGTCATGTAATGGTGACGTCTCAATGCATTCACATTCAATTCACGTCACTTCAATAGTGCCCGCTTGTCCGGGCACTATTGCAAATAGTTCCCTTGTGTGTAGCCAATCAGAATCCAGGATTCTGTCACGTGATGTACTAATATTTCTTGTATATTGGCACTATTGCACTCAACCCATAACAAACAAAGAACACTGTCATAACTCACTATCCATATTATTAATTTAACACTCTGAAAGCGCAGAATGAATGTATGCTGTCTTTGCATATTACAGAGTTAGCTCCCTTACGAGTAGGTAGCGATTGTTACGTCATTATTTTGTGAGCGCAATTCACGTCGTTTTCTCCGAAACGTGTGACGTTACGCTTGCAAACACGTGACGTCACAATCAATACCTACCCGCAAGTGCAGATAACTCTGTAATATGCAAATTCGGAACATTTGTGCCATATACAGAAATAGCATGTATTGTTGTTGCTAGCGCGAGAGTTTATTATCATAGGAATACATGTCATAGACAGGTAAGTATATGGTAGTCGTAATGTTGATATGCTACTGCTTTTTTATTGATTAACAGACCTCTTGATTTCTTTCCTATACAATATAACCGGGGTGTCTGTTATGCTGTATGGTCCCGATCAGCGAGCATGATGTAGTCATTTGTGCTTATGATTGGACAGGAATGTTCAACAAATGCCGAAATCACATAGGCGTAACGGATACCAACCTTTTATAGCAATAACGTTAGAGACCAGCATACTTAACAAGAATCGTGCTGAACCTCCCTTGATTCCAAATTCAACTCGGACATTTGGCAGTTTACTTGTAACATCAAAAGTTGAATACACTTATGACAAAGGGTATTTTGCTCTTGAGGAAACATCAAATTCTAGCAAATGTCAGATAAACACGGAATGGACAACTTCAAGCCTGAGGTAGATAGAAAATATTACCAGTAAGACGCCACTCGCTTCGTATTTAAAGTTATGGGTGTGGCCAACAGAAGCGATGAAGCAGTAAAGTACTGTCTGTCAGAGGATTAGGAAATCGTGAAGATAACAGCGTCATTCCATCCGTAGAATCGGGTACATTGTACACTATTGATGGAATGAAACTCGACGACAACTGGGTGTACTCAGATGGGACCAAAGTGAACATGGATTCAATAACAGTAGGGAAAAGTGACCATGAGTGTCTAGGCTTGCAAGTCGGGATTGTGCGTTCTTCGAATTGTGAAAAAAGGCTATTTTTTATGTGAATAGCGATACAAAAGTCGTCAAGAATCGGTCAGTATCATTCAGTATAAACGTTTTATGTTATCGTTTGCAATTTGCTTCCCATGGGAATTGCATTTTCAGTGTTTGCAATTGGACCTCTAGCGTAATGTTCTTATAATATTGGCATCAACGACAAAAAGGGAAAAAATCGCGGGTAGATATTTATTGTGACGTCACGTATTTGCGAGCGTTGCATTATACTTTTTGGAGAAAACGACATGAATTGCGCTCACACAATAATGACGTAACAATCGATATATACGCCTAAACGGTGTATCAGTAACAATGCGTACTGCTGATCAGATGTAAGTGAATTTACCACTCGACTCCATAAGAGTTTACACCTTTGTGACCTTACAGGTTTCGAGCAATTTTAGTATTTACGAATGGTCTGATCATAGACCCACCAGTTTATATCTTAATTGTAGGATAGGCTGATTTGGTACCAAGCTAGTAGTGGAGCGGCTAAGCATGAAAATCGTTCAAAGTTTGAAGAAAGCATGAAACTTTGCATATGGCTCCTTCAGGACATAAGGTTTCAGGAATAAAATGGACCCCAAAAAATCATGGCCCCTAGCGGCCGCCATATTGTTTTTGAAAATGGCCACCAAAAACCACCTTCTGTAACCCATAACTCACATGCTTTTTCCAAACTTTAAACGATTTTGCCGAAAAATAGACCTTAGCCGCTCCACTATAGCAATGTTTTCCATTTAGTTCAATACCGGTATCGCATTTGCATTCCTCTCTGAGGCCTGTTTAACATGACGTATTTATTGAATGATTAGTCATCAGTGATAATCAATGCAAGATGTTAAGACTAGTTAGGCCGATTCAACCAATATTGGTCAGTATAAAGGATAAACGCGTGTTAGATCCCGTACTTTGAAAATACATACGGCTCTCAGTCGAAGTTAAAACATTGACATTCATTGGAAACCGTGTTGCATGAAGATTTTAATTAATCTACCAGGGTCTTGTTCCTAAGGCAAGGGACGAGATGGTGTCCAATACACGTGTTCTCGCACGTTCTAACCCTATTATCTAATTTCCGTAGAGCTGGATTATATTTGGTGATCGATGGGACACGACCCCAGTCTTTGGTAGAATTTTCATCAGGCTGGATTGTGAACTTTCGTTTTTTTTGTCAGACTCGTCAATTTCTGATGCTTTAAACTCTCCCCTATTAAGTCGGATTTTAAATGCTTTGAGTGGGTCAGGTTTTCCTATTTTGTCTGATGAGTCATATGAATACAGTTATAATTTCGGACATTCGTGTGTCACATATGTCAGGGCTACTGCGTCCATTGCGGCACCTTGTGTTTGTTTGTAGATTTTGCCGTTTAATTCCAATTCGTTATATGCTTGTAGAATATTTAAAGCATGTGGGCCGCTGTGGCCGATTGGTGAAGATGTCCTGACATAGTACCACATGCGCTTCACCTCTGGGTCACAAGTTCAAATCCCATGTGGGGCAGTTGTACTGACCGCTGGTCGATGGTTTTTCTCCGGGTACTCCGGCTTTCCTCCACCAACAAACCTGGCACGTCCTTAAGTGACCCTGGCTGTCATTAGGACATTTAACCAATACAACCAAACATTTTAAGCTTTGCTGTCGGGTATAGGCGCTGTTTACGATATCCACGTGTTTTGTGCATTAATGGCTGACACGTGTACATGTCTGAGACATCATGTAACACAATTATAGCATTAGTGTCAGGCGAGTACCTTCAGCTTTATTGATAAACTTTGTATCATTTTAATATAAGTAGTAATGTTTTAACCACAAGGTACAAGAAAGTAATCAACAAATTTCCCATTTCCGAATTCTCATTGTCGGTGATGAGCATTCTTTGTTCCTTATATAATGTGTATGCGTAAATATAGAATTTTTTTCTGATAGAATTTTTTTATTTTTGCGACGCTTGGTGAGCAAATCTCTCATATTAAATGAACACAAATTTCAGATACTTTTTTTTATCACAGAACTACAAAAAAGCTATATTTCAAAGAATCTTACGTCAAAATGTATTGCAAAAATCCAGCGGAGGCCGCAATTTTGTTCCGCCGTTCTCGAAATCCTGACGTCACGTCATCTTTCCTGACGTCATTTTATTGTTTTATCATGACGTCGCAATTAATTGTCAGCTAATGAAATCGCTCCAGGCTATATTACACTAGTAGAGTAACATGTGAAAAATTAAAAAAAAAGTATATATTAAATCAATTTCCTCAACGCCAATCATGACGTCATAATATATGTCTTGTCTAGTACAGTCAATGGAAAATGACAAATGGTAAATTACACTAGAAATACGATGCAAGATAGTTTTGATATCATGGTGATAATGTAACATACATTGACATGAGATACAAACATGCTTCTGTTTCTATATCAAAATGACTTCTAACATTTCTAATGTGCTATTTGAAGTTATTTTCATTCAACGGTTGCTTTAAAGCTAGAACGTCAATTCTTGATGTAAGTCATTTTTTAAATCATCATTTTCGAACACTTGCTACCATCGGGATTTACCTCAATAGTTTTTAAAAATACTTTCAAAATTAAAACAAAAACACACATTCCTAGTATCGCTACATGACATGGGAAGATGTCCGTTGTCTGTTTCGTTTCTTTTCATCATTTCCAGGTCTGTGTTGTTGGTTTCTACCAATAAAAAGAAGTATATTAAGCAGGAATCACTCATTTTTTTTCAGTTAATCTTACATACGCGATAGGTAGGTGTGTGATGTGATAATCTAACAAGTTCAACGTTAAAGCCCCATTATGTTTTCGTAATATTTAGTCGTAAAAGATCCTAAACTTTGCCAAATGATAGAGTGGATTACCTTATGGCGATATTTCATATATAAAAATGCCTTAGTTAATCTGGATTGTGGCGGGGGAATAACAGTGGATTCAGTTATTTACGATCTGTTGTGCAACAGTCCATACGTGGGTAAAATCACACATGAGGACTGCGTTGTATAACCTTTGACCCCAGTTATATTTGTTGACAGAATGCTAATGCATTGTCGTCTTATTATCATCGTTTCTATCAATGAGTCTCTATAAACATTAATTAAAATCCTACTTAAAATCTTCAAATCCTTTAAACACTATTACCAGAGATTGGTCATATGAAACAATAAGGGAGTTAACCATGGAAAGTCAGTTACATTACTCGGAAATAAGCAAGTATGAAGCGAACAATCAATTAGAGTGAAGCTGGTATACGCGCTCGATGAAGAGGCAACTGACGGGAATTCTTTTCTTGGTGGCTGCCTTCGACTGGCAACTCTCGAGAATGAATGAGGTTATTTATAGAAATGTCAAACTCTCTGTCAGTCGAATGCTTCACTCCGAGAGTAAGGCCGTTTTCGTTTACACGGTTTGACTGATTGGACCTCTAGTTGTTTTTTGTGAATTAAAGACGGATTTGAATATTTTATATATATTATTTCAAACGAGCGTTGACAAAGCCTTCGTAAGCTTGTATAAAAAAACTATAGGTCAGTGATGATTTATACTTGAAATAATAACTTTAGCAAACGTCGGAACCGATTGTTACGAATAAATGAAAACGGCCAGCCTCGTTCCGACATTTTGATTCAGATCAAACTCTCCAAATACGAGGATTCTGAAAACGACCTTCACTTTCCGTATAAAATCTATATATAGCATACTCGAGTAAGAACCCTGCGTGCGCGTTCGGCTGCCCGAGTAATAACTCTGTCGACTCGAGAGTTGCCAGTCGAAGGCAGCCAGTAATACTTCGCTCTTTTATAGTTTTTGCGTACAAGTGCGTGCTTAAAGTCGTCAGAATGGAGTATATAGTTCTACTGAAGTCTGGTTTTTTACTTTGGAAAGAAGAACCAGTTTTATAAGGATGAGCATTGTAAAACATTGAATAAATCTAAACATGTTCTAAATCCCCCCCCCCTGGAGTCGCTGGGATTTACCTGGTGATCATCCGGGTACGTACAGACACATAGGCTATTTTCAGGCAAACACATTTACGTGTTCTATTTATATATATTTCTAATTCATATTTTAATACTAATGCATTTTTATCGAAACTGTACACATTTGAACAAAATTAAGTAAAGATAAATTTATAAGGATCATCGATGTTTAGTTTGTAGAGTATTCATTAAAACATAATGGGACTTTAAAAATATATGTATATATTTATACATATTGCACGACTCAAATATGATATTACACATTAGTATGATATCTATTATTTTAAATATCGGTGTTCTGTTGGCCACATTTGCAGTTTTGTTTTTATATAAGACGAGTGAAGTCTTGCTTAGATGTTCGCTTTCATCTACCAAAATATAGTAATGTGACGTCACACATATTTATAACGTTACTTTTACTACACAATTGGTTTCATACGTGTACTAAACATTATTATCATATAGTTCAATTTTGCTTGTAACGAGCATTTTCATTGGCATAAAAATTTACTTTTATAGTACATAAAGTATAAAATGGCATCGTCTTTTGTAACGTCGCTTCTGATTGGCCGAGATAACGGCGTAATGATTTCATAGAAAAAAAGAGTCCTAAAATTAATTTTGAATTTTGAAGAGATATCTGAAATAATTTGAACATTTTAATGGTATGGAGATATTACACTAAATTATAACTGTGCTCTAATCGTACACCGCTTCGCGGTTCATTAAGGTTTGTTGGGAGTGAATAAAATATTGAAAACTCTTCTAGATTAGTGGGTATGAAGATTATGACACGTATAAATTTAAACGTTTCTGTCTGAATATGATCATGTCAATCATTTCTAATTGTCATTCTACTTACATTTCAACTTCATCCAAATTAAAATCCATATAAGTGTTCAGGGTCTAAAAATATAATTTTATGATTGTTGTAAGCACACAAATCAGTTATAAAACAAAAAAAAATGTCATTAGAAAGAAAGAAACTCAATTATACAATTCTTGAAATTCAGTAATCAATCACAATGGTCCATAACATTGATATCATTAATTAATCTTATCATATACATACCTGTTGTCTGATACAAGTCCTGGTACGTCCAGTCAGTTTTGTTTGTTTTCTTACCGCGGACTTGAGTTAAAAAGATAAAAAATACGAATTTATCCCCCCTTTGAATATTTGCTCAAACGGGAAAGTGTGATGAGGCCCGAGCACAGCTGAGTAGCTTATATGATGGAGTAGGAGTTTTGATTTCAAAGAAAAAAAGAATCTCTCAAATAATTTAAAATATTGAGAAATGTTATTGTTGTTATACAAAACTAATTTTCTCATGTTTAGTAATTAAAAAAGCAGGTTTAGCGCTATTGATAAAAGACGATTCGTTTTTAATCAAATTGTCTGCTTTGCACGGAATTATCTACACGTATTTAACACTGATAGCACGAATCCAACAAAGCATATTTCGGGTTTGCATATTACAGAGTTATCTGCACTTGCGGATAGGTACTGATTGTGACGTCATGTTTTTGCGAGCGTAACGTCATACTTTTCGGAGAAAATGACGTGAATTGTTCTCACAAAATAATGACGTAACAATTGATACCTACCCGCAAGGGAGCTAACTCTGTAATATACAAAGACGAAATAATATATACCTGCAGGTCGATACATCTCTATATACTCCTGGTCATCTGACGTTACATTCTCACTGGCTCCTAATGTATAAAAAAACGTAAAGATAAATTTCCTTTTGAAATCTGAGCTGTAACTCGAATAAAGCTGACTTCAATATGTTTTAAGTATTCCGTATAAATTTGCTTATTAGGCAAACAAATGTCTGTTTAGGGTTACATTTACCAAAAATAGGGTCGGTAGGTAGGGATTTTTATTTTAGTATCTTTCGGGTAAGCATAAACAAACATATTTTTTGGCCTTACAGAGTTATCTTCGCTCTTGAAGGTAGGTGTTGACTATGACGTCATCAGTTTGCGGGCTTAACGTCATCACAGAATAGCATCATTATGATCTCCTTATTTACACTTTTGTAACGTTCAACGTTGCCTGTTATTCTTCATGTTTGTTTGTTTGTTTAGCCAAACTTCAAACAATATTTTTCTCATATTTTCTCTTGTTATGATACAGTGATTCAATCATTTATGTAACGAACATTTCAATTGGCTTTTAAAATGTGCTAACTATGTAACGAGCATTTCAATTAGGTTTAAAATGTGCTAACGCCGCCTCTGGCTGGCCTATTCAACGGCGTAATTCAACGGCGTAATGGTTTGAAAGAATTTTCTTTTTCATATTTATATTCCTGTAAGATTATTTTAAAAGAAAAAAATCACCTATTGTAACGACTTTTGGCTAATCTGTTTTTGACATAATAATATATTAGAGACAAGAGAGCGAATACAATTTTATTTCATAGGTAAATTTCTAATTTAAGAAATTGAAACGATATATAAAATGGGATAGAAAAACAGCAACGACAAACACAACCACAAAGAGAACTATGACAGCATTATGTATATATACCAGAAATAGATAATAATAAAAATCTTTATCTTACTTTTGTTGAGTGTTGTCTGCCTTTGGTCCCTAAAATACGCATATGAATAGTGTTGTCCTGTAATGAATATATAACAAAGTGTTAAAGTAAAAAAAGAATAGAAAAAAGAGGTCCTTGCAGATAAATAATTATGATATTCAGAACATTTTACATCAGTATCAATTGTGGTGTTTCTTTTCTTTTTTCTTATCAATATTTTTTTTAAATATTCATATTCCAGCAAGATTACTTACCATAAAAAAGAAATATAATATAATAGATATAATAGAGAGATATATAATTCCGCTGAATTTAATATTGCCATGCATTGCAATAATCATTTTAATTGATGTAATAGTAATTAAAGTTACGTTTGATGCTCTCCGTTTGAGTTCCATGGTTTGATGCTGTGTTTGAAACATTCTCCCTTCCAATCTCGTCCGCAGAGGCATACACGTGATCTGTGAATACCAGAAGACATCGTTAGTAATTCAAAGTTATTAGATCATTCATCCATTTCATCTAGATAATTGGCCATGCGTCAGTTCGTATTTCCAACATTGCATTCACAATACTAATTGTCCAATTACATACGTAGTCATTTATACCTATGGTTATATCTGTCTAAAATATTTATAAATACATTACAATGGTCTGAATATTAAGAATTAAGACATTTTTTCTCCTTTGACCACATAGCAACATACCTTTGTAAAATGAATGTCTAAAAACACATAAAAAAAGAAATCAAAATAATAATAATAATAAAAAATTGTTATGATTGCCTGTTTAATTTGAAAAAAAATAGTATTCGTAAATATTATTAAAACGAAAAATGATCTACCATTCTCATCCTCAGGACTAGCAATGTTTTGGAGTCTGTGGTTTCTAGCAGAAATTGGATTCCCATCTCTCTTCTTTTCTGTTAAATATAATGAAATATTAACGATATATATATATTTTAGTAGAGGACATTCCTTGTTTCTTGATGAATACTAGTTATATTTCATCGAGTGAGGTCGAAACTTTGATATACTCTCGTGAAAAATATCAGAGTTCCCACCTCACGAGATGTTATGGTATTCATCAAGAAACATATGTTTTCTCGCTTTCATTTACAGAAGATCATCACTTCTAGTTCCCCCAAACGTTATTTCGCCGTTGTATTGTATAGAGTTATTTGTCCTTGCGATTATTACGTGGTATCTTTTTTTTTATTTCTACACATAAACAAAACGTCATTTTTGCGCGAAAAACTGATGACGTAACAATCAAAATGATATTTCCACTATCATGCGGCATTCCGATTGGTCAAAAGCGAGTGAAATTATCGAAATTGATGAATAGAGGATCATACATGAGTGGCTATATGAAAATTATCAAACGAGTTCGTTCAATAATTTGATATACCTCGAGCCTTTAGGCTAGTGGCATATCAGATTATTTAACGAGTTTAAAAAGTTTCATACTACATAGTCACGAGAGTAATACTATCTATCACATAATATTTTTTGAAGTAATAATATCTTCGGCAAAAGAAGGTGAATATAAGTATAAAGAATTTGATAAATTCAAATAAAACTTAAACTAGGTAGAATCACAGCAACAATGAAAAGAGATAGAAACAAGAGGACAATATCAGTTCCAGAAAAAATATGTTTTACCTTTATCAGTGTGCTGTCTTCTGATTACTAAGGTAAGGACAATAATCGTCAGAGTTAGAATACCGACAAGTCCAGCCAGAATGAGAAAAGGCAGCTTGAACTGTATATTGTCTGGGGCTGCAGATGAAGACCAGTTTATTTATTGATATCTTCCTTGTATGAGTGTTATATAGGAAACACTAATATAAATTAAAAATAGACATTAGAAATGATCCTTGACGATAGTACACCGGATATATATGGACCACTTTTTGGCTGGTTAATTACAGGTAATTATCCTAGGTGATGGGAAATCAAGATTAAAAGTTAGGTTCAAAATATCAATATTAATATTGAATAAGTAAAAACATTTAAAAACTGTGGTGCTCAAGCTAATGTTAAATTCTGCTTACACCCATGCATAAAAAAACTTAGATTTATATCCATTCCTGTGCTAAAAGTGGGAAAGATCTTGTATAAAATATTATTGTATTGGATAAAATAGTACGATACAATTAATGGATGTAAGACTGTTTTATCATCCTTCGGGCCAAATCCAGATATGTTTGGTTCAAGTCAACCCGAGTAAGAGGGCTGATGCCAATATGACGTTATTTTCTGTACTATAAATCCGAACCAAATCACGTTGCTTTACGGATATGTATTTACCTTCTGCACGGATCTTGAATATGATGGTCAATAACTCTCCTACGCCGTTGCTGATGTTAACCTGACGGTACATGTATCCCTCCGCGGACGTGATCAGGACGGATCCCTGAAGATTATATGTATAGCTGTTGTTCTGTACTATAGACGTGTCCATCACACCATCAGACCAATGTACAGTGGGTGACGGGTTCACAATCACAATGACATCGAGTGGAATGATCTGGTCTCTCTTTCCCGTCAGACATATTGTACTATTACTGGAATCTCTTCTCCGGGGTGCACCTAAAACAAAAACAAAATAACGTTTTGATAAGGAATCGCCATTTTAATTATTGGTTCCCCATCTTTTGGTTTACTCATATGGTACACTTATAATTGGTATTTAATCAAATGCTCTTTTCGACAAGTTTTAACTTGCTGAATTATTTGGACTTTGTCATGAGAAAAACTGAAGGTTCTCTGTGCGATAACAGATGAATCCGATAGTTTGGCCTTTCAATGTACATTTAAAGGATCGAATAATGGTACAAGTGTATGGATTTGAAGCAAAACATTGCTTTAGATATCTCTTCAAAACAAGTCTCTGTAGATTGATTGGTCAGTGTTTTTTTATCATGAACTGTCTTTAGTTTACTTTGACATAGTCCTTAGGTGGATATTACGACATTGATAGTAACCCCTGGAGTATCGAGAAAGGATAACGCTATAATGTATGAAATTTGTACTCGAGAGACAATTACCGGCAATGAAACCTGAGTCTCCAATGACAACCATCGAGTGAATTCACTGATATATATATAGCAACACCTAAATCGCCCGTTAAAGGCCCGCTTCCTTTCCAAAATAACTTTTATTTTTTTGAATAGGAATGTTATTGATGATTTTGTAGAGATAAAAAAGTTTCTCTCTTGAATTGAAATATTTGTTAATATGACGTTGAACGCAATTAAAATATCGGTTCACCACACTTTGATATTTATTGATTATATATTTCAAAATCATTTGATAAAGATAATATTATGTAGATTATTGAATTCCAGCTCGATTACTAATACCAGGCTAAGAATTTTATATTTGCATATTACAGTTATTTGCCCTTGCTGGTAGGTACTGAGTAAGACGTTATATATTTGGGAGAATAACATCATGTACCTCTCTCGACAATCTGATTCAAACCAGCTCTTCAATATGCTTACGCTATGAAGCGTATTGAAGAGCTGGTTTTAATCAGATTGCTCTCTCGGAAAATAACGCTCCCACAACAATGACGGCACAATGGATACATACTCGAAAGGGAGGTAATTCATTAACACGCAAAGACATAATATTATACTTACAAGTGACCTGAAGTTCAAGCTGTCTTTCGGAAGTATTCCTAGTGATGTCATTGCTCGCTCTGACGTCATACGTCCCAGTGTCATCACATTTAAGATTGTCTAATACCAACTCATATCCTTCAGTAACGCCAGCAACATCTGTCCACGTGATCACGTGATTATGACGTATAAGGGTTACGTTAGGATTTGGGTTACTGTCTGCATCAACATTGAGTACCAGACTATCAGCCTCAGGGAGTCTGATAACATCATTCGTGACGACAGGGTTCAGTTCCTCTGTTTCATTTTGATACCTTAGTCTTGTGATTCGGGCAGGAACTTAGAGAACAAAAATTGGATACATCAGTGGTTTTCAACATTAACGATATGAAATACAGAGACATGTTTTATGTGAGGCAATTGTCAAATAAACTGTGAATGTTTCACGTGTGCTTTCATCAGCAGTGCCGAAAATATGTCAATCACTGATCTTCAACTTTCATTTCGAGTCATATCGGGCAGGTTATATCGTAGTCTCGTCGCTGAATGAGAGTCTGGATCAGTCCATATTATTATCTTTTTTAATATCAAATCAAGGTTTATCGAAAATCGGTAAACAAATTTAAGAAACACATCCGTATGAAAAATGCACTGTCAGCAACACTAAATTTTCGAAAAACGAAAAGTACAAAACTCCATTATTCGGAATGTCGTTAAGCACACAGAAGGTGTATTTTGCATTTTTTACGGTGTCAATGCGCCCTCTACCGGTTGTAAAATTCAAACGTGGACCGGAACAGACTCTCGTTCCCATTTTTTTGTTCAATGGCGAATAGAGTCTAATTCGAGGCTAATAACAACGCATTAACATAGTTACATCCAGGGTTGGGGTCAATTACATTGCAATGTAATTAATTACAATTACAATTACTTGGTCAAAACTCAATTACAATTACAATTACAATTACTCAGTTTTGTAAATGTAATTAATTACAATTACAATTACATTCAAATAGTAATTAATTACAATTACACATTACATTTTCTTAATATGTTTATTTTTAATAACATATACACATTTGTATAGTCATACAATGAAGCATTTATACATATATATGTCACTATCAGTAAATTCTGTCTAATAATACACATGTTCACTTCACATAAACCACATACAATACAATTGAGTGTACTGGTAAGTTTTATACAGTGTATTAGTATTACATGTACAATTTTATTGGACTTGCAGTAATATTGTCAAATGTTTAAGTACCAGGTATTCATATTTTTGAATTGCATTTTATCATCATCAGAGTCTGAAAATTATCATCAGACAGTCTGTTTCTGTCTGGTCGGAATACTTTGCCAGCAACACTAAACAATCTCTCCACTGGAGCTGAAGTGGCTGGTATAGCTAAGTATTTGCTAGCTAAAATAGACAAATTTGGAAATCTGCAAGAATTATCTTTCCAGAACTGTAATGGGTCACAACATCTCTCTGTACAATCTTCACCAATGTAGATGTCTACTTCATTTGGTTTAAGACCTGAGTGATGTCTCTTTCGTGAGGGTGTAGTTGGAAGAAAACTAAAAAAGTCTTCTGTTTTAATTTTCTTGGCAGGGGGCGGTGACTCATCTGAGCTATCATCTATAGTTTTGCCTTCCTTAGATATACTAATCAGGTGATCTACCTTCTGTTTTAAGAGACTGACATTGTTGTGAAGATCTGTTCCCTTACACCATACAGTTTTAAACCTTGGGTCTAAAAGTGATGCTAGAATGTAGTTTTCACTTGTTTTGTAGTGTGATAGTCTGCTTTGTATGGAAGATTTCAGAGCAGATATCATTTTAGAGCTGTAATTCACTTCTACCAAAGCTAACTGATGTTCTAGACCTAATGTTACAGGAATTGTCAAGCTACCACTGACATTAGATTCCTTTTGTACTAAAACAGTTGCATGTTCAAATGGTTCTAAGATAGAGCATAGCTCAGAAAGTAACTTTCTTTCATAGGTAGAAAGTGTTTGCCTACACTCAACTTTATTTAATTTTTCTTCTGGTACTTTCAAGATTGATCGTAACATTATTAGTTGCGAATTCCATCTTGTGGCGTTTGCTGCCTGTAACCTGGCTTCATTTTCTAGGATATCAGAAGCTGAAATTGATCTCCTAACAAAAGAAACAATGTTGGAAGCTTTGGCTATAATATTTTTTAAATGTGAGCTACATTGCTTAAGACCATCCTTCACAACTAGTTGCAAGGTGTGTGCATAACAACGAGAGTGTGTAGGTAAACTGTCAGTAAGAATTTGTTCCTCTAATGATTCACTCTCAGACTCATCATCACAACATTCACTCCTGTCATCATCCTCATCAACATCATCATCATTCTTATCATCAGATTTCATGTTTTCAAACCCAGGAAGTGAAAATGCTTTCACCATATTAGATGCATTATCACTAACTACTGCAGCAATTTTGCAGCCAATTCCAAAACATGCAATAGCTTCTTCATATTCATTCCTAATGTTTTCTGCTGAATGCTTTCCACGCACTCGCTTACAACAAATCATGACTGATTTCATGGTCCAATCCAAAATGTAATGTCCAGTGATACCCATAAATCCTCTCATTTGTCGATTTGACCACAGGTCTATGGTCAAACAAACACTCTGTGCTCTTTGTAATTGATGTTTGACATTGTTTTGAACTTCCGTGGATTTTTCCTTTAACAGTTTGGTTGTGAAATGTTTTCTGCTGGGCACCTGATATCTGGAATCACATTTTGCCATTAAAGTTTTGAATTCTTCACTTTCAATGGTTGATAGTGGAAGTAAATTTCCAGCAACAAAATGCAGAAGGGCATCAGTTATTTGATGTTGTCGTGAATCAGAATTGGAGTATTTCTTGGCTTTTGTCACAAATGTATCAAGTGAACAGGCAGATTGGTCTTGATCTGATGATTTAGAAGGGCCCTGGATATGTTTTCTCTCTAACAATATCTCTCTGTGTTTTCTCTGAAATTAGTGATATTATATATTTATCAGATATTGAGGGTTATACATATATTACAGGTTGTATCTTTAATAAGTTCATTTTTAGACCTTAAAAAGTGGTCGGATGAATACATAATTCTCAGCAATTAGTTAATAAACATTATGTATTAACTTGCATTGGATTTGGACTTAAAATTATTATTATCAAGAAGACTGGTGTTTGATTGTGTTAATTTGTACAATTATCATTATAGTTATATCATAAAATTCAAAACAAAATGGAGTTATCAACTTACCTTCATGTGAGTAACAAAGTTGGAAGTTACTTTCAGGCTTCCTGAAATCTCTGCTACACAATGTTTGCACTTTGCCTTAAATTTTCCATTTAAATCCTTTGGTAGGTAAAAGTGGCTCAGTGTATTTTGTGAAGCCATCACAGCTATAGGCTTACTTGTGAAATGATATTGATTCAACAGGTGTTATATAAGCAAGACATTTGTGAGTTGTAATCACAGGCTATGAGTACTAGTTCACACCTGTATATTGCCTGAGGGGTAAACTACAGGTAGAACAGGTACAAGTATATAGTGTATACTATGGTCACTGCCTCACATATTTAGAATTCTAAATATAGCGAAATAAATGTCATACATTCATCAATCTTAGTATTAGTATATATAGACATATTAAGTAAATATATATGTAATTGAAAAGTAATTGAAATGTAATTGTTAATTACACATTTTTATAATGTAATTAATTACAATTACAATTACATGTAATTGAGATATTTCTTAATTACAAATTACTTTCAATTACTTGAAAAAATGTAATTAATTGCAATTAATTACAATTACATTTTTAATTACCCCAACCCTGTCGACATCACAAACCAATCTCCGACTTTCAATTTTGAGACAACTCGTATAGATTATACATCTTCGTGGTCAATTTTCTGATGGTAAGAAATTGTGTTTAGTCTGGAGAACTTGGCCCAGATATTTGTCACAATGGCATTCATTCAGGCCACCTTTTGGGAATTTTATACTTACAATGTATTTCAATTGTGACATTCTTTTCCATTGCCGATGTAGTGAATCCTGCATTTGTCGGCACTCGTGCTGTACAGGTGTAAGTTTCCTTCCTTTTTCTAGGAAGTTGGCTATCCCTCAGCACCAGCGTATTATCAGAAGTCGGAGTACGTCGTAATAAAACGCCCTCTCTCCTCCACTCCATCATACAGGCGGGGTTACAGTCAGTCTTACAGATCACGGGACCAAATACATCTCCAATGATCAGCGGCGACCGACCGTCAGCGCCCTCTATATCAACAAACTGAGGTCCGTCTGTGACAGACATAACGTGCAATGTTGTGATTCGAATCACAACATACATCCTGTCATTTAGCATAGTAAATTTATAATATCATTTCCCTTCAAAGTTTTTCAAAACCGATTTCTCATAACATAATTATGTTTTTGTGACACTTTTGATTATAGAAGGATCCCATTCTGTCTACTTACGCCAATGAATAGAAAGATGACATATTTCTGCCGTCGTGTTATTTGAAGTCGAGATTGTAAAGGTAATGATGTTGATCAGTCGGGTTATTAAGGCCCTTGTCGATATAGTTGTGTCAGTAGGTCGACTTAGTTTTTGAAATGTCTTCTTGGCTTAATACCACAAGGTCTACGATAGTCAACCACAATTCTCCAAGATGATAATGTCGACAAGTCGTGTCAAATTTGTCGATTTGCCGAATGAATATCTCAATTGTTATAACGCGATGGGTCAACAGAATTACCAATTAAGTACAGTAGCGAAACCTTCATTAACACGATGATAGAAAATATGCCACAATATGATAGTCATCTTTTTTCTCAATTTTATTTTTAATTGCCAATATTTAAAATAATGCCAAATTCTTTCTTATTTAAGAATTTATCAATATTCGCCCATTCGATTTCCTTATCAACCATATCGTAGCAGAATACAATTATCTGATATTTTGACTTTAATAACATTTTCATCAGATCCATTATTTATTGTTATGCTAACATACGTTCCAAATTTGCTTGTCTGAGTGTCTAAATTAAAATATCTACTATTACAATTTTTTAAAGATGCTCCATCGCCGACAAAACATCGACGCTTCTCATCGCTTAAACAATAGTTGGTATTCACTCATGTAAATGTATATTTGTATGTGTATTTAATACAGACTACTTTTCATTTGGTAGATGCGCAATCAGTTCTTCATTTCAAATAGGACATAATGTCATGGACTTGATTTGGAGCGCAACTTGTTATTTTTGATTTTTTTATTTGAAGAAAAAAAGAAAAAAATCAAACTTTTCAATAACTTTTTAACAGTGAAAAAAACTAATTCGACTGCTCCTGGGTTTTTTTTATAGATTTTATACTATTCGTCAGCGATGTAGCATCTTTAATATTGCAAATAAATTTACCAGAATGCATTACTAGTTCCAAAATATAAAATTAATCTCAATTTCTAGCTTGAATTTTAAATTACGTACAATACGTAGACGTCGATGTTATGTTGTCCATAGCATACAAAATGACAGACATATGCAACAGAATGGATTAAAATATTTTGGACTTATGTCAATTCCATACACTTATATCTATACATCGCCACTCACAAAAATGTTGAGTTTTATATATGTTGTAAATCCAACGCCTACGACACACAAGATTGACAATCTTATGATAATCTAGATGATCTTTGAACTATACCCTGTACAATGGTAGAGGAATATATTTTACACAGTTCCTCTATTCTTTTGGTATAATATACTCACAGAGAGGTGTTATAATAAATTCGTCGCTGTCCTCCGAGGGCGGCCCGCTGTATCCCCGTGTCTCCTCTCTCGTCTGACAGGTAAACCTGCTGTATCTGTCCTCAGGACGTACTGAACTGATAACGAGGCTTGTGTCTTTGACAGTGAACCTTGTGTCGGTAACAAAACTTCCGTTCAATTTCCAGTTGTACGTCATCGACAAGCCGTGGTTATCAGGATTACTCCGTGATACAGACGATGCACACTCCAGTATCACAGTTTCGTCGACAAGAGGGGAAGTATTGAAGGAAGTTATTGTCGGCACTGTCGGTGTGTCTGAAAATCATTCACATCAAAATATTCTATATGATATGGGATGTCTGTGATAAAGATGTAGTAGTTTTTGTAGTTTTTGTAGTTGCTAGAGAAGCAGAAATATAACAACATTGACGAAGGGAGATAACCCAGCGCTTTCCTCTCGGCATCGATCGCTCAACGGAAGACCAAAAGTGTCAAAGGGAATGTTAGAAAGAAGAAACAAGTTGATATTGTTTTATATTTGTAGTGTTTATAGCATGAAATATTGGATATTTTTTTCAAACATTTCGTATTGCTGATCAAAGCACACAGTTTTTGTCAGTAGTTTATGGCTAGTAGTCACAGATCAGTTTCAGGTTAAATCTACATTACATACAATGACTTATTTTACACAAACTTCACTAAAATTGATAGAGCGAAATTCTACAAGGAAATAAATGAGCATCAATATATATAATAACGGTTTTGGGTTCGTACGTAGGCTTCTATGGATTACATTGCTGATGTGTTTAAAAACATTATGAAAAGGAAGAACAAAATGTACATCCCATAATAACAAATTTTTAATATTTTAGGGGTTAAAGTATTACTTTATTGAAAAATTCTCAATATCGATTCGATTTGGCCCGCAATACGTCGATGTCTAGATACCAAAACAAACCAGGGTGTAAGTACTATTTACCGTCGATTACTCCAACCTTCCGGTATTTGTGACCTCACAAACATTTCTTCAATTATGATGTCACGATCATCAGAAGGAAGACGGGACTAATCGAAGGTAAATAGTTCTTTACTCAAGTAATTTGAAAACGACGTGTTGGAGGCAAAATCGGATCATGTCAATATTGAAAGTTTGCAATGTACTAAAATACTTGAACGACGTAGTGTACTTACCAGTAACAACTATAAGAGTCCCTCCAA
Organism: Argopecten irradians; assembly: GCF_041381155.1. NCBI lineage: Eukaryota > Metazoa > Mollusca > Bivalvia > Pectinida > Pectinidae > Argopecten > Argopecten irradians. The sequence continues at coordinate 18,813,521 of NC_091146.1, forward strand.
GTACAATATCTCCAGATATTATTTTTGTGTAGTAATACCCAGCATGTGTTACGTTTGTACTGTCTATCTCCAGTTCAGCGTGCTCTGATGTGAGACGGACATTTACATCGTCCTCCGTTGTATTGCCTCCATCAATTTCTCCGTCAAAGAATTGGAAAATGGTCCTAGTGTTAAGCGCAATGACATATTTCTCTGTGTTTGGCGGCTTAGGAAGTAGCAGTTTCATCTGGTCACCTTTTCTGAGGTAGGTAGCAGAATCTACAGGGGAAAAATTCAACATAACAGCGGAAAACTATAATAAAGCTCACTGAATATGACCAAGACATAAAAAGCAATTGCAAAACTTTAATTGTATTTAAAAACCATAATGTAGAATTTAAGCGATATATTATTTCTTTATACTGTGCTAGTGGTAATTTAGTCGAGAGCGAATTTACGCTAATTTTGCGGAGACGTTCTAACCGCAAAAAAATGTCCCCACGCGTAAACCTTGTCTGTAACCAGCACAAACAGGTCATAGATCACGATATATATGTTGTGACGTAGCACTTCTTGTGTGCTACGTCACTCAGTTCTTGTCTAACTAACATTAACAGACGTATTTATCGCGGAAATGAAACCTTATCGATATGTTTACAAACGACGGAAAATTAACAATCGCGATTTTATCCACGTTCACACTAGATACGAATTTGTTTCACTGGTAAATTTGATACGAGATTCAGTGTAATTTATTTGATTTCTGCGCGTTCACAGCAGAGAAAGACACATCTGTGATACTGGTAAATGTCAATCGAGATTCAGAGTAATCTATTTGACTTCCACGTTCACAGTAGAGAAAGACACATTTGATTTACTGTTAAATGTCATACTGGTTTCAGAGTATTTATTTGACTTTCGCTTTCAAAATAGAAAAAGACACATTTGTTTTACTGGTAAATGTCATATGGTTTCAGAGTATTTATTTGACTTTCGCGTTCAAAATAGAGAAAGACACATCTGTTTTACTGGTAAATGTCATACGAGATTTAGAGTAATTTATTTGACTTCCGCGTTCACAGAAGAGAAAGACACATCTGTTTTACTGGTAAATGTCATATGAGATTCAGTGTAATTTATTTGACTTCAGCGTTCACAGTAGAGAAAGACACACCTGTTTTACTGGTAAATGTCATATGAGATTCAGTGTAATTTATTTGACTTCCGCGTTCACAGTAGAGAAAGACACGTCTGTTTTACTGGTAAATGTCGTACAAGATTCAGAGTAATTTAATTGACTATCTTACAAACAAAATCCCGAAGATAGCTTCGTGTCAAAGTAAATTTCTACCAGAAATCAAATGCTATTGCTTTCTTGAATATGAATCTTTTGAAATTAGATAAATCTCAATATTCGAAATCTCAAAGAGGAGTCTTAAAAACCATTTTCTTCAGGTTGAAATGTATTGACTCTTTAACGTTATTGTAGCACAATATAATATGACGTATCTAATGTTCAATTTGATTCCAAAATGTAAACCTTTCTTTTTAAAATTTAAGAGTAGAATCTAGTGCAAACTTTTATAAATATTCGGTACTCGGACTAGGAATATTGTCTAGTTTCAGCTCGGAAATACTACTAAAGATATTCTCTAGTATTTCTTTGTAACCTAGTTGATGAAAAAGCTGAATATTATATATTAGTGAGGCGACCCATGGACCACTAATATATGAAGATGATTTGGATCCATCGTATCTTTAATTCAGAAGATGATTTTTTTAAATTTTAGCCATTTTGATCCCTTTTGACCCCACCCTCTTGCCCCTGAGAGTCAGTCAGGGAAAATTGAGCAAATAAATGTATTATCCCTATATAAACTATAGTAAATTTGACCCCTTCCCCTGAGGAAAATCTGAGACCACAGGGCTTTGAAATTCACATTTTTTGTACAAGGTCTTGGGACCTTTCAAACTATGAAGAGTATTTTATTCTACCATATCTGCGAGTGGAGAAGACGATTTTTGAAAGGACGTCTTTCACGGCCAATTGAAATTTGCCCATGAACAAGTTTTATTAAAACTAAATGTTATATGTAGCAACATAAATACAAACCCTTTAAATACGTTTAAAAATTCAAAAGGTCCCAGGGGCCTGTGTTGTGGCCAAATTAAAGATTTAAAAATTTAATATGACAGGGTTCCCTTTTTTATCCAAAAAGGTATCAAAACAATGCTTTGTGTCATTACTGTATTATTTTCTGAAGAGTATTAAAAAGTACATATCATATTCATATGCAAGGATGGGCTTATTTAAATTTACACTTTCCTCTATCATTTTGTGTCATTTTTCTCCATTTATATTCCGTTGTGTATAACTTGTGTAATGCACACCCTTGATATACGTTTATAAAATTCAAAAGGTCCCAGAGGCCTGCGCTGTGGCCAAATTAAAGTTGCCCGGTAGAGGTGTATGACAGGTTCCCTTTTTTATCCAAAAAGTATAAAAAAACTTATTTTCTGTCGTCAAAATGTATTATTTTCTCACGAGTATAAATATTCACATTTTACGGTCACAAATATGTAGGCAAAATGTAACAAATAAAATTTTGGCTACATTTTTAAGACAGAAAATGTCGAAATATTGGGTGTTATTTTCGGCCATGTCAATTATAAACAATGGTGATTTATCCACTTCCAGTTTGAGTGCACCAAAAATATTTTCTAGAAAGGCTCATTACCTGAAGTAAATGTAGTAAAACATTTAAGAAAATTGTAGACCGGTAAATTTGTCGTTTAAAGGGCATAGTGAGGCAAGGTCTATTTTTAGCAATATTACACTATGGTGGCACCACGGCCCTTTTCAATCATAAAGTTACGAAAACGAAGAAGTTATTTACTAATTTTAATTTATACTCATTAGTTACATTCAATGTAAAGTATGATTTTATAACTTTATATTGTAGAATAATCAAAATATTGAATCACAATAACAAAGTGTTCAGGAAATTTAGGTCATTATCATCCACTTTTCAAGCTAGATGATGATCGCAACTGCATTCTCAGAAATATTCTTTTTATTTACAACTGAAAGGCATATGAAGTAAAATAATAACAAAATTTAGAAAAAAATGAGTGGGAGTTGATTATTATGTAAAAGAATCAAGTTTTTACCAATTTTCACACATCCAGTATATTAGTACATATATGTATAATGTTGTTGTTTTTTTCTCAAAATATTGTGCTTTCAAAGTGTTGGCACTAAATTACACCATTACAAGTTTTTGTGTTTAGCAGAATTTTCATGATTTCCAGAAAGGTTAACTGAGTTTTTTTTCAGTTTAAAAACTAAAAGCATCTACAGCTTTATTTTTCATAATTAGCTTTGTGTATCGTACATAGTACTATCAATCAAAATGGCACAAGGTTATCGTTTCATGTATTAAATTTTGATTTTACATGTATAAGACATTTGGTTGCCACAACATGAATTATAAATGTCGAGGGAGCCAAATAAATTAATTTATAGTGACACAAAGCTAAGCAACATACAGTATGTGTAATACACTGCATCTAAATGATTTCCAGTTTGATCAGACCCCCTTATTTCCTGTTTGACTGTTTCTCCATTATCGCTGTACGATTAATACCATATCCGCCAATTAATATTCTAGAGATGTTTTTGTCAATAAGAATTACATCAGAATTACTTATAAAATTCATATAATTCTAAACTCAAAGTCAGTTTATATAGTATGGAATAAAACGGTTTCATCGCCACACACTCTTTGCCACAGGGATATACACCATGTACATGTACTGTGATTGAAGCCTTTCCTTTGTGTCTAATACTCAGTAAAGCTGTTAATTTTCTAATTATCAAATAATACTAACATGGAATTCAAATATGATTATTGACAATAAACATATAATCAAGTTTTGATGATCTACTTTCAGATAACGTGTATTTTCATTATAAAAACTACTACATTCACTTAGTTATTTTGTAAGATTAAAGAAGTATTTGGCATTAATGTATCTAAATCAAAAATGATACATTTAAATGAGTGCAACGACCAAATTAAACTTAAAATCTAAAACAATTTAATATGTAAAAGTGATGAGATTTACATTTGTTAGCATGAATCAACATAAATGGTAATATATCAGAAGTGCAAATAATTGAACTAATGAATGTTTGTAACAAATAATCCATGTAACCTAGTAACTCTTCGCTCTCAAACCACACAGTTACAGAATCCCATTTTAATCAATCTCTTCACTGGTAATATGCTCCATAATTACAAAATAAATCATTAGAACAGGAAATATAAATGAAGCTGCTTCAAATGCAAAACAGCTTAAGGTCTTAAAACGTCGAAATGTTTTGTAATTTTAATAATGTAAAACTCTACAAAATATTACTAAATAAATGAATTTGAAATCATATCAAGCGTTACAGATGAGTATAAGATTTGATATTAATGTTGAAACCGTTTCGTGATGAATGATCCAAAATAAGTATATTCATATCATTACGTAACGTTATGAAAGTAGACCTTGCCATATTATAACGACAAATTTACCGGTCCACAATTTTTCTGAAATTTCACAATATTATCCTCAGGTAATGAGCCAACTTTTTAGAAAATATTTTTGGTGCACTCAAACTGCAAGTGGATAAATCACCATTGTTAATATTTGACATTGCCGAAAATAACACCAAAAATTTCAACATTTTTTGTCTTAAAAATGTAGCCAAAATTTTATTTGTTACATTTTGCCTTCATATTTGTGATCATAATATGTAATTTATAATATTTATACTCTTTAGAAAATAATACAGTTTTATGACATAAAACCATTATTTTGATACGTTTTTCGATCAAAAAGGGAACCCTGTCATACACCTCTACTAGGCAACTTTAATTTGGCCATAGCACAGGCCCCTGGGACCTTTTGAATTTTAAACGTATTTAAAGAGTTTGCATTTATGTTGCTACATATAACATTTAGTTTTAATAAAAATGGTTCGTGGGCAAATTTCAAATGACCCCTTACCTATACCATATCCTTCCAACATTTATTTTCCATGCCTTGTTAGAATTGCGTTTATAATACTGGTCTTTGAAGAATGTTTGTCTTGTGTAAAGTTACAGCATTGTAAGTCTATTTTTTAAGTTTAGTAAAACTGCAGTAAAACATTAAAATGCTGTTATGATTAAATCATGTCATCAATATCAAACTTGCAGATTTTAAAGAGTTTCATATGTAATATATCTTATAAGGGCGCAGTCCTTCGTGCCCGAAGCACTTCTACGGTAACGCATACATGAAAATATAAGCAAAAAACACAATCTTCAAAATTCAATCCTACACACTGACAGCATCAGTTTGCGGCCTCCATTGTTTTACCCACTGTAAAAAATCCCATCAGCGTGAATGCGATGATTATGCTTTGAAGTCAGCTCAATATATAATCAAACAGTTCAAACGCTTTTATGATCCGACGAACGTAATCTTCGTCCGGTAGAAGCTCAGTGCAATTGCTCTTTATGTGCAAGCGTTCAGGTGATAGACCACCTTCCAATATAATCAGCTGACCCAAAACGGAATATATCTGTTACGGAAATAAAAAATTCTTCTTTCTCTGATGTAGATTTCCTTCTGAAATGGGGGGTTTTGGGACAAGGATAGAGTGAAAAATTCGGCTCCGTTATTTCCATAAATTGAACTTTTTAACATAGCATAATTAATGGTTACTGAAACATCTGGCTGCGCCCTTTAGGGCCTTGCCTTCAGTCATATTATGTGTAACAAATTACAATGAATTCTTGTAAAGCATTTTCAATCAGTGAATACATAGACATGTATTTGTATTTTTGTTAGTAGGGGAGATAACTTCAGTATTGCAGGAGATTTTGAGCACCAGCCAGCACTTAAACTTGCATTAAGTTATATTTGTGTTCAGAATATAGCTACATGAGATATTCTTAGCATATGTACATCTGCAATATTTGTTTGTATAGCAGCGATCTACATATGGCTTTATATATATAGAGAGAGATATTAATTTATATAATTTATGTTCAACATTTAGTATTAGGCTATAATACTTTGCTTACTATGTGAGTTTGTACAATGATTTTATGAAAGGCTAGATCTAGTTCAGGTTCTAGAATCAGAAAAATATTACATTTTTGATATCTTACATTGATGATTTTTTTTGAAATATCTAGTATTCATTTTTCTAAATAAAAAAAAATAAAAAATCAAGATTATGGAAGAAATTCTCTTAAAAAAGAAAACTTAGTTTCTCCAGTACCGGTATATGGTAACATTATGGTCTGATATGTATAAATGTGATTCACTTTTAGTTTTAAAACTTTCGTTTAACTTCCGTAATTGTATGTCATGTATAAACACAAACATCTTGTACATATATTGGTATACATGTAGGCCTATATATCTCTACATGTGACAGTATATGTAGGATTTAAATCTCTTGTCTTTGTTGGGATTGTATTCAATGTTTGAAACTTTTATCCGTCCAGTTACTGTACATCTTCCATGTTACACATTTGGACGTGCTAAGATGCTCAAGGAAAGCCGGAGTACCCAGAGAAAAAAAATGGACCAGGAGTATTAACAACTTCCTGCACCACAAACTAAGGACCCTACTAAATCATGTCATCAGTACATGGTATGGTCAAGGAAATCAAAATGTCCTGACTCAGTCAAGGAAATTAATTCAAAGTCTTCAAATTTTTAACTGCTGCACTTAATCTTATATATTACGCCTTGTACCGGACTCGTCAAAAGGATATCGCGGACTATGTACACAAGTGCAAATGTTGACACAAGTGAAGATCGGTGCTATTTTTAGACGGCAGTCGTAACAACAAGTGTTACTTCGTCAAGCCGTCAACTGTGGCTTATGTAATCGTACAATCAAGCAATACACAATACACGTTGTTTTAAAATTTAATCCTTGTAGTGTTGCCTAGCCTAACGCTTGATTCAGTCGCTGTCATGATCAGATTCGGTACTGCAATAGGCATACGAAAAAAATCATAATAAGCAACAGCAACCTCAAATATTAGATAGCGAATAATACTAACATCCGCCGATAGTGATAGCTTTAACAAGTAAAATACATAACTAGGCCTACTTACTGATATTGCCGAATAATTCATTTTTGCTTGTTACGAGCATTTTCATTGGCTTAAAAATTTACTTTATCAGCCCATAAAGGAAAAAATGGCGTCGCCATTTGTAACGTCGCTTCTGATTGGCTGAGATGACGGCGTAATAATTCCATAGACAAAAGAGTCCCAAAATGAATTTTAAATGTTGAAGAGATTATCTTTAGTAAAATGAATTATAAGGATTAATTTGAATAGATTTTCTATGTTATGGAGATATCACACAAAAATCTGAGTGTACTCTCATCATTAACCGCTTCGCGGTTTATTTAGAGTACACTCAGATTTTTGTGTTATATCTCCATAACATAAAAAATCTATTCAAGTTAATCCTTAATTGTAACTTGAAAAGCGCGGCGGCTTTCAACATCAATCCGAACCGGTTCAAACCAGATACACAAGTGACACAACGTTACCATGCACATTCTTTCTACCAGGTGGCGCTTGTCGTATAACATTATTATTATTCCTTTGTGCGGTTGAACGCCCCAAACAGCACTCATTTCCACAATACACGCAATCCCCAACAAATATTTGAATATCATTGCAAGACTTCTAAAACGTTTTATAAATTTAAGTAGTTATATAGTAAAATGAACAGAATTGTCATAAATACGATCAATTTGTGAATGGTTCACTCGTCGATCCAATCGGTCAGAATAGCATTGAAGGAAGGCGGCCCACGTCCCGAAATCTCCTCTGCCGTGGAAATTTACTGGGAACAGGTCTGCGAAATACCACCAATTTCCAAGACCGTCTTGTGGTAGTTCATAATATTTTCAAAAACCAAAGATACCGTTTTATTCGGAATTACTTAAATTTTCAATTTGTAGAATCTCAGTTTGTCAACGTTTGTTCGCTAGGTCGAATTAAACAGAAACTATCGATGAAACTGTTGATTTTTGCATGTTTGAACCAAAATTTCTCCCTCGGGTGAGTTTTCATAGTTATATTTAATTATGTCAAAAGATAGATCACGCCAAGATTTATCAGCATGCATAATTTCAGCAAATTCGTTCCTACCGTTTCCAAATAACCCAAATCGCGGTTAAAAGCGTGTTAGTAGGTTTAATCAGCCGTGTAAACATTTCGTTAAAGACGACCGCCTATGAATAATAGACTTCGACAACAGATAAGGTCGGAGAGGCGACGAACGCCTATGAATAATAGACTTCGACAACAGATAAGGTCGGAGGCGAGGCGACGAACGCCTATGAATAATAGACTTCGACAACAGATAAGGTCGGAGAGGCGACGAACGCCTATGAATAATAGACTTCGACAACAGATAAGGTCGGAGAGGCGACGAACGCCTATGAATAATAGACTTCAACAACAGATAAGGTCGGAGAGGCGACGAACGCCTATGAATAATAGACTTCGACAACAGATAAGGTCGGAGAGGCGACGAACGCCTATGGATAATAGACTTCGACAACAGATAAGGTCGGAGAGGCGACGACCGCCTATGAATAATAGACTTCGACAACAGATAAGGTCGGAGAGGCGACGAACGCCTATGAATAATAGACTTCGACAACAGATAAGGTCGGAGAGGCGACGACCGCCTATGAATAATAGACTTCGACAACAGATAAGGTCGGAGAGGCGACGAACGCCTATGAGTAATAGACTTCGACAAAAGATAAGGTCGGAGAGGCGACGAACGCCTATGAATAATAGACTTTGACAGCAGGTAAAGCTCTAAGGTATAATGCATATGATATGATGTGAATCTCTAAAGCTAAAGAAATTGTTTTATTAGTTTATGTGAAAAAATCAGGTAATGCTATATGAAAGATTTAAAATCCCAAGACAAAGAAAATAATGTCAAAAAGCTTTCGTTTTGCCCTAAGAATTTCCTAAATGCGACAATGTTATGTAATGTTATGTATGAAAGATTCTTTTTAAATTCCAAGACGAAGAAAATAATATCTTAAATTCTTTTGTTTGCTCTAAGGCTTTCGTAAATGTGACAATATTATGTAATGCTATGTATGAACAACTTTTTCTTTTCTTTTCGATTCCAAGACAAAGAAAATGCTTTTCAAAAAAACTCCTCTTTTGTTCAAAGACTTTCTTATTGTGACAAAATTATGTAATAAAGAATATTTGTTTTAAAATTACGCCTAAGACTAAATGTTAAAGATAAAGAATATGATATTCAAAATTCTTCATTTGTGTTCTAAAACATATGTAATGCTACATGCATGTATTTGTTAATACCAGTTTGCTTTAAAATTTCAAGATAAAGAATATGATATTCAAAATTCTTCATTTATGTGCTAAAACTTGTGTTATGCTACATGCATAATATTTTAGATTCCAAATTAAAGAAAAGATTGTTTAAAATTCTTCATTTGTTTTCGAAGACTTACCTGTGGTTATATTTGCTATTGCTGAGCCTCTGACTATATCGCTAATCAGTGTTGATACTTTGATCGTGTAGGTCGTTTCTGGTTTGGTTCTATTAAATCTATACATATGTTCATCTGGCGATAAATAGCCGAAATCCATAGTTATTTCTGCTTCAGTAACCAAGACAAAGAACTGAGAAATCCACCATCTTGCTAAGCCATCGGGACTGCCCCATGTTACTATGATGGTGCCGTCCGCTACGTATACCGCCGACAGGTTGACTGGAGGAACTGATTGTTCTGGCAAGTATTTATACAGTTAAGACTCTCATTAAATGTGCAATAGCATTAGAAAATATCGGGCTTTATTTGACAAAATACATTAAGGATGTATCCTTCTGAGGATTCAGTCTCGTTGAAGTCTCGTTTCGACATAGATCAAAGAAGTTTTGAAATTTAAAATAAAATCTATCAATATCTGTATTAAGTTGCCAGTTGCAATTTTTTTCAAAAACATCACATTTCTGTTTTAGTAAAATTTTTATACGGGGATTTTAAGAAATGGCCCATTTGGCGGTCATTTTGAAATTGTGTCTTTTTTCGCTTTGAGTAGAGCCACAAATTTTACCAATTTTTACTGAAATTGTTTTTACTGCGCCTTTATTTTTAGCTGTATTGAGCTAATTTTTGCTGTAAATCTTTACTGGGTTCATGGTAATTAAAATTATTAGGCATTAATGTGTCAAATTATACACTTTTGTCATTTTATTTTACATTTGAGCACTTCAATTCTTTTACTTTAAAATACAGAAAAATAACAGATATTCAAATGGCGCAAAAAATAAGCACATTGACCCCCAATTTCACTGCCTGATTAAGAAAGAACAACCCTTTCGCTGTTGATATGCAAAATATTAACAAAAGTTTTATACCAGATCTTTTTCAATAAAGGGTTAAATTTGGCAAAATGGCTGAAAATGGTGCATTTTGTAGCTCAAAATTAAGGGGTAGGGGTAGCATATGTTGTTATTATGAGAAAAAAAAATCTTATTAATCAAAACTGGTTTATTTTTTAAAGAAGACAAATGGAAAATAAATTCTACAAACATCCATACATATCAATCCAGGGAAAGGAATTTATATAAGCTTTAAGCTTGTTTTCCGATCCCGAAATGTGTTTATTTACTGTATTTACATATGTATCATTATATGAATAAAATACTGTTTAAACTAAATACCTCATTAAGAAATTATGGCTTTAATCTCTTGTGTATATAGCCAAAGCGGCGAAATTCCCATAAAATCCAATATTTTGTCAATTAGGTATTTTTGAGTGACAATAGCTCAAAAACAAGCACACGGACATATGTTTTTTCTTCCAATTTCCTATATGGTATGACCTCTTATTTCCAAAAAACTATATGAGAAAAAAAGTTTAATACAAGAAATATTTTGACTTCTCAGAGGAGTACATCCTAAACTGATGTAAATTTATCATCGTAAAAGGGGATAATATGAAATATACCATCTTGCCTTTCAACCATCACGAGTACCATGAAAATAAACAATAAATGAAATATAATAAAAATAAAATAAATACAGTTAAATTGTCTAGATCAAGATAAAAAGATAAGTATAACAATCACTTCAAGTTTAGTTTTATACAAAAATCCGAATTAATCTGATGGTGAAATTTTCTAAAGGCTGATTATCCTACCTTGACATGACGTTGTACAAAACAGCATGAATAACAACAGGACCCTGTAGACAGCCATGGTGAAACTGATTTTACAATGTTATGCAATTTTCTTTTTAAACCAGGAAAAATGAAACTCAATTAACAGTTCAAAGTTCATTTCCTGTTATGGATATATTTCTATAATCGTCAAGAAAGTGCTTTATGCCCGCCAGATTAAGTGCTTGAAACATCATTTTCCATTATTTTATTATGTTTTATAGCACTAGTAAATTTTCAATCTGATTAAAATACAGATCCTTATAACCACTCCGTTATATAAAGGATCTGACAATATCCCATAGGAGGTCACGTCCAGATGACCTTTATACCACGTGGTCTTCATACAGGATACATTTTCTACACCTGTCACATCCATTGAAAACGATATTTCGTCCCAGTATACATAAACAATGAGCTTTATCGTGCTCTTTGGGCGAGATGAGTACGTAAACCAAAATAATTATGACAGTTTTTTCAAACTATTTCGTCCCTGAAATTCACTGTCAAAATTTTGCAAGTAGCAATTTGATTGTTTTTTTCGTTATTTTTTTGTCATTGTTTTTATGCTTTCCAATAACAACTTCATCAGTATATGCAGACCAAAAAGGATCGATCTACCTCATCGTGCTTATCAATCCTGTCATCCCCATACCCCTCATCCTAGTTATCCCCTAAACTGTTCACATGATCATTATCATATTCTCCCATACTTGACAGGGTTATCCCGCGGTTGCTGGGAAAAGAAAACTCTGTCTTTTGATGCACTGGGACGTTCCCTTGATTGCGGTGCTTTGAAAATGTTTCTAAAAACTGCTTTTTCATAATGTTTCGTTAGAGTATGGGAGAAAAAGAATCAAACATGGGTCTATCAACTTATCAAGTGGACATGCAGACATATCTCAACCCTCGTGAAAGATTTAGACCATCAACCCACGGCAAGCCTCGGGTTGACCAGCCAAAATTTTTCACTCGGGTTGAGATATCCCTGTCCACTTTACAGATCCATATAAGATTCTATTAATCCACATCAATCATAGCCACCTATCATCGACCGTAGAAGTAAAAAAAAGCATTCATTGTCATTCTCATCTATATAACCATTTACAGTTGCCCGTATCGACCCAGACCAGTTATCATCATCGTCGACAAAGTCGTCGATATCATCAATCAAATTTATTTCTGATCATTTTAAGGACTGATCTGGTGAGGTTTCCAAACCAACATCAACCAAAGAGTTTTTGTAATTTTCAATAAATATTTTTTCTGTATTTGGAGCAAATTGCAATTATAGATTTTGTATACACGAATTTTTAGAAATGACCATTATGGCGGCCAAAAAGAGTTTTTCTAATACTTTGTTATCAGGATAAATTTCACTCCTTTTTACTGCAAACATTCCTTACATCGCCTGTGCGACGACTTTTCTGTTGTGAATCTTTTTAGTGTTCAATGTGATGAAATTATTATATATTTAAATGTGAAATTACAATCTATTGGTGTTTATTTTAAACCTTTGAATGTAGTTCAAGGACATTGACCCCTTATTATTATTCCATTTTTAGAATCAACAACCTTATTTCGCTTGGCTTGCAAAATTTTAGAAAAAAAATACATTTACTGTATAGTGTTTAATCTGTCACAAATTGTAAAACATGAGGCATGTTTATTGACATATTAAACGCTCTTGGTTCGTTATTATAAAAATTACGGCATATATAACTTTTGAATTGAAGAGGAAGAACAATATACATATGTTTTAATCTGATAACGTACCTAACGTGCCAGATTTCCTTTAGATTGACCTTACTTTGAGGGCTTGTATACAAACCAGCATTGGCTACATCCGTAGAGTACTTCAACATTCGTGTGAATGCGGTCACTAAATGGAGAGATCGTGTAATATGTACTTGAGTATTATTTTGATAAACAGAAACGGAGCAATATGATTACCGTATGTGGGCGCGATATTTCCATGGTCAAAACGGCAAAATTCCCTAAAAATCCAATATTTTGTCAACTAGCTATAGGTATCTTTGAGTGACAATAGCTCAAAAACGAGCACACGGACATATGTTTTTTCTTCCATTTTCTTTTATGGTATGAACTCCTATTTCCAAAAATCTATATGAGATAAAAAGTTTAATACAAGAAAATTTTGACTTCTCAGAGGAATACATCCTTAAATGGCCTTAGTAAAACTAAAAAAAAACCCGCCTTCAGACATTATTTAATTCTACTAAAGCGTTATAACACCATATAGATTGCAGATATACATACACGTAACATATGTTTATGTCTACTAGCCTCATTACATTTTTCATTTCAGAAGATGAACATGACGAGTTTGGTTTCCGCCAGATTCTGATGTCATTTGGTTACGTTAGGGGAGATGCCGTGATCAGAAACTAGCTCCGCTCATATTTCACGTCGGTCGCCTGGCAACTGATGAAGAGATCTGAATTACGTCCTGCCCACCTCACAGCTGATTGTCTCGACGGAATTTCTAATTTTGGTTCTACATATATATGAAACGGACCTGCTTAGAAGTACGTTTTCATCTACTGAAACATTAGTAATGTGACGTCACACAAAGATTATGATGTCATGTTTACATGTATCGTCACAATCAATAGGTTTTTACATTTGTTCAGCAATATTATCATATAATTCATTTCCACGAGCTATTTCATTGAATTATAGATTTACTTTATCAACCCATAAAGGAAACAAATTAAAATGACACAGCCGTTTGCAACGTCGCTTCTAATTGGCTGAGATAACGGCGCAATGATTAATGGAAAAAGTCCTAAAATAAATTTGGAATTTCTATCATTCTTCATTCAAATCGAATCGGTTATAATCCCAGGTTACAGCCTTGCAATTTCCATCAAAACATCTTGTCAAGACATTTGAATAAGTTCTTCTCACTTCTTAAAGAGGAACGAGTGTCAAGTTCCTTCATAAAATACTGTTCTATCGTTTAAATGTCTAAACTTGATCATGTAAATTTTTGTCAATATTGTCATCATACTGTTACTGATATCATTGTCTAGCGGCTGTGGGTTTTCGGCCATATGGGAAAGGCGAAAAAACACAGTTTCCTATGTGCCAACATAACGACGTTTCTGATTGGTTGTCAAGTTTAACGCGTTAAATGTTTTAACGTGATAAAATAATTATTGACGTGATAAAATAAACATTTAACGCGTTAAATGTTTACGCGTTAACATTTTTAAAACGCGTTAAATTATCTCGTTTCTGACATGAACGGCCTTTCATATTATAATGGCGAATGGCACGAAGTGCGAAGCACTTCTTAGGTAACGCATATATGAAAATATAAGAAAAACACAATCTTCAAAATTCAATCCTACACTCTGATAGCTAGTCAGTTTGCGGCCGCCATGTTTTTACCCACTGTGAAAAATCCCATCAGCGTGAATGCAATGCTTTGAAGTCACTTCAATATATAATCAAACAGTTCAAACGCTTTTATGACCCGACAAACGTAATCTTCATCCGGCAGAAACTTAGTGCCATTGCTCTTTATTTGCAAGCGTTCAATTGATAGACCACCTTCCAGTATAATCATCTGACCCAAAACGGAATATCTGTTACGGAAAATTATTAAAAAAATGTCTTTCTCTTATGTGAGCCTAACTCGATTTCCAACTCCCTTTTCAACTTCCAGAATAATATGACTGAAGGCAAGCCTTAAAGGGCGCCGCCAGATGTTTCAGTAAGCATAAATTATGCAATGTTAAAAAGTTCAATTTATGGAAATAACGGAGCCGAATTTTTGGTTTATTTGTATCCATATATTCATACTCTATCTTTGTCCCAAAACCCCCATTTGAGACGGAAACCCACCTAAGAGAAGAAAGAAACTTTTATTTCCGTTACAAGTATGCCGTTTTTGGTCAGGTGATTATATTGGACGGTAGTTTAATTATCACTTGAACGCTTGCAAATAAAGAGCAACAGCACCGAGCTTCTGCCGGATGAAGATTAAGTTCGTCGGATCTTAAAAGCGTTTGAATAGCTTGATTATATAATGAACTGACTTCAAGCATCGCATTCACGCTGATGAGATTTTTTACAGTGGATAAAAAAATGGCGGCCGCAAACTGAAGCTGTCAGCAGATTTAAATACTATTTAAATCTCTGCTGTCAGTTTGTAGGATTGAATTTTGAAGATTGTGTTTTTTCTTTATTTTAATGTATGCGTTACCTTAGAAGTGCTTCGCACTTCGTGCCCTTCACGAAGGGCTGCGTCCTTATAACGTTAGAATTGTACCCTGCTGCCCCTATTGCATGATCGTAAAAGGCGACTAAATTTAGGATCTTATCTTTTCTCTTCTTCCTAACTGACTTTATCTTTCCTAATGCCTTCCTTGGCACCGCCTCACTTTTGGCCTTGAGTTGAGCGTTCGCCCCTGTGAGGAAGGCTCTGGGTTCTGTCCCCTGGCCGAGACACACCAAAGTCTATAAAAGTGGTAGTTTCTGCTCCTGCTTAGCGTTCAGCATACAGGGAGTGGGACGACTGGTTCGCCCGTTGTCAGTATAATGTGACCGGGTGGGGTGTGTTGCTTGGTGTCTTCGGCGGCATGCTTCAGTGATATAGCACTATAAAAAGGGCAACAGTTCCACTATACAAGAAGACACAACACGAACATACCGCAGTCTCCCAGTACACTCACCTCGCACAACATACACGCAACACACCGCATACATGGGAGGCCGTCCTTACATGACCATAGCTGTTAATAGGACGTAAATAAATCAAACAAACAAACAAACAAACCTTCATGAAGGGCTGCGTCCTTATAAATTCCGTTCACTCGACAGAAAAAGTTAGCTTTCCAAGTGGATTCTTTAGGGTGCATTCATCCATGCATGACGCTTAACAGGACATCACATTCAATGTTGTTTTGGTTCAGTGTACATGAGTCAAGTGTTTTGTTTCATACTGGTAATACATCATGGTGGATCTTTTATGCAGATCAAGTCTTTTTGGTATGAATTCGATTTTAAAGTTGTTATTGTTTATGATACAAATCCAATCACTGAAAGAAAAAAAAATGCATTCAAAGGGTGAAATCACTCATACGACAGTATAGAAGAACACAGCTAACATATCATACAACAATCTTGTTCAAATTGGAATCAACCTTGGACCTACCACTACCAACTAAATCTGGTCAAGTTGATAATTTATCATCCACATCAAACAAAGAACTTTTCTACAACTGCCACCTACAATACGGACCGATACCTACTGCTTGACAAATAGAAACTTGTGCTTTGTCTGTCTAATATAGAATGTTTTATCTGTGAATACAAAATGCTTTATCCATCAATACAATTTACTTTATCTCAATCTGTGAATGTAAAATGCTTATCTGTCAATATGAAATGCTTTTTTCTGTCAATACGAAATGCTTTATCTGTCGATACAAAATAATTTATCTGTCGATACAAAATAATTTATCTGTCGATACAAAATGCTGTATCTGTCGATACAAAATGCTTTATCAGCTGTCAATATGATTCATGTGTACATCTGAAAGAACTTTTTCTATCTTGTCAACCCTGAATTTTAACCTTCTTGTGATTGTAACGTCACTTTGTGCTGCAAAAAAATGTGACACCACATTCAACAATAACAAAAATTCTGTATTACCTTTTTTTTTTTTTTTTTTTTTTTTTTTTTTTTTTAAAGTTATTTAACAATTTTGACAAAGTGATTTAACACTTTGAATTATAAAAACAGAATTATTTGAACTGTTTACGATTGTGTCTATTTATTTCCAACGACAGTAAAATGGAGTTTAATTACTATCATTCAGATAGTGAATAAATCTTTTCCTGCACAAAAAGTAGCATCTCACTTCAAGAGAAACCAAATAAATAACAGGCAATTTTAACAGGCAACTAACATTGGTTTGTGCTTGCCTGTTTACTCAATAGATTTGTAATAGACTACTGGCAGGCAACCAGTTCTCGTCGAGTACCAATTCTCGCCATTGTGTGTACTGCTATGATTAACACAAATTTTCAGACAACTTTTGGTGGAAATCACAATGGTAAATAAGTGTCTTCTATCAGAAAATGACTTTATTGAAGTAAATTTGCGTTGTAGTCCTACACAGATGTAGAAGAACAGGGAAAATACACATTCCTGTCGAGTGTCCCGACCAGGAATCGAACCCGGGTCTCCGGCGTGGAAATCGACGGCTCTACCGACTGAGCCAAAGAAGCATGCTCCGTCAGCTGAGTGACAGAGACCGTATTTAACACTATGTACAAGTCACACCGACCCGCTCCTTTTACACTACTCCCTCTGTTTTTCTTGAGATTTCCTAAATCTCAACCCGAGACTCTTTAACCACCTACCATGGGTTATTTAGTTGGGCGCCAATGTAGAAGAGAGATAACAGATTGAAAGTGAAAGTAGAACACAAATAGAAGTAACACTCCTTCCGGTAGCTGTCAAAGATATGTACAACAATATTCAACAAAGACTGCACTCTCACACCGCCACGGCCGGGTCTACAATCTCACAACTTCCACACAGATACCAATGCGATGGCAAGAACTGGTCGCCTACCAGTAGTGGTGGTTTGAGCTTAGTATATTGATCACACCAATAACTGATTAGGTATGATAAATAATTGAGGACGGAGATGTGAAATTGACATTCTCACCTTCAGCTGTATAAAGGAACAAAGCTCAGGAGATACAAACTTAATGTGATGAGTTATGTCATTATTTTGGATTATTTTTCCGCTTCAGCATTGCAGATGGAACACCTAACATTTAACATTAAAACATTTTACTAAATTTAAAAGCTTCAGTATAGTATATGGTCAAGTGCCCTAAATTCGTCAGGGACCTGTTTTCGTCATGTTCATGTTAATATCTCATGAACTATCGCGTGATTTCATAAAGAGTGCCGTCTGCCAAAGTATATTTGATCCAGGAAGATTGGTCTTGCTTAAAAGCGAGTGTGTATTATAACCAAGAGATTTTATCAATATGATGAAGGAATATACCCCAAAATGAAGGTATTTTCTTAAGTCCATTTTAAATGAAACTTCAAAACAATACAGTCAGCGTTTGACTGTCCATGTGCACTAGTACTGATCAGCTGTATGTCAACAAGTACCGGAAGTCACATGTCTGATCATGTGATTCATAGCCCAGATTTTGGTAGCCTGGTGCCCTGGCCTACCCATAGTCGGAGCATTATTAAATTATTTTTGCGATTCAACTTAACCGAAATTTTTGGTGCGGTATTTTTGGAAACATAACGTTATTCTATGTAAACAGAGGTTTTCGCCACTTTCCATAAAGATTTAAAATGGATGTAACTACAAGAAATTTTCAGCTTAAACACGATCTCACAAGTGCCTGCTGCGCATCATTTATTTGGAATGATCTCAATTTTCGTAATAAGCGAAACAGCCCCCTGACGAAAATAGGTCCCGATTGTGTCGGCCATCACCCAGTGACCGGCGGTTAGAAATCGTCCGTACCGCGATAGATAAACAAGAGCTGTTGGAGAACAGCGAAGCTCGCCTATTCAGAATATTCAGAAGAAGTTGATGTTCAAGTATTTACTATTTAAACATGGAAATATGACAAATTAACAGATTCAAAAAAAAACCTAAAGGAGCCCCAAATCGGTTGTATTATCACGTTCAGCATCCATACACATTAGGGAAATAAAATCATAAACATTTATGATGACTTATGCTTAAAAAAATAGAAACTTGCTCAAAAACTTTAACATGGAAATATGACAAATTAACAGACTCAAAAACCCCCTAAATACATGTACGGAAGCGTATTTAGGACATCAATTAACAGACTCAAAAACCCCCTAAAGGGCCCCAAATTGGTTGTATTATCACGTTCAGCACCCATACACATTAGGAAAATAAAATCATAAACATTTATGATGACTTAAGCTTAAACAATCGACAAAATAGAAACTTGCTCAAAAACTTTAACGTGAAATGGGTCGCCAACGGTGACGCCGACGCCAGGGTGACAACATTAGCTTCCCATATTCTTCGAATAGGCGAGCTAATAAAGAATTGATAGACAACTTGTTGCACAAGTTAGACAAAATATTATAGGCCTATATAATTGTGTTGATAAAACAGGTATATTTTATTTCTTGCTGGTTTGTTTATATCGGAGTACGGTTAAAACGGCCCCACTGCAATAACGGCCCCAGTTAAAACGGCCCCAGTCGAAACGGCCTCACTTTTATGTAGGCAGATATAAGACAAAGCTTATGACGGAACACATTGAGATTAATTAAAAGTAAATTTAAATGAATGAACATTTTTGTTGTCTATCTTATTAAAGATGGTTGGTTAGGTTAATACTGTATACCTACATAACAAGTAAATGATGTTTCAAATGATGATTTTTTTTTACGTTCACGATCTCTAGCAGCGTTTGATAGATGTAATATTCAAGTAAG
Organism: Argopecten irradians; assembly: GCF_041381155.1. Classification (NCBI taxonomy): domain Eukaryota; kingdom Metazoa; phylum Mollusca; class Bivalvia; order Pectinida; family Pectinidae; genus Argopecten; species Argopecten irradians. The sequence goes on from NC_091146.1 coordinate 18,833,294, forward strand.
AAATCAATTTGAAATGTCTTCAAAATACTTTTAGTATTGATTTCTCATCGATTCATGTATGGTTGAGACGAAGATATTGTTGAAAAGGAAAGTGCTAGCATTTAACTCGGAAATTACTTGTACTTGTTTAGTAGGAGTTTTTGATATTTTGACAAACGGAAAATATTGAGAATGCAGTTAAAGTAATAAATATATTCAAATCTTTAATTATTGCAAAATTTTTCAATATGTTCAGTGTGTTTGATTATATACATTTGTCTTCTAAATGTTCACTGTAAAATATGTGGTAAGTTTTGCTTGTAACATTATCTTACAAAACGAATTACATGTAGCTCACATATCAGTATCTAAGAAATTACAAGAAATAGATTATCTTTCTCATTAATTAAATAGAAAACGTCCAAATGATAGTATGTGAAACATTTTGTTAAACTATTAGAAATCAAATGTACATGTGTCAAAAATTTAGTGAATTTGAGCAAATGTTTGTTCTTAGTTATGAAAGACGTTTAAAATAAGTTTTAATTATGTGAATTATGATAACATGCACTGAAATTTCGAAGAGAACGGCTTGAGTTTTACATGAGACCAACAGAATGTATGAGGCAGAATTGAATTGTATCCTTTATATATAGACATGTATTGATTTACTAATATTCATGATTTGATTTGTTCTTTCCCGTACAGTTTACCGTAATTTTGTGGGATATCAGCGCCTTTACAATTACACCGTATACACTATATAATTACCATATAATTAGGTATACACTGACCACGGCTAATTCATCTTGTGGTGACAACTGTCAATCATAACTTGTTATGGGTTCAGATTCTCTATTTGCTTTGGGTTTACAGTGACGATATACGCCACACTCACACAACTTTGATAAAAACATACATTCTTGATAAAATTGAAATGTATTGTACTAGAGAAAGAGAGCACAAAACTTGGTCTTAATCTTAATTACAGTAATGTTCTTTTCTAGGGCTAATGAAATATAGTTACAAAGATTATTTTATTCTTTTATATTTTGTGCATTAAGTAATTGAGCATTAAGTAATTGAACCAACTTAAACATGTTGGAATATCGGACAAAAAATGGTTTTCTAATATGAAATCTTCATACACTTTGCACTTTTAAGGAAATAAAATTCACTCTCACTATCGTTATTGCAAAATGCAATATTCTCCTTTCTCTTCTCCTTTCTATATATATTTACACCTTATGCAGATAACCGAGATGTATGCAATAATAAGATGTTTGTATGAAGTTAATTCGAAAGTATTTCCAGCAAAAGCCATCTGTATTAATGTTTTTGTTTTTTTACCGAGGCTATGGAAAAATAAAATTAAAGCTTTCGAATGAAATATGATTGTGTCTATGACCCACAGTCCGTTATAGTCTCCGTGATAAACACGTATATTTCATTGACTATATTAAAAGACTAAATGTACATCGCTAGAACCGTGACCAATTTCACGGCTATTTGCGTCCAATTTGATCATTCGTTGATCTAATAATAAAATATCAGAAACAAAAGTATCCATAATTTAACATTTATTCTGCCAAAGAAATGTTTTACAGAGGTGTATAATTTATGATGTAGTGTTGTTAGAATAAATAGTTTCCAATTTGAAAAAAATACGTTGTACAAAAGAAAGAACAAAACACAGCAAGAAAACCTATCAAAGATATTAAACAATTTCACTGTAACAAGCATTGTAGAATAATGAAATTATTAGTTACAAATTAGTGCCGTCAAGGATTTATATGTCTCATATACGTCCTTGGTGCCGTGTTTCGTATTTTTCTATCATTATAATGTACAAGCAATATATAAATTCTTATAAATAAAATAAACAAAATCAACGCTGAATATAAGCTGAAATAAACATGTGTTCCTTTTTTAAACATTTTTTGTAACGGGGCCGTTTTGACTGGGGCCGTTATTGCAGTGGGGCCGTTCTGACTGGGGCCGTTTTAACAGTGGGGCCGTTTTAACTGGGATTCGTTTATATCCGAAGGGATTTTATTACCCTGACGAATATTAGTCCTCCAAGGGTAATTGGTTTTTGTACTCTTTAATATTATATATTCAAAATATGTATCTAATAGTAGAAGTATTGATAGTGTTAGTCAATACTCAAAACAAGACATATGGTTATGCATAGGCCTATAAACTTATGGACCTATTTTAACTTACATAGGCCTATCGGTCCGGCCGACTTCACTCTGGGCCGATTTCACTCTAAATACGCTTAGTGTCTAAAAGCCGTAGTAAACAAGCGTCTTAAAGATATTGAAAAAATAACACAGAAACGTTTTCGCACCTGAAACGCTAGTTAAAATGTTGTCTTGTGATAATAGCGTCTGAATTCAACAGGTTAGGGCGGTAATGTTTTCATGTGGAAACCCAAATATAAATGACAGAAGTCGCTATGCCGGGGAGACGGGCATACTGGTCTAAATACGGTAAGTTTTCGTGAAGAGTGTGTTTCTTTTATCCTGGCGATAAATATTCCAAATGGGGAGCACAAAGAGTGAAACTGTGGTGACTGCACGTATGCATCCTCATGTTTTGAATCGGTCGGTTCTGTTTAGACTTGTTCAAGAATCCAGTCTTCTTCGCCAAAAGGCCTAGCTTTCAAGTGTTTTAAGATGGAAATGTGCGGAAAATTGCATTCTCCTTTGATACAGCTTTGCATCTTAATAAATCAACTCCGTTGATGAAATCAGAAACCAATAATATTGAATATTCCTGATTACAATCAGCTGGCTGTACAGCCCTGCATATGGGTAACAGTTATCCATTTATATGTAACAGTTACCTGTTTGTAGTGATCAATATCATAACTTAGGGGTCACACTTAATAACGACAACAAACGACAAGAAACGACAACAAACGACAACACGTTAAATACAAGGAAAAGTTAGTGACAACACAGGATATGTTATTCAGTACATTAAAATGAATATTTCTACCAAGTTTTATGAAGATTGGAGCAAAAATGAAGGAATTAGAGCGATTTGAATATTCTGAAACCGGCCGCTGGTCAACGATAGATCGAGTGACAAGAGGTTTGCCGTGACGGTATACCGACAACAAATTGTAACATCGAAAATGTTTTGAAAACCTAACGACAACAGAAGATATGTTTTTTTGTCATACTATAAATTATAATGCATCTATGTACAAAATTTCATTAAGATTGGAATAAAAATGAAGACTTTATACCTGTTTTAATGTTACGAGATCGGCGACTGGTCAGGTTTACTACCGACAACAGATCGACGACTCGCACACACCTGTACACGCGTGTGTACGAGTGCATAGAGTCTCGATACTGTGTTTGTCTAAACCATTGTTGTGTAAACATCATTATAGTCGGTGTAGAACTCAATACACGAATATGTTTCCAGACCCTACGAACGGACGTGGTTCTACTCAGGGTCCTTTATATGTTGGTGTAGCTAATCTATTTAGTTGTTTTTTTTGTGTGTGTATTTTTAGCTGCGTAAATATTTTTTATATTAATTCACTATTTTATTTACGCGGTAACTTTGACTTTATTTAATACGTTTTATTTGAAAGATTAAGTTTTATTATCTTGAATCCCGTCCTGCGGGCACACAAGATCTCGCTTGCGTATCGTAAGTTTTAATTTCGGGAAGCTTACAAATGTTACGTTTATTTAACACTTTTTATTACTGAACTTACATATTTCATTTATTGATTGATTTTTACTCACACATACATACGTGTAATTCATTTGAAAAGTATTAGAAGGTAAACGAATTGAATTCTTTTTTTGTGTTTAGACGGACCGTGCGATTCTGTTCGATTTCCACGCACACGTTTTCGCGTACCCGGTTTTTTAGAGATGGCTGCAGTTTTTGGAATAGTTAGCATTCCATTAGTGGAAGATATAAGTTCCTTTTACTGCTTCACAAGTTTCAAAAACTTGTGCACTTTCCGTTATCTTTTCTACAACGGGCAGTTCTCTCCAAAATACTGAACTTATTTTTAAATGTTGCGCATGCGGAGTTATTTCGTACTCTCCTATTCCGTGAAGCGATCTGCGAACGTGGTTGTACTGCGTGTTTTGTATGTGCTCTAATCGTTTTATCAAATCGAATTTTTCCAGTCACCAACAAGCTTTATGATGTCATTCATTGATTCGCAGTTGTTGTTTTTCAAGCCTTTGGGTATATGGGGCATCGTACTCGGGCCTCAACCACCCTGCGCCGGATAGTTGGTAAAGTTTTTTCAGACCAATATGTACCCATACGTTCACCATACATATCGTCGATTTTGCTTGATACTGAATCAAATTCTTTGATAGTATCCGAATTGATCAGTCCATCCTCGCCAAAGATAGACGACATTATCGGCGCTTTTTCTTTGTCGTTCATTCATGCTCTCGAAAATATACGCAAATATTTTATACAAAAATGTACAATAAAAAAAATAAACATATAATAGTGTATTTCTTAAGATAACATATGGGAAGTATATATAAACACCATATGTTTACATAACAATAAATACAATCGCGAACTGAAATCACACTGATAATATACACACGTGTGTGCTTCTTCTATGTATACTGTATGCAAGCCGTCGGTCTACTGAGAATTTCAATGATCATTACTCATTCAAATCTTCATCAATATACATTACACTTGGCATGAATTACTTTCTTTAGATATAGGTTACATATATTATTATTTGCGGTAACATTACTGCGTAATTTCGTAAAATATTTTGTGTTGTCGGTCGGATCTAGATCTGTACATGTAAGCTTGGCTTACACACATGTATACACTCTGCGTCTCTTCATATTTGAAATCGTCATTACTCCGGTATTTTTACTCCAATCTTAATGAAATTTTGTACAGATATGCATTATGGTATGACAAACAACATATCTTATGTTGTCGTTAGGTTTTTGTAATATTTTTAATGCTATGATGTGTTGTCGGTAATACTGAACATACACACTCACGATATAAACCTGACCAGTCGCCGATCTCGTAACATTAAAACAGGTATAAAGTCTTCATTTTTATTCCAATCTTAATGAAATTTTGTACATAGATGCATTATAGTATGACAAAAAACATATCTTCTGTTGTCGTTAGGTTTTCAAAACATTTTCGATGTTACAATGTGTTGTCGGTATACCGTCACGGCAAACCTCTTGTCACTCGATCTATCGTTGACCAGCGGCCGATTTCAGAATATTCAAATCGCTCTAATTCCTTCATTTTTGCTCCAATCTTCATAAAACTTGGTAGAAATATTCATTTTAATGTACTGAATAACATATCCTGTGTTGTCACTAACTTTTCCTTGTATTTAACGTGTTGTCGTTTGTTGTCGTTTCTTGTCGTTTGTTGTCGTTATTAAGTGTGACCTGTTTGTAGTGATCAATATCATAACTTAGTACAGTACAAAATTTTGGTAAAAGTCGCAAAATAAATCATCTCCATTGCTTTTTTTTACTATTATCTTTTTATTCATAATTTTCATTCAGTACAATTAAAAATACAAATACACTCAATAGACTCTCAAACACATACACACTTACTTAAAAAACGGTACACTCAAATATTTAACACATGCATATACATCCACATACATACAAATACGAAGCTTAAATTTCTAGTACATAAGGAGAAAAAATGATACAAATTAGGAGTTTGGAGATGAGGGGAAAAATTATATTGCACTGAATATTAGGAAAGGAATCAAAGACAGGATTAGAAGAAAAAGAAAAGAGTGATAGAGTTATAAAGAAAGAAAAAGGAAAATGAAAAAAAAGTTAAAAGAGTCTAGGTAGGATGGAGACGGAGGAACAATTATAACTGTATAAAAAAATCTTTAAAAAAAATTGCAATTTTGGCTTTGTGCAGGGGAAGGGGGGGATGTAATAAAATAAAATAAATAAATTATAAATATGCATTTAAAAAGTTTAATAAAGTAAATGTGTGACAAAGTGCAATTATAACTTGATTAGTTTTTCCCATTTTCTCCATTCATTTTCAAATTTAAGTTTTACTTTTTCATCTTTACTATTTGAAATGTATTTTTGAATTGTATAATGGTCTTTAATTGTGTTGATAAGAACGTTGATGCTTAATGAGTTGTGTAAAAATCTCATTCTGTAAATGTATTGCTTTATAATTATGATAATTTCATTGTCCACTCTATTACTATGGAGATAATTTTCATGCAAGAGTCCAAAAAGAAAGGATTTTGTATTAACAGAAAAGGGAATTAAGAGAGCTTGTAATAATGTGTCAAAACTTTCAAGTAATTCTTGCACTTTCTCACACTCCCATAACAAGTGTGTAATAGTTTCAGGCTCAGTATTGCAGAGTGCACAAAGAGGGGAGCTCGAGATAACTACTGTGATTTTAAACAAAAAATGAATTTGTTGCCAAAATATAATGAATTAATCTATATTGGAACCACTGTAGTTTAGTATTTGTTGTAACATTAAATAGAATTTTATATATTTTACACCAAGTTTCATAATCTGTATTGTTAAAAATTGTATTCCATTTTCTAGGACTAGACGGTACTATATCGGACGTCTTGTTTAAAAAGTTATATAACAGTTTTGATCCTTTTCTATCTTTGAGAAAGAGTTGCAGATTAATAGGCAATAGTTACCTGTTTGTAGTGATCAATAAGTTACTCAATTGAGGAATTCCGTGTAAAAAAATGCATGAAGTTGTATTAAACTTTTTCATCAAAAAAGGGCGTAAATTTTGACATGGCATTATATTACTATCATAACTTAGTACAGTACATAATTTTGGTAAGAGTCGCAAAATAAATCATCTGCATTGCTTACTATTTTCATATACATACTAAGATATACTTGTCACCGATAATCTACTATAAATTAACAACAATGACATTACACAGCACTGATAAACGCGTTTGTTTTGTAAAATTAAACTTCAGGCGTATCATACAAACTCTTGCATCGGTCACGATACTCTAAGTATCTGATCGACTTTGGAAACTTCCAGAACAATACAATGCAAATGAGGTTTATGTAGTCAATAAAAGAAAGTGACAAAACGGATAACTTTATGTACCGGACGCATATTTGATTTATTTCACATCACCGTATAGGTGTACGTTGCACTATCGCTGACTAAACCCTGTGACCACAGACCGCATTTGATGCAGTTATAATGAATATTTATTAAATTACACTGCCTTTGTTACGTAAGAGAAACAGAATAAAAGAAAAAACATCATAAAATATCAGTCCGAGTACGTGTCTGAGCTCTAGATCTAATGTACATGGCACAGGTAAGTCACCATGTGCAAAGAGACTGAACAGTGATCTAGCGGACGACTTTTTTTTATCAGCGAAACAAGTCTATCATATCAATATGATAATAAACACACTCTTCTTTATAACAAAGAACACACTGAAAAAAGTTTAAAGTAATTTTACATTTAAAGTTCTGATGAAGTAAAGGAAAGTATTTATTACGATACACCATGGACGTAAACCATCTCCATGCAATAGTCCCAAGGTTAATGAGCGAAAGTGCTACATACACCTGTTGCAGAGGATGATTTCATACCGGAAATTAAGGTTAGGAAGTATTTAGCGAGCATTTAATGTCAAACAGACAATATATTTCTAGTTTTCTGTTCTTCTAATGTACATTTAGATGAGATAACAGCAAAAATAATTTAAACAAACAAATTTCAACAATTTCCATAACATCTTTATAGTAACATGCTTCAAAATCTTAACAGTCATTTGAAGGCAGACTGTAAATTTAAAAATATGATCTGAAACAGTTCCATCCTCGATACTCCAGGGGTTACTATCACTGAAGATCCCCCTTGGACTATCTCGTAATAAAACTGGAGGCAACAGAAAACACAGGTAACTTTCATCAAGTTAAGAAGAGAAGCGACTCCTGAGCCAGGTTTTCAAGTAGTATAGTCGTGAGTTCATCTAATCCTTTAGTACTGCAAATTGCCGACATGTTTGGCCTGAAAGGCAGGCCGTCATCAGGGCACAGCTTATTCAGTACTATTGGACTCAGGAGTTGCTTCTCTTTTAATTTTGATTATTTACAATGTTTTCAAGAGGGTTCTGTTTCCACTAGGATCCTTCAGTTGACCTAGAAGATGATCCACAACACATAAACTATAAATGTTATGAACTTATAGCAGGATGTTGGTTGTTTTTAATTTCTCCTCCTGGAGATTTTCTTTTTTTCATCTTTGTCTTGATTTGTTATTGTAGCAAACTTATGAAAATATCTTAATTATGAGTATAACATACATGTACATAGCGAAAACATGGTCATTGTCTGTAAATATATGCTATATACCGTATTCAATGCAATAAGGGTGCCATCCCTTAGGAAATGAAGCCAAAGTACTGGTCCTCTGTGTCAACTACAAGCTGACCCTTTTTGCCATATACTGTATTATACAACAATTCATACATTAGTTGTTTTTGTTGTTTTCAGCCTTAGACTCCAGTGAAGATTCCGAGTCTGCCTTTGTCCCAGGTCTGTATTTCTTCGATAGAAAGTTATTTCAAGGCACCTAAAGTTTCCTGTTGCCGTGGACACCCAACGTAGATAATTTGACATTTACTCAAGTGGCAAATGGAAAAAAATGTATCAAAATTTGTTGACATGGCTAAGCGGACAAGTGATATTAATTAGATCAATACATAAATCAATATACCTATCAAAGTTTAATTTGTTTTAGTAAAGTCAACATTTTACACACAGTATATTAATAATATAATGATTACTTTAAATGAAACTGATTTAATTTTGTTTAGATTTAAAACTCCAGAATATAAAATACATACCATATATACCATTATACATTGTATTGTAGGTGTTTCAGCCCCAGGGAATCGGCGGCCGTTGAAATTACTCGCACGAAAAACCCCGGAGATAAAGGTTAGAATCCCAATCACTCAGCCTGTAGTGGAGCAACTGGCTGTGTCTATGGATACGGTAAGTAATTGGGAACTCTGGCTTTCAATCAAACCAAATCAATCAAAGTACTGAAAAGTTTGGATAGCACCTAAACAATACTTCAAATTTCACAGTAATTTAGTTATTATTTGAGAGTTTAACCTAACAAGGATCACCATTATGTCTTGTTTAAATTCAGACTGATCAACGATTCACATTAGAAATAGTTGTTGTAGCAGTTTATGGTATTCATTAACAGGATATGAGCTTGGAGGAAGACATACAAAAGAAACCAAGACCTTCCCAATTCAAAATTCCCACCAGTTCTGGGGTCAAGGCCACTGAAAGAGTAAAGGTCAAGGAAACACACAGGATTAAACCTGGTTTCCACGACAACAAACAGAAATCTGTGTCACTGAAAGACTTGCCTCTGGAGGAGAAGAAAAGAATAGCCAACCTCATCAAAGAACTGGCGAGGTATTTACTGTCGTGACAGCCTAACCACTGACTGTGACCGTGACGTACACTCCACACAATATCGCAATACCTATTGCATACTTGGTTACAATTTAATGCTAGACGCGAGTTGATTGGTTGGTGGGCGTGGCTTATATCATGTGATATGTGTGACCCACGTGTGATAGATCTATTCTGAACTCCATATTCATAGAACTGCTTCAAAGTTCATAGCTCTCCCAATAAATGTGGTCACACGGTTTTCATGAGCTGATGTCCGTGTTTCAGCCGCCTGCCGGGATAGACTGGATAATTTTTCGCGTCATCTCTGGAACTTTTTGCGCCGTATGAACATTCCTCTCCAATAAACAGGTTATTATCTCATGAATGTTAATTGAAGGTTGCTTAACTTTCTCATATTCTATAAACTGTAAGACTTTGTTGGTAATTTTATTTGGGTTCCTATAAACAGATGACGGGGTCAAATGTCCCGTGTGCAGTCACATTCTTTATAATCTTATGACAACCTCCTGTTGTCACACCAGTTTGTTTTTACTTATCATGAAAAGATAATTCTTTATAATAAAGATCAAGTTTCTCAGAATGTCAGTACCGTTTTTCTTATCGGGCGCAGCCATATACTCTTCATAGATAGAAAGGTCTAAAGGTCCTTTACAAAAAGTGTGAATTATATGACCCTGGGGTCTCAGGTTTCCCCTTGGGGAGGGGGTTAAGTTTACTATAGTTTATATAGGGAAAGCACATTTTTGAGCATTATTTGGTCATTTGTCAAAGGAAATGAGGCAAACGTTGTCAGAATTATCCCTATGAAATGGCCATTGAATCCTATTGACAAATTTTCCATGACTGACTCCCAGGGGCCTTAGGGGTGGGACCAAATTGCCTATCAAACTCTAGAACATTGTCAGATAACTCCGCCCACTCATTCTATCGCCTGACGTTGGGTAGGCTATGTGAACTCTGCCCCTCCAGACGATTGACAGAACCACTCGACCAGTTGTTAATTTTGTCATAGGTTAGGCCAACATGACAGTTATTAGGATAAAGGCAACACGTAAGAATGTTAATTCTCTGATATAATGTTAGAATAACCAGACAGTACAACTTTATGACCTACTGACATTCCTTTCATTTATCAAATAATTTGACACATAAATCTTCAAATCATTAGTGGTATAATAATCTAGCATCGTATACATCAGGAGAAAACAATCGTGTGGAATGATATTGTAGTTTGGCACTCTGTACATTATAATGGTAGAATTATCATTTCTCAGGATGAACAATAATTTGTCTATGTTTCAGAGTCGGTGATGAGAAGGAAAAAGCCATTGATCAACTCCATACAGAAAGAGATCAGTTTGAGAGACAGGTTCTGCAGCTTGTGGACCAGCAAGAAAAAATTCTGAATGAAAGAGAAGGTACATACATCAAAATATTTTTTTCAATCCCTATAAAAATAATTTAAAGGCCCACTACTTTTCCGACACAAAATCTAAAGGTTTCTTAAAAACAATAGTAACATAAGATTGCACGATTGTGTTACAGTACTAGTGTATCGACTCACTGTAGTAGATTACATCGCTACATGTTACAGGTGAAGTGTCTATGTAACACGCATTGTGATTGGCTGAGTTGATCTAAAAATAGAAGAGAAAAACGTGTGTGCACAGTAAAGCTGTTTTTTTTTTAGCCTGCCATGCTTGGTCTCATTTTCTTCCGATATTCGAGGAATTTAACAACTTCTTCACTGACCTTTGTTGGTGTCATGATAGACCGAACACGTGGAAGCAGAGAACCATGTTGTGTCTCGCACAACTTTGCGATGTTTCCGACAGGTGGATTTACAAACGTCGGCCGCTTTAGATATATTTCCATAGGACACCCCATGCCATCATTGTACATTTTCACTACCCTTTCGCGTACTTTTAGATCGGTTCGTGGCTTTGACATGTCGACATATGATCGGTTGAGGACTGCTTCTAATTTTGGCTGTGATCGGTTGAACCGCTTCTAATTTTGGCGCAATTTTAGCGAGAGATTAAAATAGTAACGTGTAACGTAACGTTACACATGTGCAAACACACATGTATCTTACCGGTAACTTATAATATGCACGCGTTGGCAGCTTGGCGATCGACGATTTTTAGTACTTCCACACTTTTTTATTCAGTATAAAGTTCAAATTCAGAGTTAAATTGACATTTTAAATATACCTTACCATAATTATGAAACTGAACAGTTGTTTTAGCAGATACTTTCTTCTTGACCTTCATATTTATTCATTAACGGTACCAGTATTATCATGTTTAAATCAATATTATGTATTCTTCTACAGCTAGTATAACCTGATTGTGTGTTATCTCTTTCCATGTTTGATTTTTTTTCAATCATCTTATTTATATATTTACAACAGCTATTTCAGGAAACTCTGTCAGTCAAGTTCGTCACATGTGCTAGGTGTACTACGGAAAAAACCACCCAACAGTCATGTATATTACAGCGCGAATTCTATATATCAGCGTTATTTATTTTTACAGCGTAATACTTCTATTTTACAAATATTAATTTTTCAGATGTTTATCTATGAACATTTGTAATTGTTTCGACGTACTTACAACGTCCCGATTGCACAAATAGGTTGCATTGTGTAACGTTTATTTATATACACACTTCAGCCAATCACAATGCGTGTTACATAGACACTTCACCTGTACCATGTAGCGATGTAATCTCCTACAGTGAGTCGATACACTAGTACTGTAACAAAATCGTGCAATCTTATGATAGAACGGCAGTAAAAACAATAGTAACATAAGAAAATGTATATTGATGGCCTAAGATGAGGCTACAACACCAAACAAAGGAAAGTTTTACTGCACAATCTTTGTTAACAGTAAAGATTCGTTTCACTGTTTTGCCATGTAGCGAAGTAATTGTCAACTAACGCGCGGTAATTAGGATGACAGTGGGAAACATAATATGTGAAAATTGACATTTGATTTATTTGAATTCAATTGTTTTGAAGGTGATAATAAGTTAAGTATAAACGATAAGCTAATAACTTGAGATACAAGGGGACATAACTGTGTAACTGTGAATTGAGATACAAGGGGACATAACTGTGTTACTGTGAATTGAGATACAAGGGGACATAACTGTGTTACTGTGAATTGAGATACAAGGGGACATAACTGTGTTACTGTGAATTGAGATACAAGGGGACATAACTGTGTTACTGTGAATTGAGATACAAGGGGACATAACTGTATTAGGTGTTACAGTGAATAGAGATACAAAGGGACATAACTGTGTTACTGTGAATTGAGATACAAGGGGACATAACTGTGTTACTGTTAATTGAGATACAAGGGGACATAACTGTGTGTTACACTGTTAATTATTGAGATACAAGGGGACATAACTGAGTTACTGTGAATTGAGATACAAGGGGACATAACTGTGTTACAGTGATACAGAACCAGCTGTTCCAGTGTCAGGATCTGTTGACAAAATATCAAGAGAAAATTGAACAGAAACAGCAGGAGGTTGTCGACCTCATCACAACCCCCTCAAAGGTCAGTAGTGATAGCAAGCTTTATATTTAGCACACTATCTTCAGAAAGTACTTAATGAATCTTTTCTCATATTGCCGTGTGAAGATTTCCTTAGTACCTTTAGTTGTGCATATTGCATTTTGGGACATATCGGTCTACAAGATAAAGCCATCCTAGATTCTTATTGTTGAAGTTTGTTACCAGCAACTGCTAATTTTCAGAAAGTACAGAAGGGATCTGTCTCAAATGTCATGCATAGTTTCCCATAGGACCCTAGTAGTGCAGATGCATTTTCAGGTCATCTGACCTGAAGGGTCAGGATGACCTAAGTCATCATGGTTCGTCCGTCGATATTTAGCCCATGATGGAATGAAGGGCTACTAAGTTTGTTCAAATGAATGACCTTGAACTTCAATCAAGGTCACAAAGGTCAAAAAGGCTAAAATCATTTAACGTTAAACAAACTGAATATTACAATTCTACTATATATATTGTATTAACAGTCAGATGGCCATTTAGGCCCATGGGGCCTCTTGTTTCATTGTATATTCAATATTGAAAAATAAAAGAAAAAGCCCTTTCCTTCTATTGACTGTCATAGGTTATTCTGTGATAGGTGCCAAGATCTCTTTCAAATCTCTTATTATAATTTGTCGTATCAGTGTTCCTTTATTTTCAGGAAAACGACATCCCCAGTATTCCAGGGGTTACTATCACTCGTCCTATCATTACGACAGTGAAAGTAACCCCATGGAATCATGAGGATGGGAAAATTGATGAAATAATTAAAAGCTAAATATTAAAGGTCTTCAGACAGTTTCTACATAAAGTTGTCTATTTGTTGGTGGTTCAACAAAATCGTTCATCAAACAAGAAAAGCATAAAACATACCAGGGATTGTTTGTTTTTTCATTTCAAGATCGTGTTATTGAGTTCGATGGTATATTTCCCTGAAATGTTTGCCTCAATCGTTTGAAGTTTAATCATCTGATGCTATCAAACACTTACCGTTAACTGTTTGTGTTTTCAGGTGCAGAAAGATAAAAAGCCGAGGTCGCGGTCAAGGTCACCAGAGACTTCCCTGCCCTACACATCACATTGTCACGGCCGTGACTTACGCTCATCACATGACAAGCTATACACATCGTTAATAGACAAAGCCATAGCCAACCAGAGGTCAGGGGTTGGTGAAGATGGTCTCAGTTCTATTGGTGGTCAGTCAGAGGTTGGATCAGTCAAAGGTCAAACTCCCCCACGTTTACATCTGCCCAATCAGGTGCCACTGGCCCTTAGAAACCCGGTCATGTCCAGTACACAGAAAAGTGCTGATATCAAAGTGTTCAATTCAGAGGAGGGCAGTTTTCATTCCCTACAACCTGACCCCAGCCCAAGGTCATCACGCATGTCTAATGAGTTAGTGCTTGACAATGAGAACAACAGAGACTTTTCACAAAAATCCAAGGTCGGGTTCAAGGAGAAGCTGGAGGAAGACTTTGATAAGGTACATTCTCCAAACATAAACCCTTCAGGGGTGTTCGGGGATAAAAGTTACATGAGTTATTATAAAAAATTGTCTCAAACGGACCGGAAACGTGAGTTACTGCGGCAACGGGAGAAGTTACTAGACGAGCAACGACGATTAAAAGACATTTTGAGGTCACAAGAAGCTCAAATAAAAACACGACAGAATTTGATAGAGCAACAACGAGATCTTCAACAAGATCGGATGGAATTCTTTGAGAAAAATGGAAAATTCCCCCTTGGCAGGGATCTTGGTGTTCCAGAGGACACCAAGGAAAATGTCCCTCCTCCCCCACCTATATCCATGCCTCTCCCCCAGGGACAGACCCAGGGGGATGATGATGGTAGTTTGTTCAATTATGGAGTTAAGAAACTAAACTTTGATACAGAAGGTGAGGAAGTTCCAGACGAAGCGATGAAAACTCCACCCAATGCCCGACAACGCAATCAACAGTCGATGGCTACGTCACCAATCAGGATGATGTCACCAAGCGATAGAGCAACCAGCAGTCCCCACCGGGTCGACGCGGCGACCAGTGTCTCTCATATCAACATCAGTCCTAGGTCAGTGTATGTGGTGAAGTCGTATATATATATATATATATTTCACTATCACCATGTAGGATATTTGTTTTCTTTGAAGAGTTTGGGAATAAATTTCAGTACATAAAGCTGCAGTTTAATTATTGTAATTATAAGCTATTGTTGTTTTATGTTTGTTCATTCGAAATTAATTTACAAACTCCATAAAAAATATCCTGACGAGTATTTCTCTATGTTAATACATAAGAAATACATATCAATTTACTTGCTTTGATTGAGACAAGAAAGCAAGAAAGAGAAAATTAATTTAGAAAAAAAGTACTTATGATATGTTAAATTATTTTAGTTTTGAAGTTAGAACTGGATTTGATTATGTTGTTTATTTAGAACCCAGAAACACAATGAGTCAGTAGAGGACCTTTTACTGGGACAGCAACTGGGTAATCTCCCCTTACCTCACAGTACTGCCACCAGGGGCAGCCCTGGACTGCAATCGTCATTCCAGAATAACCTGCCTTTGCAGTCCAACAGAGGTCGATCAAATCAGTCACCAGTCAGCAAACCAACTGCAGGGTGGGTATAAGAAGGCTTTCTGAGCAGTCTGCTCTCAACAGTGAAAGTCTGCTATCAATAGTGAAAGTCTGCTCTCAATAGTGAAATTCTGCTCTCAATAGTGAAAGTCTGCTATGAATAGTGAAAGTCTGCTCTCAATAGTGAAGTCTGCTCTCAATTTACATGTATAGTGAAAGTCTGCTCTCAATAGTGAAAGTCTGCTCTCAATAGTGAAAGTCTGCTCTCAATAGTGAAAGTCTGCTCTCAATAGTGAAAGTCTGCTCTCAATAGTGAAAGTCTGCTCTCAATAGTGAAAGTCTGCTCTCAATAGTGAAAGTCTGCTCTCAATAGTGAAAGTCTGCTCTCAATAGTGATAGTCAAACCTGTTTATGATAACCATCTAATGGACCAAGATAAAAAAAGTCTTTATACACAGGTCACATGTTGTTGAAATTGACCACATGAGACCCTAAGGATTTGGTTATATAAGTACTAGTGGTATATGTGGTCTTTGTACAGAGGTGGTCACTAAGGCAGGTCTGACTGTACATGTACTTACACATATGTTTTCCTTCCCATTTCTGTCAAAACATCCATGATCATCAAATTTTTATACATTATAGTATAACATTATGAAATCAAACGATATCCATGTTACTATTTAAACCCCATTTACAGGAACAAGACACTGTCTGTGATAGAGATACTGAATACAATGGAGAAAAGTCCGTCCTGGTCGGGGAGTGTACGCAGTCACAGGAACAGCCCAGGATTGTCAGGGGGTGTGCACAGGAATAAGAATAGCCCTCGGCAGAATTTACAGAGAGACAGTCCAGCGTATAATACTCCACAAAAATCTGAGGCTCTGTATGATGAAGATGGAGATGAGGAAGAAAGTCAAATCCTTGAGGATGTTTTCTTTCTCAAATGAGTATTCTTCTAACCATATTTCAGCATGATGGGTTTAAGCTCTCTCTTTCATTCCTATTGACAAGAGTAATGAGTGGAAGTCACTCAACAACAGCTCTGTTTGAGGAGGTAGAAGGTTCTAATGCAAAGAACATATCTATTACAGAAAGAATCTGAAGGATTATCTCCCCTTCATATCATTACATGTTACTCCAAAGGTGTAATACTGAGAATTACCTCCCCTTAGACCATACCTGAAATGATTCCACGCTTGGTTGAATTATCGATAAGTTTCCAGTTATAAATTTAAAACTGGAAAAACTTATTTTATTGGTACAGAATACTTTAAACCTTTTTTCTCTCACGTGTAGTTTATTTTTGCGAATTGAATAAATATTATATATTCTTGCACCATGATATTCAAAGGTATATCCATTCAATTTCAGATCTGCCAAACTTTATTTCCGTTAAAATGCTTTGAATCGGAAATCACATAACTTAATATCCGCGGAAGATAATTGGTTTACAGTAGTCAGGCCAAAAAAAATTAATTAGTAGTTTCTCAGGTCCCGCCGCAGGTGATTTTTAAACCCGCACCACCTATTTTTATCACCAAAATAAATAAAAATGAATGACTGGCATCTTAAAGTTCCGGATTTTGCATGGTCCAAAAATCATAAGTTTTACTTATGTTTTATTCGTCGATTTAGCTAAGTTATACATTGGCATAATCTTGGTAAAGTGTTTTGAAATATATAATATGTATCCGAAATATAATAAAGATGAAAATAATCATGTACCAGATGAACGTTGAACCGTAAAATGGATAATCGGCAGACTGAAGCTGTAGTTGTTTACAATTGTAACATGTGGCGGACTGCTTTTGCTACGGATATCAGCGTGATTGTTATCGAGAAAATAAAAAAAAAATTGTCAAAAACTATAAAATATTAAAGAATACCTTAAATATATTATGTTGATATTATGCATGTGCAAGAAATGTCCACAGATTGCGGAAAAACGATCTGAATGATTGCTAATTTACACACGTGTTACATATATCTGTCAGTCAACAGTTGTATTTCTCGGGATTCTGTCAAATAATTTTTGGTTTCTTTTCAATGAAATAATTGACGATCAAGTTTATATATGTAAATTACAGGTAATATTAGACATATTACCGATGTTCAAAGTAACAGACAGTCATAAAACAATGTTTAAACGATCTCTGCATATAGATACATGAAGCCCATATATGTACTTCCAGTCCAGTAGCGAATGGGAAATTTGAATGAGTACGGAAAGAGTGTAGACAACTGTCCTAATTTAAATCTCATTTAATTATGTCTATAGCATTGGTATTCTCAGTTGATGAAGCCATAATAAAACTGCCATATTCAAAAGATATATTTTAAAAGCGTTTTTCAATATATATATTTTTTTTTTGCTTCTATATAATTCATGATGGCAAGTAGAATATATCAGGAACATATATACAGTGTATAATGTAAAAAAAAAATGTGCCTGCCTCGCTGTTTTGGTAGGGAATAAAAAATGAATAAAAAACAACACCTGCCTGCCTCATTAGATTTGGAAAAAAAATGGCCTGAGAAACTAATACTAAATTTTTTTGGCTTTTACAAACACAATAAAGATTTTGATACTGTCTTCTCTGTGGTTGTAGAGCTTGGGAGATCTTTGGCAATGTCCTTACAGCTAAATGTATATTGATTTTGAACTAATGATTGGTTTTCATACAAGTATCACATACTGTCAACTCATGGCTGCTGACTATCTTTCATGGCTGCTAAGTTTGGCAATGTCTGTTTCAAAGCTCTTTCAAGGAGATGAATTTTTGTGGATTAAAAGAGTTTACTTAACAATTTAATAGTATAAGATTTCGTGGAAGATAATGATTTTATGATGATAATGTGGTCGCGAAGTTTGCGATAATAACTTAAATTGTACGCGAAAGAAAGTGGGTTTACAGTTTAGAGGTATTTTTGTAAAAGGATTACAGACGTTGTTGCTTGCATTTATTTACATTAGTCAGTCAAAATATCTGTGTCAAAAATCTGAGATATTATCTCATGGTAGAACTAGTAGTATCTTATTTCCATGAAAGGAAATAGAAATCAATGTTGGTTTTCTTCATTAATTCATAGATTAATATATATTAAAGTAAATGGATCCTTTTCATGCCAAAAGTAGGAGGTTTAGGTAGAAAAGGGTTTTAGTGCTATATATACAGTACATGTAACAATATACTTATCACAAGATAATTTCAATAAATCATTATATTGGAAGTTAATTTTCATTTCCATCTTTATCAGTCGTACCATAGGTTTTTCCATTGCATACAATACAGATTGTCTCCCTTGACTTTACAACTCTCAACTGTGTAACAAATTCAAGCCTCAAAGTACAATGTGGACTGAATCATACAATTTTGTCATTCAAGACATCAAAACCCTACATTTTGAATGTGTTGTAATTAATACAATTACCGTATTCGACCCAATAAGCACCCAGGGCGTTTAAAAAATTGAAAAAAATGAAAAGGTGCTAATAAGACGAAATTATTGCAAATCTAGACAGTATTTTGTAGTTTTGGTCTTTATTTATGCGTGGACAATTGAAATAGAGGCCTCAAAAAGGGGGAGGGCGCTTATTTGGTCTAATACGGTATGCTTTTCTTTGTACCTTTGAGTTAAATTTCTGGTTTGAAGGGAAAAACAAACATGATAATTTCAGCAATTTTATAACCTGATTAAAAATTGCAAATAAATATTTTTATAAAACTGTTATGGATTATTATATTGTTATGTCCATTATCCTCATTAAAAAGAGGGTGTTCCCAAAATCATGTGTTTAGTTTGTTGTTCTGGGTGATTTTTTTTTTTTTTTTTTTACAATAAATATTCATCAGGAGCCAATGAGAAAACACAACTTTGCTAGCCAAGGGTACATTAGTCTACGATACCGAATTTTTGAATTACCAAACTGCCTGCTCATCCGTCGTCACAAACATAAGACTTCATACCTGGGATGGATGTGTCAACAGTGATAGTAATATGCCGCCCTTGAATAGTGATGATGTGAAACCAATAATCACCAATACAAAATTATGATTCATTATTTGAAAATAACATACATGTAAGGAGATGAACTTTACAAGAGGATAAGACAGCAAGCCTTTAAGGCCCACTACCTTTCCAAAACGGCTTTTAATTTTTAAAATGGTAATGTGAAACAACATCGATAATTTTGTAAAGTCGCAAAAGTTATCAACACTACATAATTACTGATCTCGTTTTATATTCCCATAAGAAAAATGTTTCGGAAAGGAAATGGACTTTTAATTTACAGTACTTACAAATTGCCGACATGTTTGGCCTGAAAGGCAGGCCGTCATCAGGGCACAGCTTATTCAGTACTATTGGACTCAGGAGTTGCTTCTCTTTTAATTTTGATTATTTACAATGTTTTCAAGAGGGTTCTGTTTCCACTAGGATCCTTCAGTTGACCTAGAAGATGATCCACAACACATAAACTATAAATGTTATGAACTTATAGCAGGATGTTGGTTGTTTTTAATTTCTCCTCCTGGAGATTTTCTTTTTTTCATCTTTGTCTTGATTTGTTATTGTAGCAAACTTATGAAAATATCTTAATTATGAGTATAACATACATGTACATAGCGAAAACATGGTCATTGTCTGTAAATATATGCTATATACCGTATTCAATGCAATAAGGGTGCCATCCCTTAGGAAATGAAGCCAAAGTACTGGTCCTCTGTGTCAACTACAAGCTGACCCTTTTTGCCATATACTGTATTATACAACAATTCATACATTAGTTGTTTTTGTTGTTTTCAGCCTTAGACTCCAGTGAAGATTCCGAGTCTGCCTTTGTCCCAGGTCTGTATTTCTTCGATAGAAAGTTATTTCAAGGCACCTAAAGTTTCCTGTTGCCGTGGACACCAAACGTAGATAATTTGACATTTACTCAAGTGGCAAATGGAAAAAAATGTGTCAAAATTTGTTGACATGGCTGAGCGGACAAGTAATATTAATTAGATCAATACATAAATCAATATACCTATCAAAGTTTAATTTGTTTTAGTAAAGTCAACATTTTACACACAATATATTAATAATATAATGATTACTTTAAATGAGACTGATTTAATTTTGTTTAGATTTAGAGCTCCAGTTGTACTTTTTTCTGTAACCATGGAAACATTGCTGAAAATGGCAGATTTTTGTGTAAGAAATCGTTTCCGTCCGTGGAGCACAACGTCTAAAACCAGCAGAGATATTTCCATTGAAATTCCCAGATAACATATGTTCTTATGGTCTAGTAGTGGCCTTTTTTAAATGTAAATGTTACTGTAGGCAAAACTCCATCCCATCTTAGTGTATATAGTCAAATATAAAGTGTTACAAGGCTGTATACCTGATTCAACAATTGCAGCCCCGCTCCAACTTGAATTATACTCCATACCTTTCTTTAGCTCAACTTCCTTTTTCCTGTTTTTTTCAATTCATACACATAATCTCCACAATCAAACCTACTTCAGCTTTGATGGGGATCTTGAATGACTATGTCGCTTAGTTATCAATTCATGCTGCTTTTTGATAATTATCCATATTACAATTTAACCTGTTTGTCGTGTGTGAAAAGTTAAGAATATACAACAACAAATTTTACAAGGAAAATGATAAGGAAAGTTAATCTAATAGACATTGAGAAAAGGGGAGATAATTCACTAGGACTATTTTTTTTTAGGAAAAATAAGAAGAAAATAACTTTTTTGAAAACCGTTCAATGAAATAAAAAGTAAAACCAAATGTTTATTGAAATGCCTAAATCGATCATAGTCAAATCCGCTAAAACAGAAAATATTCGGCATGTGTGAAGCCCTGTCCGCTAAACAGCGGCCGATGAATTGTCCTGTGCCGTATTTACGCAAGCTAGAGTTTGGTGTAAATCTCGCGATGTCTACGAGAACTTGCCAGCATCACATCAATGGTTGACATACCGAGTTGACCGGCTGCTAGGAGAGACAAATTTAAAAAACGCATGCAAGCTGCCGTCACAGTCACTTTGATTGGCTGTAAGTAATTAGAACTAAGTTATGATTTGTAATTTCTTCATTTTGGTGTCGATTTGCAGTTTTAGAAGTTTTGGATTTTCAGTAAAGAAATGAAAGTGACAGCACGCGTGCAAATGTCAAACACTCCGCCTGATATCGTAACGTTTTCCTCCTGACATGTGTGTGATGAACGCGGAAATAATTAAGATTAATTTCTATAACAGGGAGTGATTTCTTTTGGAAATGAAGCTAATGTCCTTCATTTATTTACGACATAATCGATTTACTAATTCTAAATTAAGTGTAAAAATTGTCACCTAACGTGTTGGTTGTACATAATGATTGCTGTTAGATCTGTTGGGTCACTCGTACCAACATGCAAGGACGTATATGAGAAGGATAAGTCACACTGGGTTTTATGGAAGTCCAAGGCAGGCGCTTTTGTGTTTGTGCACTGACCGTGACGTTGGGCGACGACTGATATTCCTTTGATATCCGCCGGCGCAGCCTTTGATGTAGCTTGCGGGTGCGAGGGTTACCGTCTTACTTTCTGAAGCGTGACCGTCATTTCATGAGCTGTTGATTTTTTTTTAACGAAAATTTAAGACATATCCTCTGAATACTCCGTCTTTAAAGCAAGTAATAAACGTCGTTAAATTTAATAAACTTTACAATGGTGTTTCGTTTGACTCGATAAGACAAGTATTTGTTGAGAAAAACGGTTTTTATTCCCGGTTCCTAGGCGTCTCGCGTGGTGTTTAGTAATGTAAAGAGACAGTCACGAATCCTTCTCACTTATAAATCCTTGCAACATGTTATAACTTTCAATACATGAACAGGTGGAGCGTAGTCATGGTACCATTCATATGTTCATATCGCGAAAGCAGTGCTGTAAAGATAATCCAGCTAACACTTTCTACACGTGTAAACGATAAAAGAAAAAGTGCAATATGAATATCTGTGATAGTGATGTTTATACTGAATCTTTAAATTTAGTAAAAATGTTTTCATGTAAAACGTTAGGTGTTCCATCTGGAATGCTGAAGCGGAAAATAATCCAAAATAAAAATAATGACATAACTCAATGACATTTAGTTTGTATCTCCTGATCTTTGTTCCTCTTTATACAGCTGAAGGTGAGAATGTCAATTTCACATCTCCGTCCTCAATTGTTTATCATACCTAATAAGTTAATGGTGTGATCAATATACTTAGCTCAAACCACCATTACTGGTAGGGGACCAGTTCTTGCCATCACATTTCATTTCAAAATATTTTATTAATCAATACAAGATATACATGAATTACAGAGAAAGATATTATATTAATGTATTGCTAAATGGATTGGACACTTATTTACCATTGTGATTTCCACCAAAAGTTGTCTGAAAATTTGTGTGTAATCATAGCAGTTCACAACAATGGCGAGAATTGGTCTCCTGCCAGTAGTCTATAACAAAAACTATTGAGTTAAAGGGCAAGCACAAACCAATGTTAGTCTTTGCTGAGTTTACATATAGGCAATGACATGCATTTGTCCTACGTTAAATGTGGCCTCTGTCACTCAGCTGACAGAACACAATTATTTGGCATAATTACAAAGTTGTACATCCCTGTTATGCCGGGGTTAGTATCACTGTTGTCATATAACTACCCCTTGGCTATGTCATAGTGAAACTGATGAAGGCCATTTCAGGAGAAATAAATGATGAGTCAACGGGGCCTACAATTTCCTTTGAAGATTACAGAGAGCGATGCCCAACTTAAAGCCTTTCAAATCTGTGGTCACTTTAGTTTTGCTATGACGTAGAGAGGGGATATTATACATGGTTAATATCTTAAATCACAAGTTTAATTTGGTGCAGAGACCACGAGGCTTTTTTGAGTCATTCAGCTTTCCCTGTTAAGCACCAAAATAAACCTTGGATACTCTGTGTACTCGGGTTATCCTGCAACCATTCAACATAGATGATATTAAAAACGAAAGCAAATTGGGCCTGTTATTTATTTGTTTCTCTTGAAATGAGATGCTATTTTTTGTGCAGGAAAAGATTTATTCACTATCTGAATGATAGTAATTAAACTTCATCTGCCGTTTGAAATTCATAGACACAATCGTAAACAGTTCCAATAATTCTGTTTTATAATACGGGGGTTTCGAGATCCCAAAACAACGTGAGTAAAGTACTATTTACCTTCGATTAGTCCCACCTTCTGGTGATTATGACGTCGTCATTTGACGTGAGTTTCGTGACGTCATAATCACCGAAGGTGGGACTTATCGACGGTAAATTGTACTATACCCACATCGTTTTGGGATCTCGAAACTCCAGTATTAAAAGTGTTAAATCACTTAGAAAAAAAAAGACAATAAGGCAAATCAGACAATACAAAATTTTAATTTTGTTATTGTTGAATGTGGTGTCACATTTTTGTTGTTGTTGAATATGGTGTCACATTTTTGTTGTTGTTGAATGTGATGTCACATTTTTGTTATTGTTGAATGTGGTTTCACATTTTTGTTATTGTTGAATGTGGTGTCACATTTTTGTTGTTGTTGAATGTGGTGTCACATTTTTGGCGAGGGTCACCTCGCCATTGTGATCGTGGTTGCAAAATTCTCTTTCAGTCAATTTCCTCAATATGATTGGCTAAGAACTTGCTCGCAGATACTAGCGCTCCTAGCGGCAGTGTGTTCAACAACTTTGATTTTACCGGGAATTTTAAATAGCAAATTTTTGAATATGAAAGTTACTGAAATAAGCGTATCTGTAATGTTGAAATAGGAATAGTAGATTACTGCTTTCATATCCTTACCATATACATCATCCAAATGATCTTAGGTTGGAAAATTTTCACTTGAATTGTGTACAATGTATCTAGACTTTTCGTCCCGAAAATGTTGTTGTCAACACATGAAGACGTTTCGTCCCGAAAATGCTTCGCTTCGCCCCACGCGTTTAGTCCCTACTAGTGACAATTATCCCGCAACGGAAAAAAATGAAATCTATATTTCACCTCAAACATTCAAATTGTTACAATAATGATTTTTGCACTTTGAATCATATTAGTTCGGGAGCAAATATATTTCAGGACGATATTGAGATTTGTTTATCACGGCTGCGTTATGCCACATGTACGTGTAAATCCACAATGGAAGAAAGACAACTCTAACAAAATTTTTGGACAAACTTGGACTACTGATAGAATAGCACGTGACAGACGGTGAACCAAGTTAGCGTTATCTTTTAAACTAACGGCAGTTAATAAGGTATGAATATTTACCACATCCATTATTATCGATAATTTTATAAGCACATGTATAAATATCAGATTATATCTATATACTAAAGCACGTTCAGAGATTACCACTAAACCATACTTTTAAAACATTTTAGTTATTTTCACCACAGGAGCTTGACGTTCTGATCATATATACATACAGCATATTCATTAAACTAGGTAATACGAAGTAAATTTTTGGCCGAATGACATAAATCATATATGGAATGTTCATATAACTCGAAGTGATATTTTTTGGACTACTAGATCGACGAAAATGCCGATTTCTTCTTCATAATTCTTCCGTAAAACGGCACTTAAAAAGCTGTTTCAATCTGTAACAAATGTAGAGAAAACTGTTAATTGTTTAGCAATTATCCTGATTTATATTTTACAACAAGCATCAGAGATTAGCAATTAAAACTTACATAAACATATTCCCGACTCTCACTTGCATTGTGTGATCACTCGAGCGGAACTAATCTCTACCACCTGGCACAGTCTTACAAATGCAATCGCACAAAAGCCCAAATGATCACTGTTTTTAGTGCGATTACATCTTAGGGTGTGAACAATGTTAATTTTTTAACTTTTTACTCAACAAAATAGACTTTACGCTTTTCATGATCAGCACCATCATTTTCTGTATAACTTATTAATGTACCACTGTACCCATGCATACGTGTGTATTTATACTTCTTTGTGCACATTATATAACAACTGCTATAGACTGTACATTACAATCAATTTATGAAGGACAAAACTATTACATGTAAGAACAGGAGGACTGAAGAACAGCGGGAATTAAACTTCAATAATATTTCCTCTATGCTGGTATTGCTATTTATGATTAAAATGTTTAATTATATGATATTAGCCTTTTCAGTAATTACTCTGTTAATACATTTATTGTTTCCTTATGTTTTACAGAATGTCAGCATGCATGTATCATTTCAACTGGAAACAGTCTAGGAGAAGAATTGTATGAACAAAAAGAAGTAATTTTCAACTGTGGAAGCTTAAAGTGAATAGTCGGGCAAAGAAAACCAGTCTAAATGCGTTCATTGGCCTTCCAAAAGTTATCACATATTAATACGACGGTCAAGTTCTGCTTAGTTTCCCAGTTCTGACCATTAAAGTAAAGAAAAGTTGAAAGCATTGAAAGCGAGGCTGCTTTGGAAATGTAACCACGGACATAGTGAACCGGGAGGACGTTTTAGAATTCCCAAACTTTAAATCAATTTCTTCGTACGCAGACAGATTTTGACGAGAGATTTTATTTTTCCATTTCATAAGAAATTATACTGGATACATTCACACCATTTTTACCGACTTTAGCCATCCTTGCCCGACTGTTCACTTTAAGATTGTAATGATTTTCAATCCGAAAATAATTACTATCATCATCTTCAAATTCCTTATTGTGAATTTAACTGTAATATGATTTAAGCATATACCTGATATTTGTTTATATTCTATGACATGTACATGCTTGAAATGAAATGAATAAATAAAAGATTATTTAAATTTAAAACACAATATGATATTAGCTGTCAAAACATAGTAAGCTAATTGTTCATAACACACTAATCATCACCTTCGAGACAATTTAATGAAAAATCAATTAAACATTATTTGTATAACACAGGTCATCTTATGTTTTCCCCACCTTGACTATTAATGTTCCCTGATCACTCTGAAAGTATTGATTTTACCTTTTTTTCGGTCACCACATTAACTGCCTTTAAATCAATCACACCAATGAGACATACATTTACTTCATTCATTATAACACTGTAAGGCAATTCTGCAAGATCACCGAACATTGTTGATTTACAGGCGAGGAGAAAATGTAGCGGCAAGACCGGGATTCGATCCTGGGACTCTCCGAACACTAGCTGAGTGCTCTAACCGACTGAACTACCGTGGTCATCGATAATCGACCCAGTCCAGTCCCGCTACACACCTCCCTCCATTTTTGAATACATACGAAACCCTTTCAAACACCACAAGCCGTTGGTTATTTTAGTTGGGTGCCAATTCTGTAAAAACAGGAGAGAGAAAAAAATGTTGCTCTTCCGACTGAGCTACCTGATCAACGATAATCAACCCAGTCTGATCCCGCTACAAAATATTTATCTGGTTTATTTTTATCTCCCTTCCTATTTTTATTTTCAATCTACCTTTATGACTTAGAATCTTACCTGGTGGAAAAGAATATTTTGTCTTAAAAATCTTGACAAATTATTCACACTGTGATTGTTGCAAGCTAAACTACGTATCCGCTAGCTGATTGCAGTTGATTGTTAATGATCTCCAAACACACTAATTACTTATTGTGCCAATTTAAGTAAATATATTCTACTCTTTTTCAAATATTCCTGATTACTATTCATGTGTAATATCTCAAACAATTGACAATGTGCACGGAGTA
This sequence comes from Argopecten irradians, assembly GCF_041381155.1. Taxonomy (NCBI): domain Eukaryota; kingdom Metazoa; phylum Mollusca; class Bivalvia; order Pectinida; family Pectinidae; genus Argopecten; species Argopecten irradians. Next base: position 18,860,658 of record NC_091146.1, read on the forward strand.
ACGGCGGAGCAGACTGCCGATGTTTGAGACATCTGCTAGATATTTCAGTTTCAGGTTAAGGTGGCCAATAAAAGAAAACAAACCACAATGCGGTTTTCATATGTTATTTCTTCTAAGTACAACACTTTTTGTGCAAGTTTGTCAAGCGTTTATGGGAATATTTTGCATTGATTGAAATTGTCACCTTCATACATCGGTTTTGGGGACTCCCTGTACATTGTTTTCCCCATTTTTTTGATGCGCAAAATATACTGATAGTAGATTTTTAAAGCATTTTCAGCCTAAAAATTACCTGCGCAAGATTATACCAGTTTTTAACGGTATATGGTATTGGAATGTATCCCAAACTTTTTATCATATTATTTGCCAATAACACTCTTATGATATCAGAAATATCTGATGGTCTACAACAAGTATTACATGAATTTGTACAATATTGCATAACATGGAAATTAGAACTTAAAGCCCATTACCTTTCTGGAGCAAAATATAAAGATTTTTTAAAAAACATTAATAACATCAAAAAATGCATACCGATGACCTAAAATAAGGTTACGACACCAAACATATGCAAGATTTCCTGCGTAATATATGAATACAGTGGAGAGTCAATTCGCTGTTTTGCCGTCTGGCGCAGTGATAGTCAACTACCGCGCGGTATTTAGGGCGACGGCGGGAAACATAATACGACCCGCGTTATGGAAAATAAACATTTTTATTTATTTTTAATCAAATAGTTCAGAAGGTAATGATAAATGTAGTATTAACGATAAGTTAATAATTTTAAGCCCTCTACAAAAATTATTGATCTTGTTTTTACATTCCCATTTTAAAATTAAAAGCCGTTTCGGAAAGGTAGTGGCCTTTAATATCAAAAAGATAAAAAAATGTGATATTCTCAAGACGATTAAACCGGTACAACAACACCAAGTTGATGCTATGGAATACAGAATTAGATTTATAAGAATTGTTTACATATCTAGGTACAGAAAATAATGTTAATGGTAGCGTTTTTAAAGAAAGGGAAAAAACCTTTATAAGAAATAAAGGAATGTATCTCTTCCTGTTCATCTTAAACTGAAAATATTTGATTCACTTGTAATGACAGTTTTATTATACTCATCAGAGAAATGGGGATTTGAAAAAAAAAAATGTTGTAGAAAAATTCATTTGTAATTTTGTAAAAACGATCCTGAAGTTAAGAAAGTGTACAAACATTTCATGGTCTATGGGTGAGCCTAAACAAGTTTATCCGGTTTGAATTGAAGTACGGATACCATGTATATCAATCAAACTTGCTGTTTTACAAAAGAATATCTTACAAAACTTGTTAAAAGTAGACCAATTGACCAATTTATTAAAAAATCACATGGTGATATTGATAAGTCTCTTTGAGAGGACAGATATAATCTAATATTTAAGACATTTTGGCATAGAAAAGTATGCCCCTTGTCTTTCTCTGCTGCAAAACAATACTTGTTATAACTGATACTGTGGTCCAGGAACTTGATGACAATAGTCATTAAGAATGGATTTTTTTCAATTAACATCAAATTAACAAGGAAAATGCTAAAGGTGTTATATAAAATCATTTGACATATAACATCATAGGGAAATATTAGAATGGGCTTCCAAGATTTTAGTATGTTTCCTCTTATTTTACACCTTGGTTTGTTTGTTTTTGTTTGTTTGAGTTTTACGGCCCATCGACAACTAAGGTCATTTAGGGCCAAACTACAAGTCATGCATTAATATCAGGATAAAAGTTCAGGGTAAGAAAAAGCAAGTAAGGACTAAAACACAGATTGTAAACGTTAATTTGATAAAAAAAAAAGGTTTGCATGGGATAAAATAAATTTGGCTAAAACACATGAGAAAACTCATGCACAATGTTGATGAAACGATGAAATGTTGAGTTGATACGATGTATGATGAGAAAACGTTCATATTTTGCTTAAAATACCGATCTCTTTGAGATAATTAAAAATACGATTATGTCTCACGGCATGAAACAAAGTGTACATGTCGGAGACATCGTAGTATTTATCTCGTATGTGTTTAAAATCAATACAATGCAATAAAATATGCTCCACTGTGCTCCAGAGCAGAATCACATGCATGGCATGTAGGAGGATCCTCCCCTCTCAATAGATAGGAATGTGTAAAATATGTGTGTCCAGTTCGGAGCCGAGAGAGTACAACTTCCTCTCTGCGGTCTCTCCGACTGGACAGTTTAGGATTAAGTGTAGGTTGAATTTTAAACAGTTTATTGTTTGTTTCGGTAGACCACCTTTGTTGCCAATGGTGTTTGATGGCTGACTGAATTGAAGGTTTGATGTCGGTGTATGGTAGTTTCAAATCTGTTTGTGCTAGGCGAAGAGCAGTCTTAGCTGCTTCATCAGCCTGTTCATTCCCCTTTATACCCACATGACTGGGAATCCAGAGATAAGTAATTTGAGTTTTAGAAGATAATCGAAATGTTCGGATTAAAAGATTTCGGATTAGAGTATTTCTAGGGCTTCTTGATTTCAAAGCCTGAAGAACCGAAAGAGAGTCTGAACAGATGATTGCCTTTTCAATGCGGTGTTCTTCGATATGGTCAAGCGCCAGACCGATAGCACATGCTTCCGCAGAGAAAATGGAGGCAATATCCGGGAGTCGGATAGAGGAGCAGTGATTAGATGTACAGATGTACAGCATGCTGCCGCAACTTTATCACCATCTTTTGATCCGTCAGTGTAGATCTGAACATGGTCAGGGAAAGCCCTAATGCACTCCCGAAAGGAGGATTTGTGTTCTTCGGGTAATGCACTGGATTTTGCCCTCTCATATAGAGATAAATTGATATCAGGTGTTTGAATGAGCCATGGTGGTACATCCGATACGGTGTACTCGTCAATGGTGTCGAAATTTATATTAAGTTCCAGCAACAATTTTGAAATTCTGATGCCAAATGTTGGTATGAGCTTTTGATTTTGTGTAAATATTTCTTGATGTTGTGGATTGAATACAAGGTTAAATGCAGGATTTTTGGGGTTGGATTTCAGTTGAGCAGCATACTGTAAGGATAATTTCTTCCGTCGATCGTCTAGAGATGGCTCATTAGCTTCCACATGGAGACTCTTCACAGGTGTTGTTCGAAAAGCTCCAAGTGCCAGACGCAGTCCCTGATTCTGTATAGGGTCAAGCATCTGTAGATAGGAGCTGCGAGCCGATCCATAGACAATAGAGCCGTAGTCAAGTTTTGATCAAATAACTGCCCGATAGATACGTAGAAGCATTTCACGGTCTGTGCCCCAATCAGAATGGGAAAGAACTCGAAGAATGTTCAGCGCCTTCGAGCATTTATCCTTCAGATGTTTGATATGTGGAACAACGGACAGTTTCGAATCAAATATTAGTCCAAGAAATTTTGTTTGTTCAACTACTGGAATTTTAATTCCATTGAGTGTGAGGTCAGGATCATTGTGTGGTTTTCGTTTTTGACAGAAGTGCATACAGACAGTTTTTGATCTTGAAAATCTGAAGCCATTTTCGTCAGCCCAATTTTGTAATTTGCCTAAACATTGTTGTAGTTGTCGTTCTATAGTGTGCATGTTTTTTGATCTGTAACAGATCAAGAAATCATCCACAAATAGAGACCCTTCCGTAGATTGGCCAAGACATTTAGTTATGCTGTTAATTTTTAGCTCACCTGGCCCAAAGGGCCGGTGAGCTTATGTCATGGCGCGGCGTCCGTCGTCCGTCGTCCGTCGTCCGTCCGTCCGTCCGTCCGTCCGTCCGTCGTCCGTCTGTCCGTCAACATTTCCTTTAAATCGCTACTAGTCATAGAGTTCTGCATGGATTGTAACCAAATTTGGCCACAAACATCCTTGGGGGAAGGGGAACAGAACTTGTATAAATTTTGGCTCTGACCCCCCGGGGGCAGGAGGGGCGGGGCCCAATAGGGGAAATAGAGGTAAATCCTTTAAATCGCTACTAGTCATAGAGTTTTGAATGGAATGTAACCAAATTTGGTCACAAACATCCTTGGGGGAGGGGGAGTAGAACTTGTATAAATTTTGGCTCTGATCCCCCGGGGGCAGGAGGGGCGGGGCCCAATAGGGGAAATAGAGGTAAATCCTTTAAATTGCTACTAGTCATAACAAGAGTTCTGCATGGATTGTAACCAAATTTGGCCACAAACATCCTTGGTGGAAGGGGAACAGAACTTGTATAAATTTTGGCTCTGACCCCCCGGGGGCAGGAGAGGTGGGGCCCAATAGAGGAAATAGAGGTAAATCCTTTAAATCGCTACTAGTCATAGAGTTCTGTATGGAATGTAACCAAATTTGGCCACAAACATCCTTTTTGGAAGGGGAACAGAACTTGTATAAATTTTGGGTCTGGCCCCCCGGGGACAGGACGTGTGGGGTCCAATAGGGGAAATAGAGGTAAATCCTATAAATCGCTACTTGTCCTAGAGTTTTGCTTGGATTGTGACCAAATTTTGCCATAAACACCCTTGGGGGAAGAGGAACAGAACTTGTATAAATTTTGGCTCTGACCCCCTGGGGGCAGGAGGGGTGGGGCCCAATAGGGGATTTAGAGGTTAATATTAAATTTTCTTCAGAAAAGAAACAATGAACCTGTATTCTGAACATTACTTGGCATTACAAACCAGGTGAGCGATACAGGCCCTCTGGGCCTCTTGTTAGTCCAAAAAGTGTGACGGACAAGATACCACCCTGAGGGACGCCCATCTCCTGTGTTTCTGTTTCTGAATAAGTTGAACCCGTTCGAACTTTGAAATGCCTGTCAGATATAAAATTTGATATAAACTTTGGCAAATTACCACGTATACCGATATCATGGAGATCGTTCATGATTCCATATTGCCAAGTTGTGTCGTATGCCTTTTCAAGGTCAAAGAATACGGCCACAAGATGTTCTTTCTTGGCAAATGCTTCTCGTATAAATGTTTCTAGTCTAACTAAGTGGTCTACCGTTCCCCTGCGGTTTCTAAAGCCGCTTTGCAAAGGACTTAAAATATTGTTTGATTCCAGGAACCAAACTGATCTGGTATTTATCATACGTTCTAGAGTTTTACAAATACAACTCGTCAATGAAATAGGACGATAGTTATTGGCATCAGTAGCATCTTTCCCGGGCTTCGGAAGGGGTATAATAGTAGATTCCTTCCAAGACTCAGGAATTTTGCCAGAAGAGTAAATTTGATTAAATATAGTTAAAAGACATTTTAGTGAAGAGTCTGGTAATTGTTTTAAAAAACATATATGGAATTTCGTCTGGTCCAGCTGCCGAGTCCTTTGATTTCTCAAGGGACTCGAGCAATTCTGGTATCTCGAAAGGCCTATTGTAACTTTCACTATTGGAGGATTTAAAATTAAGACGTCTCTTTTCCTTTTCCTTTTTAAATTTTTGAAATTTTTTGGAATGATTTTTGATGGATGAATTTTTAGCAAAATTTTTGGCAAAGGCGTCAGCTATTTCGGATTTTGAAGAAAATATTTTATTGTTGTTAATGAGGTGGGAGGATGGTGTTGCTTTTCTTTTCCCACTGATTTTTCCAATCATTTCCCAAACTTTCTTCGAAGATGTATTGGAATTAATTTTTGAGACGTACTCTTTCCAAGTACTTTTCTTGTCGGATTTGATAGACCTTCGAGCTTTTGCTCTCCAAATTTTAAAATTATTATAGTTTGAGACGGTTGGCGAAGCCAAGTACCGCCTCAGAGCGGAATTTCTACCAGATCTATTGATAAATGAATCATTTGAGAGACGAAACTTTGTAGGTTTTGGCACGGATTTTGGTATGGTTTTTGTAGCGATAGAAGTGAGCGCCTCTGTGAAAATTTTAATGGGGTCATCGAGGTTCAAAAATTTATCCTCAATGAGCTCCTCTGCGCACAAATTTTTAAATTGAACCCAGTCCGCCTTATGTAGATTCCAACGAGGAATAGGCTCCTCAAGTTTTGGTGACCCTATGTTTTTAAGTATAATTGGAAAGTGATCGCTCCCACAGAGATCACCGTTGACCATCCAATCATAATCCAGAAGAATTGATGGATGGCACAACGATAAATCAATGTGGGTAAGCGAGCCAGAGGCAGGGTGTAAATATGTTGGGGCATTGGTGTTATAAAGACATAAGCTGTTTTTATTAATAAAATCTTCGATACGTCTACCTCTATCGTCAGTGCCTGGGGAGCCCCAGAGGCTATTATGACCGTTAAAGTCACCCATGATAATATATGGCACTGGTAGTTGTGATACGATGTTACTCAGTTCATCACAACTAAATGGAGTATTTGGAGGTAAATATATAGAACAGACTGTTATTTTTCGGTGAAGAGTTGCGCTTATAGCAACAGCTTGTAAGGTGGTATTTAGCTGAATGTGTCTGTGAGGAACGTTTTTATGCACCGCCACCGCCACACCACCTGATGGGCGGCCACCTGTTGTTGGAGTTTTGGTGTATAGTGTAAATTGTCGGAGATTGATGGTGTCTTTCAGCATTATTTCTTGAAGGCAGAATATGGATGGGTTTTTTGTTTGTTTTTTGTTTGTATAAGATGTTTTAATTCTTCTATGTTCGCTTTAAATCCGCGTATGTTCCATTGTATGATAGTGTTTGTCTCTATATTGGTCCCTGAGGATACTTTGTCGGACCGACAGGACTGCTTGAAGTAGGTTGTTTGGTGGCGATAAATGTGTTGTCACCAAACTCGCTGTCGTCCGATAGAACATCATAGATGTTCCGTCCAAGGATAGGGTCATCTGATCCCTTACTGGGTTTGTTGTTTAGTGCAGGGAGCCTCGCCAGCTTTACCTTGGTGGTTTTTGTCTGGCGTTGCTCCTGCGGTGGTGTATTTGCTGGTCGCTTGGCTTTCTCAGGGAGTTTTTTTTACGTCAATAGACGGTGAAGATGTAGCACGTCTATGACGAGCGGCGGTAACTTTTTTCCTAATGTTCGGTGTTTGGTGTTGTGTAAGTTCTGGAGACGCCGGTGGGATTGGCGTTTTAGCTCCAGGTGGTTTTTGTTGTGGTTTTTGTTGTGGTTTGTGTTGGGGCTTATATGGACCAGACTTGAACCTGTTCGGGTCCCCCATGATTATTTTGCAGGTCTTAGCATCAGCCATATCTGGGACATCATTGTCCCAGTTAGGCTTGTCAACCAAGGCCTGGACCGACGCATGTTTGACGGTGACACTGTCAACAGGCGTCTTTGCGCGGGTGATCTGAGCATCAGGTTGCCACATTCAGCGTCTGAACGCTCGACTATCCTCCTAAGCAATCGGAAAGAAGACACCTTTGGGTATATTTGACCCGTCAATATCTCCCTCTCCCGAGTCCCAGGCGGGACAGTGCGAGCAGACGCAGCATGGTCACCCCCGCAATTGACGCATGACGGTTGACAATGTCACATTCGTTTTTTTCGTCTACCTCACTGTCGCCACAGTACATGACTATACCATTTTCCGTCTACAATTGTTTCTCATGATGGCGTATACCACGTCGGCAGTTTACGGCACACAATGGATTAGTGGATGTAGACAGTGACCATTGTACACGTTGGTAACCAAGCAGTTACGCTCTGTGGTAATGTTGGTGTAGCGAATGTGTTAACGGATAAAATGTGTGTGTTGGGACCAAGCTCCCACCTTTCCTACGTCACTGGATGGTTTGAACATGGACGAGACCGGAATGGTTCTCCTCTTGGAAGTATGACAGTAGTGACTCAGCCTCATTTGTCCATTGCGCAAGGCTGGGCACCTGATTACCTACCGTGCCAGCAATTTAAAATGATGAGTGTGGAGTTTTAACACACACATCTGAGCGCCGGACAAAACAGTTTTGGTATCCAAAGGAGGTTTCTCTCCGCTTGATGCCTTGCGGAAAACCTCTAATCTAGGATATCACCCAAGCGGCAAAGGCTTCACAGATTTAACAACTCCAGCAATGCCTTTGAATTGCCCCTTCTCGCAATAATTAAGGTGAGAAACCTGGCAGTCGGTCCTTGCCACTATCTGTGTAGAAGACATGACCGGAAACTGGTGGGCATGTTTTTGAGTTGTAGCCGCTTTTTGTGTTGTTGATTTGGTGTTGATTCCTTTTGGGGAGATTTTGGGTTGTAGTTTCATTTTGTTTGTTTTTGGAAGCCATCTTTAGAGTTAATTACAATGCGCTAGCTGTGCCCCCACCCACCTCGGAGCCCAACGAGGGGGGACACTCATGAATGACAAGTGGATATCCAATGTCAAATGTGTCAGGGTTACAACAGATATTATTACTCGGAAGAATATTTTCGAACAAACATAATTCAAATCAAGCTTGCGACAGCACGCTCGCAAGATTGTACACCTGCAAGAATCGATCAGAATCAAGACAATCCAAATTAAACTCACGATTGACCCTAAGCCACCGCCTTCTTGGAGATCTACGAACCAAGGGCTCGGGCATGACCAGGCCGATTGATAATACAGGCCCATATTACCTCTCGTCTAACCGGAGTCTGAAGCCAAAGTAGTGTGTAGCAGTAAAAAATAGGAAGAAAAAAGAGCAAAACCTATTCAACCACCAGACCCTTCTTTCTTCCCCCGGATACGAGGATGAAACCCACGGCAAAAACAGGTTTGGGCTCAAATTGGAGCTACTGTGAAAGCCTTCATAGCTACACTGATACTCACGCGGATGCACATCAGACACCCCAAAAGTGGTGCGCATTCCGGCATGAGAAAAGTGCCATCCCAGTCTCGGAACGTGGACCCAGCTTTCATGGAGACCACGTAGCAATGTGTAGAAAGTACACGTGGTAAAAGGTCATCCGAACATAACCCCTCATGTAATGTTGTCAGATCCTCTTACAATCTGAGTATGTGAATTCACGATAGACCATTGTCCCCTAGTAACATTTTTAGGTATAAAGCGGTCGACGAGTTTGACCCAACCAACAACACCTCTTTCGCTTTTGGCACAAAGTACAGACACTGCGACCCAGGCACATGATTAGTGCATATAGGGAGTGAAATGATTTGGACTCGAGTCAACAGCTGTAAAGGAAACGATTCTAAAAAACTATTGACAATTTTAACAATGTGTCGTAATACCCTTTGATAATGCACACTTAACTGTGCTTTCAGCTTCCTGCTTCCTCGCGACAATACTTTTCTTGTTTGTTTGTTTGAGTTATTAACGTCCTATTAACAGCATATAGTCATGTAAGGACGGCCTGTCCATGTATGCCGGTGTGTTGCGTGTATGTTGTCGCGAGGTGAGAGTGTTACTCGGAGACAGTGTTATGTTCGTGTTGTGTCTTCTTTTATAGTGGAACTGTTGCCCTTTTTATAGTGCTATATCACTTGAAGCTATGCCGCCGAAGACTACCAAGCAACACACCCCACCCGGGTCACATTATACTGAAAATGGGCAAACCAGTCGTAACAATTACCTGTTTCCTGAGTATGTAACCAAGGTGCGCTCTGCCAACATAGATTCTTGAAAGACTAGGTACAATCCATGGAAGTTATAGATTATGTGGAAGCCTCGGGGGAATGAAGAAGGTCTTGACACTTTGTGTGCTGATGGGGTGCATTTTTCTGAGAAGGGACAGTGGAAATATTTCATAAAAACATTCGTTCTGCTATTTTGAAACACAAGTGATTCTTATTTTAGTACATTGAGATTGTGCTATAACTCATTAAACCTTCTTAACTATACAACGGTATAGCCCAGTAAATAGATTAATTTAATGTATCTAAACATGAGAGCTGTATATAAATTTTTTTCTATTCATTTTCTATTTTATATATAAATATAATATGATTCCTGTTCAGCGTATTCTAAGTTTTTATGAGTTATTTAGTATCTGTCATGTTTGGGATATGTGGAACTGTTTTACACACCTCTTCTAGTCCCCGTGGCATGTGAGCTCTACAACATGTCTACGTGAGCAGCCGGCACGGATGAGACTAAACAAAGCGATTGTCCGGTTGCGGAACACGATCATGTCAACCTGTGTGCGTCATGAACGGATATTTCAATGGCCTATAGCAGTTTGCTATCCTGAGTACTGGTTTGTCGAGTTGAAATAGTGCAGGAAAAACATTTATTCGCCGTCTATTGCACTTTCACATAGACGGAGCATGTCTAACAAGAAGTAGAGATTGCCTCCCTTTGGAGGTCCCCTGAGTACTTTCTGCGCGTACGTGAACTGACTAATCGTGGGAATGGAAGTGTCGTACGTGGACAAGTCGCTTAACATTTTTTGTATGTTTACAGGTGCTCCCCCCCTTGTTCTGCCTTCATTCTTGAGCACTTCAATTATAATTGCAAAGAATCACGACCACAAATGCTGTTATGAGTTGTCCCCGTAATTATTAGCGACTAGTGTCGTTTTTTTTTATGGGAGACTAGCAAATACCTATTTAGCAGCGATCAATATTCCAGCAACAGCACATAAGGCTGTATATTTACATTTACTTGTTTACTGGTCATACATCATGACCAGCATCAACCGGTTTTTTTGACAGCAGCAACTGACAGGTAAACATGTTCGATAAATTAGCATTTAAAAGTGAGTTACGCAGCAGTTCAACCCATTCACGTACACGTACTCAGTGCGTTTTTTTTAAGGTATCAGTTTGAAATAAAAACGTAGAATTTAAAAAAATTCATGCGATTTACAAAAAACGTACTGGCAATAGCCTTTGCTTTTATATCCGATCGTCGATACGCAGAAAACGTGGAACCGGTCAATACACAAAAGGTCGATCGAATTAGATATCAAAAGTGAAAAGTAAAAATGGTTTGATGCTTCTGATTGGCTGACCAATCAGCGTTCTTCTTTCATCACTGTATCAGTCATGGCACAACAAGAAAAGTATTGCCGATTTTTTCGTCGCTGGACCGTCACAGCAAAAACGATCTGGTGACACAGAAAATTGTTCAACAACAACAAAAACAGCCCCCAAAAAGGATACTGAAAGTAACAGTAAACTACAGAAACACTTCAAAGAAAAATGGTTGCAAGATTTTGGACTGGCTGCGAAACGAGAATGATCGCATGCACTGTATTACATGTGAACGTGCCTCAAGCACTCGAAAAACTTTAAAAAAACAATGTGCGTTTGTAACAGGCTCCAAGAATTATCAGCGTTCTGCTCTTGTCAGGCATATGAGATCGGACGATCATACACTTGCAAAGAAAATTGTTTACACTACAACAACGAGTTATTTTGAAGCGGCAACAAGTTGCGTAAAAGGAAAATCCATCATGCCAGTCTTAGAAGCCCAGATTCGAACGGCAAACACATAAATGGCTGAACGAATATACCCAAACCGACAATATCTTGGTTTAATTGATTTACAGGTATGTAAAGAAGTAAGAAAATCAATATTTGTCGAGGATGTTGTTTTCATAAAATTTTGTTTGTATAATAATTTATGTGCAGATTTTCCTTGTAAATGTAGTTAGTTATTATAACGTTTCCATGTTTTTTTTTTCAGATATCAAATCAATCATCTGTCCTGACTGAGGCCAATACGGTCGTGTATTTTGTCTAAACCCATCAAGCAGCTCAAAAAAATGCAAGAGTATAGTGCAAATGTTTTAAGAAGAATTGACAATAACACGAATCATTCAAAGTCTCCCTAATTATATGGCATAAAATGGTCTGAAATGAACCAGCTTGGACATTAGCAACTAACCAAAGTAGAGATTATCCTGTCTGTTCTTTCTGCGCAAAATTCTGATCATGGATGGAAAAGTCAAAAAATAGAGTTTTGTTAGCCTATCAATACCTATTCAAAGATGGGAAAGCAGAAACCCTGCGTATATCAAACTGTAATTGCTTAAAGTAAGATTGGTTTCTTGGCAGCGACACGGAGTGCTTTCAGGGATGTTTGGAAAAGGTTCAGGCAGGTGTTTGTTGTGGAGACAATCCAGCGAAAAAACTCCGCGAATTGTTCATATTTGGGAGTTCTGCACATAGACAATCTCTAGTGTCTTATATTGGGCAGCGAAAGACATCCCCTTTTCTTAAATTCTGTGAATGAAATGTTTGATAGCTATCTTTAAATTTTTTAAAAAATGCATTTTTTTGTTCAGCTCCTAGAATAGTAAATAAACTCAAAGGCAACTGACTTCCTTTGCATTGGGGGCAAACAAGAGTAAAAAGGTTTAAAAAAGGACCACACAAAGATACAGCTGGCTATCGATGTCTGATCGCTGGAAATACATTGTTTTGAGTGCTTTCTTCTAACCTTACACATGCTCCCTTCAATCTTAATTTCTTGGTCTTGAGCTTGGAAAGTTGGCTAGTAGCTCCCGCATTTCTTCAGCACGGCTGGAGCAACATAAAAGGCAAAGGGCGGATCCGGAAGAAAAATTAAAACCATCATCTAAAGTTTCCTCGATGACATATTAAGCAGTACGTTAAACGAAAGATATTTTAGGACATTTTGGGGACCCGGTGTAAGCAAAAGTTATTCTCCCTTCTAATCTATCTTTCTTTTTTCCAGAAAAGATAAGTTAAGAATAGTAACATCAGTTGAAAAACAAATAGTATAAGCACTACTACATCACGTATTCACTTTCTAAGTTATCTAATTGAAATGAAACAGTCCACTAGCCAAACGAGTACCACAGGACAATTAGTAATCAGACCTAAGCTGACGACACATAGAACCTTTCAGAGTAGGAAAGTGGCCAAGGCCTATTATCCAATATGTTGTTTCTCAAAGAACACAAGAACTTGCTCACAGGAATATCTAGACAAAAGTAAATGTAAACAACTTACTCGAGAGGTTTCAAAAAGGTTTCCTGCTAGTTCCTTGGGGGTCTCTATCAATGAACTTAAACTTAGTCTCCTCAAATCTTCTAAACTTCCAG